>NC_057864.1:188529850-188832881 GCF_019393635.1 Dromiciops gliroides
CCAGAGGTCTTAGGTGACTTGCCTAAAGTAGTAAACGGCAGAACTGGAACTTGAACACAGGTCCTCTGACCCTGGATTCAGTGTCCTTTTCCAGTGTACCAAAACTGTCACTAGATAAATAGAACATGGTTTATGAGTAGGCTGTAGCTTGGAGTTAGAAGACCTGGGTATGATATGTGACTCCACAGATGACTTACTATATGACCTAGGCATCATATCACTTCCCCAGACCTCAGTTTCTCTATTTTAATGAGACCAGAACCATCTCTGTTTTATCTGCTCCAGAGAATTTGTTAAGAAAAATTATTGTAACAGAGACAGAGCATTACAAAATTAAAAAACCAAAATAGACAGACTCACGAAAGAAGACTAGCCTGCTGCCCTAGAAGGAAGTTAAGCTGAGGATATTCTACATCTGGGCCTCTGGACCAATGGATTTCAGATCTCTGTATCTCAAGTACAATGCAGGGCATCCAGGGCCTATGAAGTGGAGTGAACAACCAGTCTATCCCGAACCCTCTTCACTTTTTCCCTCTATACAATCTCACTTGGTGATGCTGTCAGCTCCCATAGGTTCAATTACCATCTTCTTGCAGATGATTTGCTAATCTATGTATCTAGTCCCAGTTTTTCTCCTGAGCTGCAGTCTCTCATCACTAACTACTTTTTATGCTTCTTGAACAGGATGTCCACTAGGCAGCTCAAATTCAACATGTCCTGGGGCAGCTAGGTGGCACAGTGGAGAAAGCACTGGTCCTGGATTTAGGAGGACCTGAGTTCAAATCCGACCTCAGACACTTGACATGTACTAGCTGTGTGACCCTGGGCAAGTCACTTAATCCTCATTGTCCGCCCCCCCCCAAAAGAAAAATCAACATGTCCAAAACTGAACTCATTATCTTCCATCCCCAAAATGAAACCTTCTTCTAAACTTCATCCTTATTACTTACCACCAGCCTCTTGATCACCCAGCTTCAAAATCTGTATCATTCCCCACTCTTCCCTTCTGGTCACCCCACATAGCGAATCTACTGCCTTATCTTGCCATTTCTAACTTCACAACATCCCCTTCTCTTCCCAACACAGACACTGCACTCTTGCCAGGACCATTGTAATAGCCACCTTGAATGGTCTTCCTGCTTCAAGTCTCTCCCCACAGCAATCCATCATCCACCAAACTGTCAAAATGATTTTCCTAAAGCACAGGTCTGAGCTTACACACCCGCCCCCCCCCCCAGCTCCTCACTCCAACTGAGAAAGTTCCCTATTGCCTCCGGGTTCAAATATAAAGTCCTCTTTTTGTCATTTAAAGCTCTTGACAACATGGCCCCTTCCTATCTTTCCAGTCTGCTTGCTTTTTTTTTTTTTTTTTGCAGCACAATGAGGGTTAAGTGACTTGTCCAGGGTCACACAGCTAGTAAGTGTCAAGTGTCTGAGGCCGGATTTGAAGTCAGGTCCTCCTGAATCCAGGGTGGGTGCTTTATCCACTGCACCGCCTAGCTGTCCCTCAGTCT
Source organism: Dromiciops gliroides (assembly GCF_019393635.1). Taxonomy (NCBI): domain Eukaryota; kingdom Metazoa; phylum Chordata; class Mammalia; order Microbiotheria; family Microbiotheriidae; genus Dromiciops; species Dromiciops gliroides. The sequence goes on from NC_057864.1 coordinate 188,531,365, forward strand.
TCTTACTTTTTAATCCCTTCCCCACATACTCTATGATCCAACTAAATAGACCTACTTGTCTTAAACATGACACTCCATCTCCCTTCTCTGCATCTTTGCACTGATTATTCCCTGTATGCCCTCCCCTTCCTTAGAATGTTCTCTTTCCTCTCTTGGTCTCCTCAGCTGCTAGTTCTTTCCCTTCTAAAATTACCTTTCATCTCTTCTGTCTGTATCTTGTATGTACTGAGTTATTTACATATTGTCATATTTACATATGAGCTCTCTGAGAATAGGCCTTTTCTTTGTATCATCAGTGATTAGCACAGTACCTGGCACATAGTAAGTGGTTAATAGATGATTGTCAACTGACTGACTGATACCACTTAAGAATTGGATCATGCCCAGATTGACATGGTTTCTCTCTCTTTTTGGGGGGGGCGGGGCAATGGGGGTTAAGTGACTTGCCCAGGGTCACACAGCTAGTAAATGTGAAATGTCTAAGGCCGGATCCGAACTCAGGTCCTCCTGAATCCAGGGCCAGTGCTTTATCCACTGTGCCACCTAGCTGCCCCCGACATGGTTTCTCTTGATAAATGAAGGAGCTGGCAAAGGACACAGAACTCTGCCCCAGTTGGAGGAGCAAGGAAGAAGGCATAAAGGATAGGGGAGAAGGGGCCTCTCCCTCCTGGGTATCAAACTAGCCAGCTGCTCCTTATTCTCTTCTCTGTCAGTGGCCCTTGTCCCTGGTGTAGGATGAGAGCAGGACAAGGTTTTGTGAATACCTCCCACTGTCCTCTTTTTTTTTCTTTCTTTTTTTTTTTTTAGTGAGACAATTGGGGTTAAGTGACTTGCCCAGGGTCACACAGCTAGTAAGTGTGTGTTAAGTGTCTGAGGCCGGATTTGAACTCAGGTACTCCTGACTCCAGGGCTGGTGCTCTTCCACTGCCCCACCTAGCTGCCCCATGCCACCTAGCTGCCCCCACTGTCCTCTTTCTTCATCAATAGGGACTCTATTTTGTAGAGTCAACACTCTGAAGACGGAAGAAAGGGAATCCTCCATCATCCTGATGGACAAATCATCTTTATCACCATTGCCATTCTTGTCCTTGTGGTCCCATCATCTTCACCACTATCATCAGCCTTGTCGATTTCAACAAGTCCTAAGGCCCTTATCTGCATATAGCACGAAACTGGGTGATATCCAAAGTGAATGACAGAGTCCCAACCCGCTGAGGTCTTTGAGACTGAGGCAGAAAAAAAGAAAAGAGAGACTGAGACTGAGACAGAAACAAGGATGAAAATGGAAGGACAACGTGAAGAGCTGAACGATAAACCCTGAACATGCTGATACATCATTTTGATCTGTATCCCATCTACTTTGTGTGTCTGTATAGTAAAATGTCCAGATCCCAGGAATATGCCCTCATCTCTCCTCTGACACCGCCACCACTCTGGTGCAGGCTCTCATCACCTCAAGGCTTGATTACTGCAAGAGCCTGTTTGGGGGGGGGGGAGGGGCGTGTCTGCCTGCTTCAAGTCTTTCCCCCACTCGAATACATTCCCCATTTAGCCACAGACATGAATTTCCTAGAACTCAGGTCTCCTCCTCTTCCTCCTTATCATCATCATCATCACCACACACACACATACATTCAACAAAGTCTTATTGCTTCCAGGAGCAAATAACACAATCTATTTGGCCCTCAGACCTCATCACAACCTAGCCCCTAGCCCTCTCCTAGCTTTCCAATCTTTTTTTTTTTTGGGGGGGCATGAACTCAGGTACTCCTGAGTTAAGTGACTTGCCCAGGGTCACACAGCTAGTAAGTGTCAAGTGTCTGAGGCCGGATTTGAACTCAGGTCCTCCTGAATCCAGGGCTGGTGCTTTATCCACTGCACCACCTAGCTGCCCCTTCTTTCAAGTCTTCTTACAACTTGCCACCACCCCTTCCCCACATACACATACTCTTTGATCCAGTGACACTGTACTCTGGCTCCATCTCTTGCCTCTGAGCATTTTCTCCGGTTGTCCCCCCAACCTGGAATGCCTTCCTTCCTTTGCTCTGACCTCTCTGGATTCCTTTAAGTTCCAACTAAAATTCCAACTTCTAGAGGAAGCCTTCCCCAGACTCTCTTAATTCCAGTACTTTCCCGCTTTTAATTATTTCCTATTTATCCTGTATAGCACTTGCTTCGTATGTATTTTTTGCTCCTAGTCTTCTCCATTACATTGTAAATTCCTTGAGGGCAGGGACTGTCTTTTACCTCTCATCCCTAGTGCTTAGCACAGTGTTTGGCAAATAGAAAGCACTTAATAAATGTTCATTGATTGATTGATTTGACTCCCACCCCCGCCCCACCCCTAACTTTGATTCTAGGTTAACTCTTCTTGTTAAGTATCTCTCTGTACTCTGGGAAGGTAAATGACAGGCAGCATGACATAGTCAAGAAAGCACTAGACAGGGGGCAGCTAGGTGGTGCAGTGGATAGAGCACCGGCCCTGGAGTCAGGAGTACCTGAGTTCAAATTAGGCCTCAGACACTTAACACTTACTAGCTGTGTGACCCTGGGCAAGTCACTTAACCCCAATTGCCTCACTAAAAAAAAAAAAAAAGCACTAGACTTGTCATGAAGACATGGGACAAATTCCATGTCTAATATTTCCTACCTGTGGTACCACTGGCAAATAATTTAACCTCTTAGAACCTCAGTTTTCTCATCTGAAAAATGGCAATATCAATATACCTGTAGCACCTACAGTACCTATCCAACAGAGTTGTTTCAAAGTTTAAATTAGATGAAATTTGTAAAGTACTTTGCTTTCTATGTACATGTAGACTGTACCTTAAATTCTTCATCATATAAGTCACTAGGTGCAGCTACTGCTTAGACTGTACCTGAAAGGCTTGTCATGCAGACCTAAAGGCTGCTAGAGAGTAACCCAGAAGTGACCAGCAAAGACAGTAAGTATGGCACAGGAAACTCTTTCCAGTGATAGAGGTTTAGGATTCTAATAAAATGTAAGCTCCTTGAGGGCAAGGACTGATTTGTTTTTGTCTTAGTATCCCTAGGAATCAGTACAGTGTCTTGCACATAGTAGGTACTCAATGAATGTTGAATTGAATGGGTGGAGGGGACCAAGACAGAGGTATCAAAGTAAGATCTTCTAAGCATTTCTTCTCAGCCCTTGAATTGAGAAGGTTGTGATCGATGCCACAAAAAGCAGCTTTTTGCTGTAAAGGTATGTTCCATAATCCTTCAAGGTTGTACCCAGGGCCCTTCTCTGTCAGTGGCCACCCTACTGGAATCAGCAAGCCTAGTTTCACATTCTCACTTGTATCTAACCCAGTACCCAAATTCCAAATTCAGCAAAGAACAAAGAAACTGGTTCTGTTTGGTTACTTCTTTTTTTTTTTTTTTGGTGAGGCAATTGGAGTTAAGTGACTTCCCCAGGGTCACACAGCTAGTAATTATGAAGTGTCTGAGGCCAGATTTGAACTCAGGTCCTCCTGAATCCAGGGTCGGTGCTGTATCCACTGTGCCACCTAGCTGCCCCTGTTTGGTTACTTCTTTATCCCAGGGATTATCTCTGAATCCCTGGTGAATCCTTAAGTGTCTAAGTCTTGGGTTAGTTACCAAGTGGATGAGACTTTCTCCACCTACCCCTGAACTTCATAATTTAAAATAAAATGAAGGAGATAGTGAAAGATTTTCTCTCTTACTAGCTTTCCCTAGCCTGCCTCCTTTACCTAGTCTCTGTCTGAAATGCCAGGCTCTGCTCCTCAGGGAATGAAATCGTGAGGAAATGGGGTCAGAGCTGAAGGAACTGAGCAATGAAAAGGGATGAGAGACCCATAGAACAAATTAGGTTAAGGGAACAGCATCTCTTACAACTCTGGACCGGTAGGTTATGGCTCCCTGCGCTGCTCACTTTTACTCCCAAGGTAACCCGATGACGTGCACTAGGTGGAACAGTTCTGAATTTGGACCTCCAGTTCTTTTTGATATCCCTCTACCCCCACTGACACATTTTTCACTCTGCTTCTCACTGAGCTCTGTCCCTTTCCATCTTCCAACTTTCTCTCTCTCTCTCTCTCTCTCTCTCTCTCTCTCTCTCTCTCTCTCTCTCTCTCTCTCTCTCTCTCTCTCTCCCTCTCTCTCTCTCTCCCCCCCCCCCATTTCCCATTGTCAGGCTCCATGTCTCTCATTCCTTCCCTTTTCCATCGTCTCTCAATGAGTCATACTTATTTGCTAAGCGACAGCCCTTTTAAAATTAGTACCTCCTAGGCTAGAGAGAGGAAGGATAGGGGCTATGAGCCAAATAAAAGAAGCTGATTTTTCTGGTCAGTTCCGAGGATTGAATCTGGTCATTGTGAATGCAGAGCTTCTGGGGAGACCTAAAGCCATGAAATGAACTTTAAGATACCCAGACCTAAAGCCAGGAGCAAAAATTCATTACATATTCTCCTATGATTACTTCTTCTGTGTCTTTGTACATTCCTTTGATTCTATCTGAAATAGCTTCCTCCTGTTCTCTTCCCTAATCTTTGCATGTGTTCTGGAACTACTTTCCTATACTTCAATTTGCACTCCAGCTGGGTCCCTACAGAATGGTTACTTTATTTCAGGGCCCGAGGGTTACCCTGAGGGGTTGGAAATAATTCTCTAATGCTTATGAGCCCCCACTGGTGTCCTTCTGGTCATGATTATCAATGATATCAATTAATCAACCATATTTAATTAGCTTTTAGAAAAGGATATTTATTATGTTGGTATAGCTGGTATAAAACACCTCTCCAAAAGTCTTTGATATACTCTTCCACAAGCATATATGGAGTCAGGGCAGCTAGGTGGCACAGTGGATAAAGCACCAGCCCTGGATTCTGGAGGACCTGAGTTCAAATCCAGCCTCAGACACTTGACAGTTACTAGCTGTGTGACCCTGGGCAAGTCACTTAACCCTCATCACCCCACAAAAAAAAAAAAGTATATATGGAGTCCAGCTAGAAGTGAGCTCAAACTTAGAGACCACATGTAGCAAAGTGGTAACTCACAGTTTCTAGAAATCATTTTGCTGGAATTCTTAAGATGTTCCGCTTAGGTATGATGTAGCTTTTTCTTCTGGGCTATTTGTAGGGCCTAGAATTTGTTTCTCATCCAGTCTATCCTTAGTTCCCTATGCAAGTGGTGCTATTCTAGGGACACTATTGGGACAACAAGGGAAAAGTCCAAATTCTGTGGATCTTTTGAAGTTTTAGAGATTCCTATGGGCCAGGTCAGGGGAAATGAGAGTCAAGTCCTTCCTCCAATCAGAAAAGATTTTCTGTCACAACTATGGAGGTATCCAAGCCCTGTTCACACTTAAGAATAATACACACACACACAAACATATCTCTCTCTATATAACTATATATTATAATGCCTATGTATTATAATGTGTGTGTGTGTGTGTGTGTGTGTGTGTGTGTGTGTGTGTGTGTGTGTGTGTGTGTATCTCAGGGCTTGGCATTGTAATTATCTAAACTGACCTCCCCCCACCTCTCTTTACACCTATCGCTAATTCAAAAACCAACTCAAAACTTACTTCTTCCTGGAAGTTTTTTTTTAATGAATTCTACTCAACTCTGATCCTTTCCTTGGCACTACCATATTTAGTTTGTAGCAAGTAGTTTCACAGATTTAAAGCTAGAGGGGACTTTAGATATAACATCCCATTATAATTTAGTTCCCCCCAGTTGACAAAACTGAGGACCAGAGAAGTAAAGTGATTTGTATAAGGTCAAAGCAACATTTGAAGTCTACTTATTTTAAAGATAGTTTTATCCTCGATAATTGTTATTGTTCTCAATTGTGTTATCATTGTTCTGAAGTTATATCACATGGAGTTCTGGACTTGGGAGTCAAGGGGGTTCTGAGTTCCAGCCCCAGCATAAATGAGGGGTGTGACCCTGGGCAATCACTCATCTATTTTCTCATCCGTAAAATGGGGGTGATAATGGTGCCTTTGTTCAGTTGTTTCAGTTGTGTCTGACTCTTCGTGACCCCATTTGGGGTTTTCTTGGCAAAGATACTTGAATGGTTTGCCATTTCCTTCTCCAGCTCATTTGACAGATGAGGAAACTGAGCAAACTGGGTGAAGTGACTTGCCTAGAGTCATATAGCTAGTAAGTGTCTGAGACCAGACTTAAACTCAGGAAGAAGAGTTCTCCTGACTTCAGGCATGGCACTCCATCCACTGTACCACCTCATGCCCCAGTGGTGCCTATACCACACGATTGCTGTGAAGATTCATTGAGATAATATAAGGCACTAGATAAGTGCCAGCTATCATCATAACTCTCCAGTTCTTTGAGGATAGAAAGGACCATGGGTACCATCAAACTATTCATGTTTCCCAGAAACCTGAAGTGGACAATCCTGTACAGAGTAGTTACTGAATAGATGTGAATTAGTTAAACTTACCATCTTTTTCTCCAAGTGATATTTCTGTCTTATCTTGGAAGCAGAAGCCAAAATCCTCACTGGCTCTTCTGAGAATTTAAAAAATAATTGAAAAAGTATTTACCCAAGAAAGAATCCTCTTCCCACTCCTAACCCTTCACCCAAATGGGCAGAGGATTGATTCCTGTTCCTTGGCTTCTCACTCGAGATGGCTTCAGGTCAACGAGATGACTACAGCTGCCAAACTGGCTCTATGGAAAGTTCCCTGAGGACAGGGTCTGCACTCTTCCTCTTCCTTCTCTGGTGGCCTTGTGGTACTTAGAACTGTGCTCTCACAACAGCAGATGATTTCGGAGGCTATGTCTGTGTGGCTGAGGTCAGTTAATGTACAAGCTTCTGTTAGCTCCCCAGGTGGTTCTGAGCTTAGAGGAGCTGGGCAATAGAGAGGGAAGGATAGCAGGTTCATCAGGATGCTACCAGACAGCATCTGAATCCACATATAACCATATTCAGAAAAAAAACTTGGGTACAATTGAGGCAGCAAGGTTGTGCAGTCTGAATAGTGTAGGACTTGGAGTCAGGATAACCTGATTTCAAAACCTCCCTTAGATACTTATTAGTTGTATGACCTGAGATAAGTCACTTAGCCTACCTGAGCCTCAGTTTCCTCATCTGTAAAATGGGGATAATAATAGCAACCTACCTCCCAAGATTATTGTGAGGACCAAATAAGATGATATGCATAAGATACTTTACAAACCTCTTAAAGTGTTATCTAAATAACTAGTTATTAGTAGTATTAGTAGTAGTGGTTTTGTGGGGTGTTCTACATTTTTCTAGGGTAGAAATATTGGAACTTTGTCCCTCATACTTGCTGTGCCTCTGCTTCATATTCTGCATAATCCTTGCACCATTACCCCGTACCATGGTCTTCTGCATCTGAAGCATGATTCCTCCCCATGATCCAAAGCTGCCGTGCTCAATACTGTATTGGGAGAGAGAAGTTAAGTGCTTCCCCAGCTTTTCCAATCTCTACAATGCCCCCTTCTACCTTCTTGCAGGAGTTGGAGGGGACAAGGTCGTTGTCTACATTACAAGGTCATGGACTGACCTCTCTGGAGGATAAACTGCCTCTCCCTAAGTGGGACTATTTGAGTCAAGGTATTTTCCTAGAGAGTTTTCCACCCATCCACCAGTCAGTCAGTAAGTATTTATTAAGTGTTTACTAGATGCCAGGTAGTATGCTAGGGCCTGGAAAGAAAAGTTCAAAATTAAGACAAGTCAACAAGCATCTACTTACTATATGTCAGGCACTGTGCTAAATATTAAGGATACAAAGGATACAAAGAAAGGCAAAAACATTCCCCGCTCTCAAGAAGCTACGACTAATGAAGAAGACAAACACACAAAAATTTGTGACACTGGCCTCCTCGCTATTCCTCCCAGGAGACACTTCACCTCCTGACTCTGGGCATTTTCACAGGCTGTCCCATGTCTGGAGTGATTTGCCACTTGGCTTCCTTCAAGTCCCAGTTAAAATTTCTCCTTTTACAGAAAGCTTTCCCCAATCCCCCCCTTTTTTTGTGGGGGGGGCAATGGGGGTTAAGTGACTTGCCCAGGGACATACAGCTACTAAGTGTTAAGTGTCTGAGGCCGGATTTGAACTCAGGTACTCCTGAATCCAAGGCCAGTGCTTTATCCACTGCACCACCTAGCGGCCCCCTAATCCCCCTTAATTCTAACGCTTCTTTCTGTTGATTATTTGCTATTTATTCTTTATATAATTTATTTATAGATAGTTATTTGCATGCTGTCTCCTCCATTAGATGGTGAGCTTCTCAAGAGCAGATACTGTCCTTTACCTTTTTTTTGTATAATAAGTGCTTAGCACAGTGCCTGGCACATAGTAGGCATTTAATAAATATTGATTAACTGACTGGCGAAATGTACAAACAAAATATGTACAAGATCAGTGGGAGATAATCAGCAGAGGGAAGCTAAGAGGCAAAGGGAAAGAAGTAGAGAAGTCCAAGCATGAGAGACAGCCAGAGAAAACACAGAGAATCAGGAGATAAAATATCTCACTCTAGAAACATCAAGGAGGCCAGAATCTCTGTTAAGTAGGGCAAAAACTGGAAAGGTAGGAAAGGGTGATGTGATAAAAGTCTTTAAAATCCAAAGGATTTTACATTGATTCTGGAGGCAATAGAGAGCCACCAGAATTTATTGAACAGGAATTGACATGGTCCTGGCTTTAGTAAAATCACTTTGAGAGCTGATAGTGGGGTAGACTGGGTTATTAGGAGACTTAAGAATGAAAGGATCCTTACAAAGAATGAAAGGATCCTTACTTGTAATGAACTTACATTCCAATGGAAAATGGACCATGCATTTGCTGGCTGAGTTGGGATTCTCAGAGCCTTCTAAGGATCCAGGTAAAATCTTCTCTCCCATCCCCACTTCATCCCTACTAGGTACCATTTTGTGGTACCTGTCCTGGGTACTAGAATCATTGATTATGGCTACAGGTACAGCCATGTCCTGGATCCTTTCACTCTCTCGACACCACAGCAGCTCCAACCAGTGCCCTGACCTCATAAAAATGGTGTTCAATGTGCTAGGTCAGGATTAAATACAAACCCTGGCAAATGGGTGAACATATTGTCAGAAATCCATATACCTCTAAGAACAAGGTTGAGCTGATTGTATTTTGAACTTGCGGTAGAGCTGGATTTCTTCTTAGAGCATCCAGTTAGCTCCCATCATCATTTACATCTTTTCCCTTATTTATTAAACAAAGGTGGAGGTGGATAGGGCTGGACTGGCAGAGCAGACATTTATTGGCTTTGTGGCTAAACTAGGACAGCATAGAAAAAGGGACAGAGGTATGGGAAGCAAGGCAAAGGTGTCCAGACTAGGCCCTTTCCACTCTCTATTTGAATATTGAAGGTCAAAGTTGGGAAGGTGGCCACACTGAAGCTTAAGGAACAGCCAGTTATTCTACTCCTGTCACAGCTCTTGGAACCTTTGCTGCTGTAGCACCCTCAATTACCTCCCTGTCCTATAGTCTTAATTTCTGGAACATTTGTTTTCCCGAATACATGCATTCACCAACTATTAAGTCCCTATGCGTTCAGAGTCCTGTTACTAAGCACTGAGGAAGCTATCCAGACATTAGATAAAACAAGTTCTTCACCTCAGAGTCTACGATCTAGTAGACATCTTTGGTTATTGTTTTTCTTTTGTCTACAAACATGAGGTCATGGATAATAGATTTAGGATTATTTTTTGTAAGTAATAAACATTTTTATTTGTAGTTTTGGGTTCCAATTTTTATCCCTCGTTCCCTCCCTCCCCTGTCCCCTTCCCTGAGGTGGTAAGTAATCAGATGTGGGTTACACATATATAATTATGTAAAACATTACCATATTAGTAATTTTGTATAAGAAAACTTGAATAAAAGAAAAAAAAATGAGGGGCAGCTAGGTGGCGCAGTGGATAAAGCACCGGCCCTGGATTCAGGAGGACCTGAGTTCAAATCTGACTTGAGACACTTGACACTTACTAGCTGTGTGACCCTGGGCAAGTCACTTAACCCCTGTTGCTCAGCAAAAAAGAAAAAAAATGAAAGAAAGTGAAAAATAGCATGCTTCAGTCTGTTCCATCAATATCAGTTCTTTCTTTGGAGGTGGATAGTGTGCTTCATCAATAATCCCTTGGGATTGTCTTGGATCATTGTATTGTTGAGAATAGTTAAGTCATTCGCAGTTCTTCATCAAACAATATTGCTGTCTCTGTGCACAATGTTCTCTTGGTTCTGCTCACTCCACTATACATCAGTTTATCCAAGTCTTTGTAGACCTTTCTGAAATTATCATGCTTGTTATTTCTTATGGCACAATATTCCATCACCATCATATACCACAGTTTATTTAACAATTCTCCAATTGATAGGCATTCCTTTGATTTCCAATTTTTAGCCACCACAAAAAAGAGCTGCTATAAATATTTTCATACAAATAGGTCTTTTTCTCTTTTGGGGGATGTCTTTGGGATATAAACCTAGCAGCTATGCGCAGTTCTATAGCCCTTTTGGCCCAGTTCCAAATTGCTTTCCAGAATGGTTGGATCTTTTCAGAATTCTACCAACAGTGGATTGGCTTTGATTTCTTTGTCTGAAAACTGCCTGTTCCTATCCTTTGACCATTTATCAATTGGGGAATGACTTGTATTTTTATAAATTTCTCAGTTCTCTATATATTTGAGAAATGAGGCCTTTATCAGAGATATTTGTTTCAAAAATTCTTTCCCAGTTTTCTGCTTCCCTTGTAATCTTGATTAGATTAGTGTTGTTTGTGCAAAAACTTTTTAATTTTATATAATCAAAATGATCTATTTTACATTTTGTTTTATTGTCTATATCTTCTTTGGTCCTAAATTCTTCCTCTGCCCATAAATCTGATAGATAAATGATTCCATACTCCCTTAATTTGCTTATGGTATCATCCTTTAAGTGTAAATCATGCACCCATTTTTACCTTATTTTAGGATACAGTGTGAGGATTTGGGGTTCTTAAAGGTTTTCTAGTCCAGTCCCCTTAACAAATTGGTCTAAAGAGGTTGACTTGTTGGATGTCTCACTGTTCTTTTACTGGCCATCCCACTTCCCTGCAATGTCCTCCCTCCTCACTTCTACCTAACAGAGGCTGTCACTTCCTTCCAGACACAGGCCAAGCATTATTTTTTACATGAAGCCTTTACTAATTTCCTCCAACTTTTTCCTTTCCCCCCAAAGGACATTGTATTTAACTACTTAGTATTGATTTGTATTTATTCTATATACTTATTTATATTTATTCTGTATATACTTCTAGGCCCCTTCTCCTTTCTCTTAGAGTAAACTCTTTGAGAATAGGGATTGCTTCATTCCATCCTTGTTATTTGCATCTCCAGTGTCTAGCATATAATAATTACTTAATAAATGTGTGTTGATCGATAAGTAAAGGGACTGAGATCCAAACCCCAATCTTCTGACTATAAATTTGTCAGTCTATACCATAAGCAGTATACCATTGTACCACACTTCCCTCCCATTTTGCCTGACCCACCCCCCCCCCAAAAAAAAAAGAAAGAAAGAAAGAAAAAGAAACTCTGAAGGTGTGTCTGCTCCTGGTCTCAGGTAAGAATGATTCTTGGAATTGTAAGTAAGCCATACTTACCTCTGAGTATAAGAATCACTCCTTAAGGCACTCTAGGATGTTTGTTTAGCCTATGGCCAAATGCAAGCTGGCCACACCCCATGAATGGCTCTTCCTCCAAGATTATAAATAGAATCTTAAATTCTTAGAATTTGCAAAAGTCAGAACAAACCTGAGAGACCAGCCAGCTCAACTCCCTCATGTTACAGGTAAGTCACCAAAGTGCTTCCTCAAGGTCACATGCCTAAACTATCACTCTTTGGGAAGCTATTGCCTTGGAGGAGAGACCTAGGACAGACAGAAAATTGGTATAGAACATAGAGGAGTGTTGTTCTTTAAGAATCCCTGCCAGCGCCAGGGAGCCAGGGACCACTTAAGCAGCCTCCACTCTGTGCCAGGTAGAGTAAGAGAGCATTTTGTCTGTTGTCAGGGTGAGAAGTAGCTAAGGGAGAAGACACAGAATTAGGTGGAAAGGGGTGGGTGAGGATTTATCTGGAAGGGAAATGATGTTTTAATTCCAAACCCAACACCCAATTCTGTTTAACACAATGAGTGACTATCCCTCTCTCCTCTCTGCCTTCACCCTGTCTTGAGGTCTCCTTCCTCCCTGTCTCCCAGGGTAGGGATAGGGGTGGGGAGGGTGGCAATAACAGGATAAGGGGAAAGTTCTGTGTGGCTTAGGCTGAGGACGGGGGTTGAGGGGAGGAGTGGGGAGCTATGCACTGATTAGCTGGACTGTGCTTTCTACTGCCAAGAAATGCTGGCCCCAACACACCCCCAGACTGCCAGCTCCCCGCTGGAAAGACTGACTTCTGGGTTTGGTTGGTAATTGTTGGGTACTCCTGCCTGCCTCCTACTCCCTCCCTTTTTTGTAAATTTTGGGCCTGCTGCCCTGCAGAGACCCCCACAATGGGGTTAAGGGATGAGAATCACTGCAGCATCTTCCAAGATTTTAGTCCCTGTCTAGACTTCCTATTCCTCAACATGCAGTTATTAATGAGGCTGGTTAGGGATAAAGGGGGAGGGGGGCAGCTAGGGATAGAGCACCGGCCCTGGAGTCAGAAGGACCTGAGTTCAAATCCGACCTAAGACACTTGACAATTACTAGCTGTGTGACCCTGGGCAAGTCACTTAACCCTTATTGCCCGGCAAAAACAAAACAAAACAAAAGGGATAAGGGGGGAGAAGGAATTCCTTGGCAATGTTCCCATGGACCCTCCACCCACTTGGCAACAGGCAAAGTGTCCATCGTCTAAATACCAAGGAGCTTGACAGAACCTAGCCCTCGGTCCATTTAAGGCTCAGAGATTGAGGCTCTGACATAACAACTAATAGGATCTTGGGCACGCAGCTTCAGGCCTCCATTTTCTCATCTATAAAATGAGAAAGTTGGACTGGATCACCTCTAAGGTTCCTTCTAGCTCTAAATTCCATGATTCCTCACTCTTGTGGGGCAGAACACTAGGCTAAGGTGAAGTCAACAACGGAGACACTTCTACCCCCTGCTTCTGACCACATGATCCCTTACCTCCTACTTTACTGAGATAATGGAGTTTGCCTCTTGTGAGCTCCCTCATCTCCCCTACCCCTTACCTCAAAATCTATATAAATAAAGATTCCCTGTAATCTTTCTTCCCTCCTCTTACTGAGGAAGAGGTGACCTATGTTTTGCTGAGGCTACACCGCTAGTTATGTTCTCATTCTCATTCCCTCCTTCTTCCTTTGTGAATGTGTTTCATGATCATCTTAGATCTGTCTCATATTCAGTAACTACAATCCAATGCCTGTTTCCTGCTGGGCATCCGCAGCTGGATATTCTATTAGTATCTTAAACTCAACATGTCTGGGGGTGGCTAGGTGGCGCAGTGGATAAAGCGCCGGCCCTGGATTGAGGAGTACCTGAGTTCAAATCCGGCCTCAGACACTTACTGGCTGTGTGACTCTGGGCAAGTCACTTAACCCCCATCCCCCCCCCAAAAAAAACAACCCACCTCAACATGTCCCAAACAGATCTCTTTATTTTCCACCTAAAACCTAGCCCATCTACAAAATTTCCAATTTCTGTTGAGGACATCATTAATCTTTTAGTTATCTAGGTTTGAAACCTAGAGTCATTCTTGAGTCTCTCCCTTACTTCCCCTCATAGCCAATCAGTTCCAAAGTCTTGAAGATTCTTCTTCCATATCTCTCAAATCCATCTCTCTCTCACCTCTCACATGCTACTACCTTTGTCACACATCACTTCTCACCCAAACTATTGCAATAGCCTTCTAGGTCTCCTTTCCAATCCATCTTCCACACAGCTGCCAAGACAATCTTCCCAAGGCTTAGTTCTGACAATGTCACTCCCAACTCAGAAATCTTCAGTAGATTCCCATTTCCTCTATCATAAAAAACAAAAAACAAACGCTTCAGCCTAGCACAGCCTGACTCCCACCTTTCCAGACTTATTTCATATTTGGAAGAGACAAAGTCCATTTCTCTTTGTTTTGTTTTTGTCCTTTACGCGGTCTATGTTACCTCCAAACCATCTAGGGTGGGAGTGACATCCTAAGGATCTACTCAGCCTAGACAAATTTTTCCTTGAAAGAAATTAACTAAACCTTCAACCATTGACTAGCTTCCTGGTGGCCGCAGTACGAAAGTCAGTAAGTGAGAAGTTAGGAGCTCCTCCTTGAAGCTTCTGACTAGAGGACTGGCTTATCTAATACAGAGGCAGGGAAGCTTTAATGTGTCTTTGCTGAATATCTTTTCCCTGCTATGGCTAACTAGACTTCCTTTTGTTAACTGATGGATGAGCTATGAATGTCTTAGTTCATTCCAGTTCTGAACCTGAAACACCAGACTATCCAGGATCAGGCCCAGCCCACAATATTGGTGACAGTTGGTGCCACTGGATCAGAAATGCCTTAATGAATTGGGGAAAGATTGATGTGCACTCCATGCTTCTGTTAGAGTAGGTCATTGCCTCGGGGTGGGAGTGGAGGGGTAAGGGGTAGGGGCCAGATAAGAGAGTTAACTGTGAGCATTCGACAACTTCAGACAGATATGAATATGCTCTGTGTCTTTTAGAACCATTTCCTGAAGATAATAAATGCTGGAAACTGTTATTTGTGAATTTGAACAATTTTTACATTTGGGAGTAATATTGATCTTCAGTTCCACCAGCTGTGGTAGGCTTTGGCCCTCTCAAAAGACCAGTATTTGGGGATTGTCTAAGAACTGGGTTGAAGAAACTGCTTGAGTTTTTGTTTGTTTGGTTGGTTTTTTATGAGGCATTTGGGAGGTCACTGGGAACTGTGCCACAAGGACATTGTTGAGACTTTTTGGTGCAAGGCACTGAGGGGAGACACTTGAAAATTCAATACTTGATCCTCCTTGGGAACCCATAGATCTTTCCAGAACTGGGCACATGGACAAATGGCTAGATGAAGTTGATTTGCTGAGGATAGGAGCAGGGAGGGAGCACTACATCACTTTTTAAAAAGTTTAAAAGTATAAATACCTTCTGCTCTCACTCCTATAAACTCTTTTTTTTTCCTTCTAGGACTTCCAGTGAATGGTAGATTAGGGATTCCCTGCAGACTGGGCCCCAGAGTAGTCCTGGGCATAGGGAGACAGTACTTAGGTAGTATCTGGTACAGGAAAACAGTAGAAACATTCATAGTTGCACTGAGGCACCATGCATAGGGGGACAGTGCTTAGGCCCTGGAACAAGTGGGCATTACCAGGCCCTGCCATAGGGAGGGTAGTGTTTGTGTCTGGCATAGCAGGCAGAAGGGGAGCCCAATGGCAGCAGGCAATAGAGTAGAAAGTAGTTGTAGCAGAGTGGGCCCTGAAAGAGGAAGCAGCAAAGGCAAGCCCAGCATAGCCCTTGGAATCCAGAATCAATGGGGCTCCTCCACATTGCTACCTACATAAAGTCCAGTGGTCACTGGATTGTTCTCCCAGAGAGGGCTTGGAGGACCAAGGGTAGTGGTGTTTGGAGGTACCTTGCTTTCTAGTGACAGGGGAAAAGTAAAACTGTCTACCCAACTGGGGCAGCTAGGTGGTGCAGTGGATAAAGCACCGGCCCAAGATTCAGGAGTACCTGAGTTCAAACCAAGCCTCAGACACTTGACACTTACTAGCTCTGTGACCCTGGGCAAGTCACTTAACCCCCATTGCCCCTCAAACAAACAAACAAACAAACAAACAAAAAACCCCACAAAAAACTGTCTACCCAACCCCTGTGGGAAAAGAGGCCCTCAGAAGAAGCTGATAAAGAGACAGAGATTTAGTATTCTATCTCCCCCAATCACCACCATGGAATTTCCAAGGCAGAAGAGGGCTTGGGTTGAGGAAACTAAAGAGGTGTTGTTTTAGGGGGATTCTATGTATTTACCCTGGCACTGGGACAGGTTGCATACAAGGGTAATGATCTCTTAGCTACCTTCCTACATATGACCCTGACCTATAAAGAAGAATCATGATTGTTCCAGAAATGTCATCATCTGTACTGTGGTCCTGATGTTCCTGCTGTTGCTCTTCTTTGTCAGGGGATAAAGAATGCATACACTAATTGCACAGCAATGATAAGGAAATAGTTCAATGAGAATATCAATTTTGAGTGTTGATGGTAGGGTATGTTACCTTCTTCTTGAGTTATCCTAGGAAGGAGTTTTCCTTCATTATTGGCTTACAAGACCAGTATTTTCATTAAATTACTTGGACCCTTCATTCAGATTTTAGTAGGTGATTTCTAGTTAGCTCTGCTAATGGCATAATAATAATAATTAAGAAGGATAGGATTGGGTGGCTAGGTGGCGCAGTGGATAAAGTACCGGCCCTGGATTCAGGAGTACCTGAGTTCAAATCCGGCCTCACACACTTGACACTTACTAGCTGTGTGACCCTGGGCAAGTCACTTAACCCCCATTGCCCCGCAAAAAAAAAAAAAGTGTTTAAAAAAAAAAAGGATAGGATTATGCTGTTTGACCAATAATAATAAATGGCCACTTAACAAGTTGACCACTGATTCAGGTAAGCGGATAAAAGCAATTAGCTTTTGTTAATAATAATAGCATTTATATAGAACTTTAAAGTTTATGTAACTCTTTACAAATATTAACTCATTTTATCCTCAGAATAACCATGGGAGGCAGGTGTTGTTATCATCCCTATTTTAGAATTGAAGAAAACAGGTTAAGTGACTTGCCCAGAGTCACATAGCTATTAGGGTCATATAGCTAGTAAGCTACAAGGCAGGATTTGAACTCGGGTCTTCCTGACTCTAGGCCTAATGCTCTAACCACTGTACCACTTTACATAGGGTGATCCATTGTGAGCCACAAAGATTTGGCATCATCTACAACATGGACCAGATCATTAAGATCTCAGACTTACAAAGTGGGGAGGCAAAGCCTTACATTTATGATCTTCATTCTTCTCCATAGGAGGAGATTGGGGGTTGTCTAAGTATTGTATTGAAGAAACTGCTTGGGTCTTTTTATATGGCATTTGGGAGGTCATTAAGAAAAGTGCCACAGTGACACTCTGGTACAAGGCTTTGGAGGAGGCACCCCTTACCCCTGTCTGTCCCTCTGGGAACCATAATATAAATTATTTTTAAAAAATCTTTCTTTTGGGCTATCTTTTTGTTTTTCTTTTCTTCTTCCGGAGCTGCCTATGTCAGGCTTCTGTCATCCCAGAGGTCAAGGTTATTCAAGAATAACCCTAAAACAATTTAAGAGGTATAAGGTCTTCTAGGAGGCATTTTGAGACATTTGTCACTAACGGGTGGGGTGTAGTAGGAACATTATCAAAGGCTAGAGCTAGGCTTATTTTTCCTTAAAAGGTACTGAAATTGTCCTTGAGAATTAATTGGCTCAAAAGACTAAGACTCAGCTAAGCTTCCTAATGGCCTAAGTACAAAAGTCAAAAATATTAACTCTTGCACAGAGTCAGAAGCTCCTCCCTCAGGCTTGGTCATTATGGCCAACATAAAGGTAGAGAAACTATGCCCAAATGAATCAATGTTATGTCCTTGTTGAATTTCCTTTAGTAAAGCTATTTTTGCTAACTGATAGATGAACATGTCATTGTTATACTTTATTCCAATTCCAAACTTGAAGCACTAGGCCAGCCTAGACTACACGCAGGCCTAGACTACACACAGACCTCCTACTTATTTCCTGAACTTGGTATTCCATTTTCCATCTACATGCCTTTGCCCAAGCAATGTACACCCTTCTCACTTCTGTCTCTTAAAATCCTTTTTTTTTTTTTTTTTTGCAGGGCAATGAGGGTTAAGTGACTTTCCTAGGGTCATACAGCTAGTATGTGCCAAGTGTCTGAGGTCGGATTTGAACTCAGGTCCTCCTGACTCCAGAGCTAGTGCTTTATCCACTGCACCACCTCGCTGCCCCCAAAATCCCAGCATTCTTAAAGGCCCAGCTCAGGATCTATCTCCCATGTGAGGCCTTTCCTGAAATCTCAGTTATTAGTGCTCTCTTCCTCCTCAAATTTTCTTGAATTTACTTATCTCTGTACATTAGATTAGGAGGTAACTTGGTTGATTTTCAGTTGAAAAGTCCATTTATAAAACTTTTTTCCACTTATATCAACTTAATACACAATTCTGCTTGGGTTCATGAAAGTTTCACAAGACATTTTAAAAAGCCAGTCATCATTGAAAGTTATTTCTCTATTAACTATTTTCACAACACATGCATGTTAAATAAGTATTTATTTTTTAATAATAAACATTTTTATTTACAGTTTTGGGTTCCAGTTTTTATCCCTCTTTCCCTCCCTCCCCTTTCTTCCTCCCTGAGGCAACAAACAATCAGATATGTGTTATACATGTATGATTATATAAGCAAGTATTTTTTAAAAATCACAAAAGCAAAAAACCTAAAAAGAGTCAATACATGGGGTTTTTATTTTACTGTTGTGCTTGATATATAGTGACTTTATGAATATCAAGCAACTCATTTTTTTCTTTTTCTTTTTTCTTTTTTTGTGAAGCAATTGGGGTTAAGTGACTTGCTTAGGGTCACACAGCTAGTGTCAAGTGTCTGAGGTCGGATTTAAACTCAGGACCTCCTGAATCCAGGGCCAGTGCTGTATCCACTGTACCACCTTGCTGCCCCTAAGCAAGTCGTTTTTTACTGTATCCTTATTTGTACATCTGTTCTTAAGTTGCCCAAACCATTTAAATACAAATAAAATGAAATATAGCAGAAATCATGAAAGTGAACAGCAGGTAACTACAAAAAATGGAATGTGAACTATTTCTGCCCTTCTGCAGAGTAAATTGACTGGGTTAAAACTTTGTCTTAAGGAATACTTTTGCAGCTGCAATCATAAAGGTGTGGGTACCTGTTGAGACCACGTATTCCACAGATACACATGGCATGACACGTAATATAGCATCTATGGAACATCTGTTTCTATCCCAGCCATGAATGCTCCAATCCTAAAGTACCCACAATAACCACACCTGTGGCTGGAACCAATTATCCCTTCCCCACTCCCCAACCCCCAGGACAGGCTAATATGTAAGCAGTTTTCTTTGCTTAGACATGGAAACTGTTTTAACACCGGCTTGTGAAATTACAATGTACCAAAAAGTACTATGTCAAACATGTAAAATGTGAATAAAAATTCCATATTCCCACTTTGGCCACCTCAGAAGAAAACAGTTAACTCCTCAAATGGTAACTGAATCTACTCCCCTCATATTAGACATAAAAACCACACAGGAAAAATAGAAATCCAAATAAAAGTAACACAAACCTGTCAGAAATCACAAGCAAAACTGTTTGTGGGGACAGCATGGATGACAAATGGTTTACTGTGTACATTGGAGAACAAAGCAGACAAAAGTTGGAAGCTGGTTAATTCTCCCCTCTTTCTCTTGCTTCAGCTTCATATCCTTGGGCATCCCATGTCCACCATGTCAAGTTCTCCCAGTAATTGCATCATTAGTGTGCTGTCTTTACACTTTAATACACTTAATGTATTAAATTCAGCAATGGCTTCATGCAAAGCTATCTGTGCAAGGAAGCAGGCTTTCTCTGGAGAGTTCAAGATCTCATAGCAGAATGCAGAGAAGTTCAAGGCCAGTCTCAATCTCATAGGATACCTTGGTTGCATCTCCTTTTTGCTCATTTTAAATGCCTCTTGATATGCTAGTTGTGATTGATGCATTATTCCTTTCTCGTCACCACCAGCAGTAATCTAAGCCAAATAATGATAGTAGTCTCATTTTGTTTTCAAATATAAAACTTTTCTTTCTGCTTGTAAAGTATTAGAAATCAAGAACTTTTCCAAAAGAGACAGGACATCATTACAGATATCTCTTAGTTCAGACTCAATTTCCTCACTGTATTTTCGGGCTAGCTAGCTGCTGTTTTTTCTCAACACCTTTTGTCTTTTGCTCAGTACCCGATACGACCCTCCAAGATGACCTTCAGGTCCCTAGGACATTTTTGGAATCAACAGAGAGATTACTTTCCTCATTGGATAATTCATCTCCTTGCCCAGTTACAGACTTCATGCAGGGTGTCATGTCATCATATCTCTCAGCCAGCTCAGCCAGTTGATTTTTTTTTTTTTTAGTGAGGCAATTGGGGTTAAGTGACTTGCCCAGGGTCACACAGCTAGTAAGTGTCAAGTGTCTGAGGCTGGATTTGAACTCAGGTACTCCTGAATCCTGGGCCAATGCTCTATCCACTGAGCCACCTAGCTGCCCCAACCAGTTGATTTTTAAAAAAATTATTATTATTATTATTATTTTGCAGGACAATGAGGGTTAAGTGACTTGTCCAGGGTCACACAGCTAGTAAGTGTCAAGTGTCTGAGGCCGGATTTGAACTCAGGTTCTCCTGAATCCAGGGCCGGTGCTCTATCCACCGTGCCACTTAGCTGCTCCCTCAGTCAGCTCCTTTTTATCCATGATTGAATATCCCGGACTCTCTGTGCCCAGAGACAGTGGCAGCAGAGACAGATGGGGTGGGAGAATGTTCAGTGGTCTTTGGATAGCCACAGTGACAAGTGGTAGGGATGAGACTCCAGATAACCTGATTTAAGACAAGAACTATTTAACATTTTGTTCAGAGGAGGCAGTCTGATACAATGGAAGGAGCACTTAGCATGGAGTCAGGGTACCTGGGTTCAAATCTCAGCTTTACTATTTAAAATTTTTTATTTTTGTGGGGCAATGAGGGTTAAGTGATTTGCCCAGAGTCACATAGCTAGTAAGTGTCAAGTGTCTGAGGCTAGATTTGAACTCAGGTCTTCCTGAATCCAGGGCTGGTGCTTTATCCACTGTGCCACCTAGATGCCCCTATTTTATTTTTTTTTAATAAAATTTATTTTTTTCCCCAATTACATGTAAAAATAATTTTAACATTCTTTTTTTTTTGGCGGGGCAATGGGGGTTAAGTGACTTGCCCAGGGTCACACAGCTAGTGTCAAGTGTCTTTGGTTGGATTTGAACTCAGGTCCTCCTGAATCCAAAACTGGTGCTTTATCCACTGCGCCACCTAGTTGCCCCCACTCAATAGACTTTAAAAGGCAGAGACAAGGGGCAGCTAGGTGGCACAGTGGATAGAGCACCGGCCCTGGATTCAGGAGGACCTGAGTTCAAATCTGACCTCAGACACTTGGCACTTACTGTCTGTGTGACCCTGGGCAAGTCACTTAACCCCAATTGCCTCACCAAAAAAAAAACAAAACCCAACAACAACAAAAAAAAAGGCAGAGACAATTTCTGTTCTTGATGTCAGCTTTCTCCCTTCTGAATGTGCAGCTTGAAACTCTCTCTTGAACATTTTGTGGCTCAAACTTGGCACATACCTGGCTAGCAGCAAGAGAAACTGCCCACATATGGGATATACTGGCCCCAGTGAACTGGACCTCAAGTCTGACTGCCTCTTCTGCTTTGTATTTCTTTCCCTGAGTACAAGTGACTGAATGTTTTCCTAAGATGGGTGTTTTTATGCTCAGCCTCATGAACTGATGAATTTGGAAGTTCTTAGATTATTTAGTCATTGCTGGTTGGTTGGGGGTTGTCCTTTGTGCTCAAAGAGGACCAAAGATGACATCGTTAAGTTGGAGTCAAGGTACAGTGTGTCTGACTGTGGCTGATCAGACCAATACAAGCTTGGAAGGCTCTATCACAGGTTGGGCACAAATAGTTCACATTAACATTTGGAGTAAAGATGTCTCTACATTTACACATTTTACATTTCTTTTGAGCTACTGCAATTCTGCTTTGCTCATAGAGCACAGTGTCTTTTCTAATGCAGGCACACCATGCTGGGTGGCCCTTTGCCACCAGTGTTTCCCATGCCATGCAATCAACTCCAAAGTTCTTCAGAGAGACATTGAGAGTGTCCTTGTATTGCTACTTCTGACTGCCATGTGAGCACTTAAATGAGTTCTCCGTAAAATAGTTTTTTAGACAAATGTCTGTTTGGCCTTCTAACAATGTGGTCAGCCCATCAGAATTGGACTCTCTGCAGTAGAGTTGAAATGCTTGGAAGTTCAGCTCAAGAAAGGACCTTAATGTCCAGTCCCTTAACTTGCCAGGTAATCTTTAGAATCTTACTAAAATAATCTAAATGGAAGCTATTCAATTTCCTAGGATGTCACTGGTAGACTGACCAGGTTTCACAGGTATATAACAATGAAGTCAGCACAATGCCTCTGTAGACCTTCAGTTTGGTATGCAGCCTTCTTTCCCACACTTTCTTTTGAAGGTTCCCAAACAGTGAGCTAGCTCTGGCAATGTATGAGTCAACTTTATCATCTACATGGACATCCCTGGAAAGCATCCTGCCACGGTAAGTGAACTTATCCACAGCATTCAATATTTCTCCATCTGCTGTAACCAATGGTTGTACATATGGATGGTGAGGTGCTGGCTGGTGGAGAACCTGCATTTTCTTGTTGTTAATTGTTAGGTTAAAATTAGCACAAGCAGCAGAGAATCAATCCATACTTTGTTGCCATTTTCCTCCTTGCTGAAGGAGGCTGACAACATTGCTGTAAACATCAGGCTAAAAAGCATGGGAATAAGCACACAGACTGGCTTCGCTCCACTGGATAGTTCAAGAGCATCATCCACTATCTAGAGGTCATGCAAGCACACCATAATGAAACTGATATACAATACTGATGAGCTTTTCTGGGCACCCAGATTTTGCCATAATTTTCCAGAAGCCATCATGACTGACAGCATCAAAGGTCTTGGCGAGGTTGACAAATGTTGTGTACAGATGCCTGCTCTGTTCCTGGTATTCCTCTGGAGTTGTTGGACAGCAAACATCATATCAACTGTTCCTGGGCCCTTTTTGAAGCCACACTTCAGACTTTTAGGTGATTGACCATTTTCCAGGTGAAGGATCAGCCTATTAAGGAGGACTAATGACTAAGAGAGAGACTCCACTGCTCCCACTGTGATTGTCACAGGATAATCTATTTCCTTTACCTTTATTGAGATAAAGAAGGCATCTTCGAACTCTTTAGGGATAATATCCTCTTGCCATATAACTTAGAAAATTTCAGTCAACTTTTGTATGAGCAGTGGCCCCCCTGCCCCGTAGATCTCTGCTGGAATGGAATCTGCATCAGGCACTTTGCCATATGAGAGGAGCCTGATGGTGTTCAAAACCTCTTATTCAGTTGGAAGTTCAGCTAGGGAGGGATTAACTCCAACCTGAAGTTTACAGTCAATGGCTTCAGCATCGATTGATGATGGTCTGTTGAGAACACTATGGAAGTGTTCAACCCATCTCTCCAAGATCATGTCCTTATCATTAATCAATGTGGGCACTGAGTAGTTGACATGCACCATAGGTCTTTGGCCCATAAATAGCCTTCAGGGCATCATAAAAGCACTTTGGATTGTTATTATCAGCACAAAACTGAATTTCATCTTCCTTCTGAGCCAAGAATCCTGCATCTCTCAGAGTTTTGCTTGCTCCTTACTTTTGATGGAGTTAAATGCTACCTTCTTAGAGATGGATGAACTATCCTGCTGATAAACCCTGTGGAGGTCTCATTTTTTTGTTTATCAACATCTGAATTTCCCCATCATTTTTGTCAAACCAATCTTAATGTTTGTGAGTGTTATAGCCCAGGTGAGTAAATGTAGTGCTGAATATCAAATCTCTGAAAGTTGCTCACTCCTTTTCTGCTCCACTGTTGCCAACTGTGTGTTGGCTCAAGTTTCCCCTCCAAACTGTTCCCACTCTGAGAACAGCTCTAATCTATTGACATTAAGTGTTCTGGTAGTCCTCTTGCCTTGGGTCACTGCTCTTGTTCAATGCAAATATTTAGCTTGGAGAGGATAAGTCTATGATCAGTCCAGCACCCTGAACCACACATCACCTTAGTCACTCTCACATTCCGTCTCTTCTCCTTACGACATAGTCTATTAAATGCCAGTACTTGCTACAAGGATATGTCCATGAAGTTTTACTTCATTTAGATAAATGGAAGACAGTATTGATGATGAGATCATGAAATACACAAGTCTTCATTAGTAAGAGACTGTTGTTGTTGCTGTTTCTGACTCTGTTCTTCCCAAGGACTCCTTGCCTCTGGTAGTCTGTGCCCATTCTTGCATTAAAGTCATCCAGAATTATAAGCTTATTCTCTTTTGGCCCATTGATGATGAAACTCTCCAGGTATTCATAACAGTATGGTGGAGCATATGAACTGATAATGTGGCTTGAGCTTTCCTGCAAGTCACAATCGTGTTGTCCATGAGCCTGTCATTCACTCGTTTTGGTAGGCATACAAGTCTGTTGACCACATTAATTCTGATTCACAACCTAAACCAGTTTCACAGGGCTCCATTTCCTTGTGGCCACTAGAGAAAAAACATGTAACTAGCTCTGATTTTGGTAAACTGGCCTTCATTTGCCAGCCTTGTTTCACTCAGGGCTACTATTTGAATGCAGTACTTGCTGAGTTCTCTTGCAACAAGAGCTGTTTGTCTTTTAGGTGTACTGGATATTGTGTTGTCTATAAGCACACACACGTTCCTTTACTTTGGTAAATGGAATCATCTTTACAAGTTTTTGTATTTGTGTGTGTGTGTGTTTTGATTACAGGGTGGGATCCCTGCCTCCACTGCTAAGTTGGCCAGGGTTGGGTGAAACAAACATTTTTTTAGGACACCTTTTTTAGTCCCTTGCATTCCAGGAGTTGAGTGGTGCAGTTCTTCAAAAAGGTTGCTCAGACACCCAGGGAACTGACGAATCCCACTGCTTCTTCAGCCCAGTGAGAAGACAACCCTATGGCCTGGACTGCCTGTGTGCAGGGTTGTAACTACAGGTTCCAGTGTATCTATACCTGCTGCTTTGTCACTTGCCTGTTACTACAGGACTTTGAGATAGTTAAAAATGGTAAAATGGGGTGACGGCTTTTGATTCATACGTAAATTGGATTGAAGTGAGGCAGAGTTGCACAAAGTCGTTGCTCTCTCTCTTCCAGAATCATCAAAGTCCAGGGGCAGGACAAAGATCAAGACGAATGGTGATGGTTCAGGATGCAGTGGATGGCCTTGCATCTTCTGTATCGAAGCGCTAGCACTCCAAAGCACTTTCTTCAGCCGCCCTCATGCTGTCGAACAAATGATTCTCATCTGCCCATTCTTCCTTGGGAAGTGTTCGCGTGCTAAATTAGACACCCCTCCAACGGACCAAGGGGTTTGAAATGCCTCAGTTACCTGTAACTTATTTTAGTCCATCTCCTAAATAGTTTATTGCTGTGTATGGTATAGATTCTTGAGCCACAGGTAAAGCTGATTGAATCTGGGTGGACACCAAAAATGGAAAGAGGAGTCCTGATAAGGGTTCAGCACCTCCCACCAGAGGTGAACAAACCCAGCCTCCTCCTGTGTTGGAAGAGCTCTCTATGACTATTCTGCCTTGGAGATGTTCATAGATAGAAGGGATGAGCTGCCCTCTTGGGAGTTGTTCAGATAGTACGGAGATGAGGTGATGATGTGAAGGTGAAATGCCTATTCAAAAATTATACCAAGGATTCCTGTGCCATGTAATTCAGTCTTAATTCTTTTTTTTTTTTCTTTTTTGGGGGACAGTGGGGGTTAAGTGACTTGCCCAGGGTCACACAGCTAGTAAGTGTCAAGTGTCTGAGGCCAATTTCAACTCAGTCCTCCTGAATCCAGGGCCCGTGCTTATCCACTGTGCCATCTAGCTGCCTATGTCAATTCATCTCTTAGGAGTCCTTTGAGGTTCTTTTGTTGTGGAGGGATGAATGAATGAGAACGCATTTGCTAAGTGCTTACTGTGTGCAAAGTACGCTGTGAAAGAGAAATGAAATAGCTGTCATACATTATTTACTTTGTAAATTGAGTGCTTTTATAGAAAGGACCCTATTGATTCCTTTTGTGAGACTTAGATATTGTAATATAAGTTTTAAGTGAATTTCTGCAAGGACATAAAGAGCCAAAGACAGGAAGAAGAGCCTGATCCCGCTCTCAAGTTCAGGTGGCCCTAGGAATGACCTGGTCTGTGTGAGTCCCAGAGCTGGAGCCCTTTATGGGGAGAGGGTGCATTGGACACCCTGGGTCTATTCCAGCTAGTCTGTTATAACAAGTAACCTCAGAGCGAAGACACCAGCAGCTGGGGGAACAGTGAAAGGGCCTCGTGAAGATAGCAGAACTTGAGCAGAGTCTGGAAGGAAACTAGGGATTCCAAGACGCAGAGGTAAGGAGGGCAAGTACATTCCATAATGGAGACAGCCAGTGAAAATACATTGAAAGGAGAAGGAGGAATATCACATGTTGAGGACAAGGCAAGGGAGGCTGGTTTACTGCATTACATTCAGAGAGGGGAGATGTGTGTAATAAAGCTGGAAAGGGAACAGCTATGAGGGGCATGAAATGTCAAAGAGAAGAGTTTATATTGGATCTTAGAAGCACTAGGAATCCATAAAAATTTATTAAGCCATAAGTCATATGTGACATGGTCAGACCTGTACTTTAGGAATATCACTTTAGAAGTTGTATGGAGGATGGATTGTAGTGGGGAGAGATTTGAGGCAGGAGACCAGTTAAGAGGCTATTATAACAACCCAGGCAAGAGGAGATGGGGGTTGAACCAGGCACGTAGATGTCTGAGTGGAGGGAAGGGGATGGAGGTAGAAATGGCCAGATTTGGAAGCTGCTTGTACGTGGGTGATGAGAGTGGGGGATCTTGAATGATGCTGAAATTGCATCACCTGAGTGTCTGGGAGACTGTGGTACCCTTGACATAATGGGGAAATTTGGAAAGTGATAGATTTTGGGGGAAAATTATTGAGTTCTGTTTTGGTTATGTTGCATTTGAGATGCCTACAGACATCAATTATGAAATATCTACTAAGCAGTTGGTTGAATGGAATTAAGGGTACATGGAGAGGATTTGGCTTTAGGACCAGAGTAAAGGAGATAGAAGGGATGATATTAATAGGTTGTGATATGAGAAAAAAGGGAGAAGAGGAGTGGCATGTTTGAATGGCCTCCATTTTCTCCTTAAAGAATGAAGGCAGGGCAGCTAGGTGGTGCATTCTATAAAGCGCCAAGCCTGGAGTTTAGGAGGACTTGAGTTCAAATCCAGCCCTCAGAGATTTGATACTTACTAGCTGTGTGACCCTGGGCAAGTCACTTAACCCTCATTGCTCCACTAAATAAATAAATAAATGTTTGTTTGGTTTTTTTTTAAAGAATGAAGCAAAGTTCTCACTAGAGAGGTAGGGAGAGGGCAGCTAGATGGCGCAGTGGTAAAGCACCGGCCCTGGATTCAGGAGTACCTGAGTTCAAGTCCGGCCTCAGACACTTGACACTTACTAGCTGTGTGACCCTGGGCAAGTCACTTAACCCTCATTGCCCGAAAAAAAAAAAGAGAGAGAGAGAGGTAGGGAGAGAGGAAACTGTGTGTGTGTGTGGGGGGGTGTTGAGGAAAGAAGAGAAGGTTGATTAACTGCTTTGGTGTTCTGGATGGAAAATCATTGGGGGGGGCAGAAAAGGATGACTTTGTGGGTAAAAATTATTTTGATAAAATTATTATTGCAGTTTTTAACTGACTCATTTGGAAGGCCACACCTGGCCCACCCTGAAGTTACATATGCTACTGAGGTCAGAAGGAGAACTCTCCATAGGCAGTTTTTGAAGGACCTCCCTTTTTGGGGGAGGAAGATTGAATGCTCCATGGAGAGGAGGAAGAGGGACTTCCAGACACTAGCTCTCTCTCTGGTTTTCTCCCCTTCCGATGGCGCAAGCAACGGCAGACTTTCCAGGTATTGGTGAGTTAATTATGGAAAATCCTAAATTCCTTTGAATTAGCTTAATTGGAAAAGATCTGGGGATTGCATAGGCTAAGTTAGAGTTAAGAGTATGTATCCGTATTTTCTTTTTCCTATTTCCTTATCTTTGATTTTATTAGTTTCACCTTTGTTGTTTAATTAATTCCCAAGTAATAAAATCTCATCCTTCTGTAAATTAAAGCTGTAAGGCTCCTTCTTATTGGCCTGGGAGAAACATCTAAAAAGGGCATTCAGAGGGGAGGGTAAACCTAAAAGTCCCTCATATTTCCAGGACCCCAATATTTAGGCGAGTCACCCAATTAATGCTCCGTATATCAAATTTTGGCCCTCACGCTTTGCTGCAGTGGGGACCCAAGTTGAGAGGTCAATACAACATAAATGTGTAGTGGATTTGCTCAGCAGGTAGAGAAATAATTGGAAAAATCTCGATTTGGAGTTTGGCAAATCGTGAGTAATGATGATCTAAGGAGCAGAAGGTAGTGTAGAGCTGAACTGATTAACTACAAGTTGAGATTGGAAGGTGGGCAGACTCTTGCCAGAGCAGGGGTAATGGCCAGGGAAGGTCCTGAGGGATTCAAGGATTAGGGGTTAAGGTGAACATGAAGAATAGGTTTACAAGGAAGGCATAGACAGATGTAATTATAGGGAGTTTTGAATCAAAAAAGGAATTTCAGAATTCTTGATCATGGAAATTGAATCCTTGCAGATGATGGCAAAGTGAAGGGTAGGACCATCCCTGAGTGTAGATGAAGTAGGTAGGTCAAGATACTTGAGTAGACTGATGAACTGGGAGGTTGGAGTATATTGAAGTCTGCTAGTCAAGTTGTCAAGTCAAATAAATGAGCATTATTAAGTACCTACTATGTGTCAGGAACTATGCTAATAGCTGGGATACAAAGAAAGGCAAAAAGTCTCTCCTCTCAAGTTGCTCACAATCTAATGAAGACAAAATGCAAACAACTATGTAGAAACAAGTTAGATATGGGATAAATTGGAGATAATCTCAGAGGGAAGGCACTTAGATAAGGGGCACCAGAATATGCTTTTTGCAGAAGGTGGATTTTAACTAAAACTTGAGAGGAAGTCAGGGAAACCAAGAGGTGGAGGAGAGGAGGGGAAGAATTTGGGCATGGAGCATAGGCAGTAAAAATACCCAATCAAGAGATGGAGTGCTTAAGCAAGGAATATTTAAGAGGCCAGTGCCATTGGGTTGCGGAATATGTTGGGGGTGAGGTTTAAGAAGAATAGAAAGGTAAGAAGGGAGTTGAGTTATAAAGGACTTTGCAAACCAGAGTGGATTTGAGAATTGAGAGTATAGTATAAGGCAGATTTGGGATGGAAAGGAAGATTCTGAGCTAGGTGCTGATTTCATAGAGTAATGAGGGAGAATGATCAGGAGGCCAAGAGATAATAGCCACAGGATCTGGATTGGGTGATAAATTTTGATAGAGTAAATTTAGAGGAGAGGTTGCTCAATGATAGCAGCAGAGGGAGAGTCTGCAAGTGCCAATGTGCCCAGTGTGTATTTTGTCTTCACACTACAGTCACTTTGGCCACTGCCCAAACCTCTCCTAAGAAGAAGGAAAACAATTAAGCAAAAACATAATTTATAAGAGACTGACAAAGTATACCATTTTCAGTCCAAGTAGTATCCTACCTCTCTGCTGTAAAAGAGGATGGGTTATTTTATTTCTTCTCCAGGGTCTTTACCAGTTTATCAATTATTCACAGTTCACTTCCTTTTTAACTTACATTATTAAAACAAATATACATATTATTCTTTTGTACGCCGTATTTCGTCTGTATCAGGTTCATATGGAGTCATCCCATGTTTTTCTTAATTTCTCATAGTTCATCATTTTTTAATGAACTAATAATACCATAGTTCTTTTTAGCCATTCCCCAAGCTGGGTCTGCCTACTTTGTTTCCAGTTTTC
Source organism: Dromiciops gliroides (assembly GCF_019393635.1). Classification (NCBI taxonomy): domain Eukaryota; kingdom Metazoa; phylum Chordata; class Mammalia; order Microbiotheria; family Microbiotheriidae; genus Dromiciops; species Dromiciops gliroides. Next base: position 188,561,249 of record NC_057864.1, read on the forward strand.
TGCGACTACAAAGAAGGCTGATATTGATTATTTTGGTATTAATCGGAGCCTTTGTTTCTGACTTTGAATTCTTTTGGGATTATGCCTAGTAGTTACATTTCTGAGTCAAAGAGTATAGAGGATTTACACAATTTAAAAAAACAATAATTCGGAATGGTGGGAATGCTTTATAACATCACCAACCATGCATCAGTGTGCCTACTCTCCTACAATTCCAACAACATTGACTGTTCACATCTTTTTTCATCTTTGCCAATTGGCTATACTAGATTAGACCAAAGGTTTACTGAACCTAATTGGCAGTCTCTCAGACAGGAATCAAGGGACATTTTGCAGAGAAGCATGTCAGTGAATAATATGGTGAAAATAAAACCTCAGAATTATTTTAATTTGCATTTCTCCTTTATTAGGGCATGTTTTCATGTGATTATTTAGAGGTAGCATGGTAGAATGGATAGAAAACTGGTCTTGAAGCCAGGAGTACCTGGGTTTAAGTCCCACTTCCCTTAAATATTAGCTGTGTGACTGGGCATATCTTTTTTTTTTTTTTTTTGTGAGTCAATTGGGGGTTAAGTGACCTTGCTCAGGGTCACATAGCTAGTAAGTGTCAAGTGTCTGAGACTGGTTTTGAACTCGGATCCTCCTCTGACTCCAGGGCCAGTACTCTATCCAGCTGGGCATATCTTTTAACCTCTCAGTAAGGTTGCCTCTAAAGGAGCTCTTTAAGACTTTAAGTTGCAGAGAAGGTGATGACCTACATTGGTTTCTTCACTTGAGAATTCCCTATATAAATGAAATTACATGTCTAGTCTTTATCTACTAATACTTTTCATATCTTCTTTTGAAAGCTATTTGTTCAGATCCTTTAATCATCTATCTATTGGGGAATTACTCTTTATGTTATTTAATCACATCAATTCCCTGTATGTGTTAGACGTTGGACTTTTATTAGTGACATTTGGTACAAATGTTTTTGCTACTTTATAATTTGTCTTCTAATTCTGTATTTTTAAATTTTATTCATACAAAAGCTTTTTAGTTTTACTTAGTAAAAAAATTGTCTATTTAATCTTTTATTATATTCTCTTCCCCCTTTTTAGTCAAGAATTCTCTCTCTAATCATATTTATGAAACTTTGTGCACAATCTCATTCTCTTCTGATTATTTTTTTTATGCTGTGACATTTTTTAGTCAGGTTATATACATTTTTAGATTACTGTGGTATATGGTATAAGTTGTTGGTCTAACTCTAATTCCTACGAATCCATTTTCTAATTTTCCCAGCAATTCTTGTTAAAAGTCTTTATCCCCATTAATTTATATTCTTGGATGTATCAAACACTGAGCTACTTTTTTGCTTATCTAGCCTTTTCTACTAACCTACTTTTCTGTTTTTAACCAGTACCAAATAGTTGAAAATAACTTTTAAATGTTCCTACCTGTTGATCTAGAGAAATAAATACCAGGGATGTATTGTTAAATACCAGTGATGTCCATGAAAAGCAACTAAAATTTCCCAGCTGTGATCCTAGTAACTCTTAATCTCATACTGGTTGCCTTCTGAGATGCAGCTTTATTTATTTCTAAACAATATGCAGCACTTCTAGAGTTTATTCCCTTTCTTTAGGTAGATTGCACCCCTTGTGGAATTGATCCTGTAGGCATTAAAATTAGCCTCAGGCTCCCTGATCAGAGCTGCCCCTCCCCCTCTGTTTCAGCTGCGAGGGGCTTCTGAGCTGGGCTAAGCTGCTCAGACAAAAAACTCAGGCCCCAGCCTGTGTGCACAGCAGAGAGGCACATGAAAAACCTCAGGGATGCGGGAGTTTGCTTTGCCCAGCCCCTAGCTCCTGGCACCAGCAGCATGGGGCTCAGCAGTGGCCCTGGGTGTGGCCAGCCTGAGTTTCACCTGAGAGAGGAGGTTAATTAAAAAGAGACGTAGGGAGCTGTAAAGGGGGGTTTGAGTTAGAAGAAAGGAAAAGTGAAGCATGGGGCTTTTCAGTAAGAGGGGGATGCTAGAAGAAGGTCGGTTAGTACAGGGATGCTAGAGACACTGGGTGAGAGAGATGTGCCTGAAGGAGACAAAGTTTAAAATGTAGTCAGGTCATATAACTTTGCATTTCTTTACCCTTGTCTTTTACATTTATTTTTATAAATAAACTCTGCTTTGATTATTTTAAATAAAAGAGGCTGTTTGCTTATCAATTTGGGAGGAGCAGTGTGGGATTTTATAAACGGCCCATATTATATTAAAAGCAGTCAGATAGTCAGCCAAAAGTCCACGGATTAGGCCTAGTTAGTTAAAATATTTTAAAATTTGAATGGTGACTGCAGCAGGACTTATGGTCCACTTATAATTTTTCATACAGATATAATTTTTCATATAGCCCACAGTTATAAAATTTACAGATTAGGATAAGTTAAATTTTTTTTTTAACAATCCATATGCTTTAGGTCCTGGAGAAGGAGAAGAAAAATGCCATATTAGATCAGACCCAGGATCTATTGAGTGTAGTAGTCTGTCTCAAAGTAAAACCAGGGGACATTTCATAGAAAAGTATGTTAGTTTTCCTTCATCAAGATGATCTCAAAAGGCTAGGGAATGGGCCTCATACTTTCCTAACTCCCATATATTATGATAAGGGGCAACTAGGTGGCATAGTAGATAGATCACTGGCCCTGAAGTTGGGAGGACCTGAATTCAAATCTTACCTCAGACACTTACTAGCTGTGTGACCCTGGGCAAGTCACTTAACCCCAATTGCCTTAAACATCCAGGGCCATTTCCAGTTGTCCTAATGCATATCTTGCCACTGGACCCAGATGGCTCCAGAGAAGAGAGTGAAGTTAGTGACCTTGCACAGCCCTCCCTCACTTAAATCCAATTTAGTGCAAGTCATGACATCACACTGATGTCATGGTCCTCTTCAAGAATGAAGGACAAACAACAACAACAAAATATTATGATGCCATTATCTATTCACTTATTTGCCCTATTCTATTTTTTAAACACTTAATAAATGTTTATTGAATTAGATTGGATGACAAAAAGGAGACTTAGAGAATTCAAATGCCTTTAGATCATAGATTTAGACATATAAGAGACCTTAGAAATCAAATTCAACCCCCTTATTTTACAAAGGAAGAAAGTGAAACCTAGAAAGATTGACTTCATAGGCTTATGGACCTAAAGCTAAGAGAGTTTTCAGATATTTGCCCCATTCTTTTCTTAAAAAGTTAATTACTGCTCTTTTTTATACTGTGGTCACTTCCCAATTGCTCCTTCTTCCTCTACCCCCAAATAACCCTCCCTCATAACCAAGAAGTACTGTTAAAGCAAAAGATATCAGCACCTTGGCCTGGTTACTCTCACCCCACAACTAGGGTTCATGACTTTTCTCCTTATAAGAGGGAGGCATGTTTCATGTATCTCTCCTGTGGGAGGGGAGTTGACACAGCTCACTGCATTGGCCAGAGTTCTGATATCCTTCAATATTGTTTTCTTTACATTATTGCAAATGTATGGCTATGATGAATGGTGTAAATCCTTCCCTTGGTTCTGCCTCCTTCCCTCTATATCATCTAAACCCTTTTCCAACTTGCTTTTTATATATTTTCTGCCTCTGCCACTTCCTAGGCTAATGAATTCTATGTATTTACTGTTTATTTACTATGTATTTACTATTTACCCTTCTTTTTTTCCTTTTTGGCAGGGCGATGAGGGTTATGTGACTTGCCTAGGGTCACACAGCTAGTGTCAAGTGTCTGAGGCTGGATTTGAACTCAGGTCCTCCTGAATCCAGGGCCAGTGCTTTATCTACAGCTCCACTTAGCTGCCCCCAGTATTTACTATTTACTAACTATTTACTATGTATTTATTGCCTGAAAACAATCTCCTTCAAGTTCCAAGGAATGCCCCTAGTTCTCCTGTTGTGAGATTTGATAAACAAGCCTATTTTTGCTCTAGGCATAGCCTTCATGATTTCAAATACTTAGAAAATCTATTAGCTTTCCCTTTCCAAGTAGAAAAGTTCTAATCTTTTAGCTTATGTCTGTATGATAGTCTTTCCTTTCCCAATCCTAATCAGTTGAGTTGCCTTTGTCTAGACCTTTATTATTTCTTGTTAAGTCTTTCCTGGTATGTAGACATCTGAACTGCATGCTATATGTAGGTGTAGATAGACCATCCAGGACTATGTTTTCTGTTTTAATTATAATATAAACAAAACAATAGAATGTAAGCTCCTTGAGGTCAGGGACTGTTTTTTTTCTATGTGTCTTCAAATCCCTCCAATATAGCCCAGTGTCTTCTATGTAGCAGTTGCTTAATACGTGACTGTTTAATATAATATTTTTCCAAATGATGCCTTTCCAACTTTACATTGTTTTCTATGTACTCTATCATTCAACAAATATTTATCAAGCTCTTACTATTCCAAGACAAAAACAAAGCGGCCAGCTATGCAGCTGGGTGGTGAAGTGGATAGAGTGTCTAGCCTGGAGTCAGGAAGACCTAAGTTCATATTTAGCCTCAGCCACTTACTAGCTGTGCGAACTTGGGCATGTTACAACCTCTGTTTACCTCAGCTTTTTCGTCTATAAATGGGGAAAACCTAACTCCCAGAGTTGTTGTGACAATAAAATGAATTAATATTTGTAAAAATACAGTGTCTAGGGGGCAGCTAGGTGGTGCAGTGAAAAAAGCACCAGCCCTGAATTCAGGAAGACCTGAGTTCAAATCTGGACTCAGATACTTGACACTTCCTAGCTATGTGACCCTGGGCAAGTCACTTAACCCTCATTGCCTTGCAAAAAAACAAAACCAAAAAATAAAAACCACTGTGTCTGGCACATAGGAGGCACTTATATAAATACTAGGTATCGTTATTATTATAATCTGTCCTCAAGGGAATTATATTCATTCAGGGAAGACAACATGTAAATATTATGCAGACTAGGTAGAAGGTAGTTCAGGGAGGAAAGACACTAGCAGTCAGGGACATCAAGAAAGGCTTAGAGGGGTGGCTAGGTGGTGCAGTGGATAAAGCACCGGCCCTGGATTCAGGAGTACCTGAGTTCAAATCTGGCCTCAGACACTTGACACTTACTAGCTGTGTGACCCTGGGCAAGTCACTTAACCCCCATTGCCACGCAAAAAAAAAAAAAAAAGAAAAGGAAAGGCTTAGAAGGTAAGTGCTTGAGCTGAAGCTTGAAGGAAGCAAGTGATTTATGAAGTAGAGATGAGGAAAGGTTGCATTCTAGCAAGGGGAAGATCATTACAGAAGTGATGAGATAAAGGTGATGGATAGAAACCTTTTGTAAGGAGGTTTTTATTGGCTAAACTGGAAGAAGGTAGAAAGAGGAATAATGTGTAATGAAGTTGCAATGGTAGGTTGGAGTCAAGGGCCTTAAGCCAAAGAAAGGGGGGGCAGCTAGGTGGTGCAGTGGATAAAGCAGTGGCCTTGGATTCAGGAAGACCTGAGTTCAAATCTGGCCTCAGACACTTGACACTTACTAGCTGTGTGACCCTGGGCAAATCACTTAACTCTCACTGCCCTGCAAAAAAAAAAAAAAGCCAAAGAAAGAAGCTTCTATTTGAACCTCTAGGCAATAGGGAGCATTGGAGTTTATTGGGGAGGGTGAGTGACATGCTTGGTCAGACTTTAATTTTAGGAAAATCACTTTGAAATCTTGTGGCTTGTGCCTGGTTGGATTTGAGGGAGGAATCACCATTGCTATTTCCTACATCCTTTCATCCCTGGAAGGTAGGTTATTCTTAGTGGGGCAGCAGGGAAGGGGTGGGAGGGTGGGTGGGGTGCGTTGCCTGGATATCAGCTTCATAGTAGCATTTGGAATAGATCCAGGACTATGGCTCTCATCCCCAGATAGCCCTATCATTTTTTCCCCATTTTAAGAGATCTCACCCTCTGCACAGCTACATTCTCCAGCCAATCTGGAGGGGAGACCCTTGGATAAAAGTTTTGAGGCTGCCAGTACCAAAGGTCCTGGCCAAGGTCTATGCCAAGTGCTTGCTGCAACCCTAATGTGTTATTTTTGTATTGCCTGAAATGGAAGATATGTGCTAATATGATCCCTATCAGAGAACAGGGATGGGTCTGAAAGTTTTGCATCTCTTCTGTCCTTTAATTTTTGCCAAGATCCTTGGAGAAATGACATATGGTAGGAAGGCTAACTTGGTATTAAAATTACCAAGAGCAGAAAACTCCCTTTAGAGTCTGGTCTGGAGAAACCTGGATACCATCCCATTTAGGTACAACTCTTAAACTGACAGGAAAATAACTTTCATCCTTCACAATCCCATCCAGGCCATTAAGCTCAGCTAGTTAGAGTATGGTACTGTCATAACCAGGATAGTAGGTTGGACTGTAGTGTGGTCAAGTTAGTCATGGACAGGGAAAATGTTTATTGGTCAGAGATTGCATCTCCAACCCTGGCTAGTAGATAGACAAATGCATCCTGTCAGCCACAAAGATGACCCATTCTTACTCTCTACTACTGGGAAAACAACTCATAGCACATGAGAGGACCTACATTTTACTGATGCAGGACCAGTGAGGCTATCTTGCTCTTGTTAGGGCCAATAAACACAGGAGGCTGATTCCCTATGAGCTTCACCTTGTCCCTGCATTTGTCAACTGCCTTGACTACTTAGCAGAAGACTAGTCAGTCCACAGAGCCAATACATTTAATAGGCAGAGGGGCTATAGCTTTTTTTCTTTCTTTTTGTGGGCAATGAGGGTTAAGTGACTTGCCCAGGGTCACACAGCTAGTAAGTGTCAAGTGTCTGAGGCTGGATTTGAACACAGATCCTCCGGAATCCACAGCTGATGCTCTATCCACTGTGCCACCTAGCTGCACCTGGGGTTATAGCTTCTTTTTTTTGTTTTTTGTTGGGGGGGCGGGGCTATAGCTTCTTAACATGGCCTTACTGTTATCTGACTTATTTTCATAATCAGTGGCCATTGACATTTCTTCCAACATGTCCTTTCTCTCATTTCTTCCCAATAATAAGGATATTCTGACATTTCCACTCTGTACATAGTTCCCAGTGAGGCTAACTGGGGTAAGGAGCAGGAGAGGAAAGACGGGAGAGGAAGAGGAAATATCAAAGAAATGCAAGGCATAATCCCTGTCCTCTGGGTAACACTAACTAGAGATTAACACCACCCCTGAGACTGAAGTCTAACTCTCTGTTCCTTTGGAACATTTCTCCCCGGGAAGTGGCAATAAAGGTATTTGGCTTCCCTGAGAGAGAGAAAAAAAATGAAGGCCAGATCATAAAGACAACTCCCAGGTCTTTCTGGTAAGTGAATTGTGGATCCTGAGATCCCAGGGAGGAAGTGTCTATTACGGCAAATCCAATTATCCTGGAGAAGTCTCTGCTGTCTACAACATGTCTACAACATGGCATGATGTAATGTAGCCACGGCTCTGGATCGCTCTGGCCCCATAGATTTAATGGGGCCATATTTAGGAAGAGAATGTCTCTTTCATCATAAGATGTCTTTTGTGTTCAAGTTGACTACTGTTTTCTCTGGGGAACTGTGGGTGAATAGGTTAGGGGAGTTGGGAAGACAGAGAGAGAGAGAGAGAGAGAGAGAGAGAGAGAGAGAGAGAGAGAGAGTGTGTGTGTGTGTGTGTGTGTGTGTGTGTGTGTGTGTGTAGAGGATTCCACAGTGATTTTTTTTTAGAAGCAATTTTCAAAATACAGTTATTTGGCTGTTGAGTTTTGGCAGTTATTTATAACCCCAGCTGCAGAGGCTAGAGAACTGTGGCCTGATCCTGTTGGGATCTGTCCAATGACTTCCTCTCATGAGGCAGGGGTGGGGGTTGGGGGGTGTCCTGAGAAAGAACAAGATTAACAACTGGCCAGAAAGATAAGAGATACTAACTCCCAACCAAAGCAAGACTAACGAAGGAGGGTCCATCAGTGATTCAACTAACTGTTTTTAAGGGGACCTGAAAGGGGGAAGTTTATGGTTAAAGTTATTACTATTGTCATCCATGACTGAAGAGGTGTCCTTCTCTTCCTTTGGGCTCATGAAGACTGGTTTTAGTATTGGGCATGCTGGACACCAAAGAGAGGGGATCAGGCTTTTCATATCCTCTCTTGCCTTTCTGCTTCTACCTTAGAACCCCTGGAAAACCTACAGAGCCTTACAGCAAAAGCTGCTTTTTACTGGATGTGTAGCTCTGCTAAAAGACAGATGTGAAGGAAGGAATAGAGAGAAATCCCCTTTTTCTCCCAAGAGGTGAAGAGTGATTACCTCTCTTTTCTTTCTTTCTTTTTGTTTTTTTTTGGCGAGGCAATTGGGGTTAAGTGACTTGCCCAGGGTCACACAGCTAGTTTTAAGTGTCTGAGGTCAGATTTGAACTCGGGTCCTCCTGACTCCAGGGCTGGTGCTCTATCCACTGTGCCACCTAGCTGCCCCATGTGATTACCTCTCAAGAGATGTTTTTTTCTTCCCCACAGTTGGCTCTCTTCTTGACTGCCAGAGCTCATGCTCCTCAGAATACACTCTTGCTATAACCTTCATACTTTGCTGTCTGTTATCTATCCATTACATTCTAGCCTCAATGGCTAGAAATATCTATCTCAGGTTCACTATCCTGCCACCTGTACTCAGGAAAAGAAACAGAAAGCTAGATATTGGGATATAGTCTCAGACTCACCTAGTCAAGCATAGGTATTCACTGTCATATGTATGTCACCACTTTAGCTGCTGCTGAGAAAGTACTGTTCTAAGAAGGAGAGAAGGAGCGCTAAGAATGATTTTTACATTTTTAAGTGGTTGAAAAATTTATAAGAAAAACAATATTTCACAACACATGAAAATTATATGAAATCTAAATTTAATTGCTCATAAAGTTTTATTAATTTATTCAGTTATTTATTTTTATTCATTCATTTATTTGTATTTTTGCAGGGCAGCTAGTAAGTGTCTAGTGTCTGAGGTCAAATTTGAACTCAAGTCCTCCTGAATCCAGGACTGATGCTTTATCCACTGTGCTACCTAGCTGCCCCTGCTTGATTCTTGTTCTCCTCTCACTCCTCACTTCCCCAATTCCCTACCCCTCTGTGCAAGAAAGAACACTGAATCTGGAGTCAGGAGAGATCTGGGTTTGAATTCCAACTGGGATATTGACTAAGCTATGATTTTCTGCCTCTGGGAAGATGTACTAATTGGTTGTTGTTTTTTCAAGTGGTAGAGTAAAGCTCATTCTGACTAGGATCTGATGTAGGGATATAGTGTCCTAAGGTTTGCAAAGCACTTTACGTATGTTATCTCCTTTGGTCCTCACAGCAACCCTGTGCCACTGATAAATCTTCATCATTATGAACTTGAATTATGCTTGAGGGCAGCTCTAATCTCAACTTTGTATCTATGCTAGAGCCTATTACTGATTTACTTGAGTTCTTCAAGCAGATGTTTATTAAATGTTTGTTACATTTTATGCAAAGATATTTATCTCTACTGTATTATACATGCATTAAGGTGTTGTTGGAGTGACTAAGGTGATGAGAATGAGGCAGGATAAGTAGCATCAGGACAGGTGACTGCCTGAAGGAGTTGAGTTTTGAAGGAAAAGGAGAGGTATAGCTAGGCTGAGGAAACATATTTTAGATGTGAATGTTTGGAAGTGTGTAGAGAATGAAGATAATAGGCTGAGCTGAGGTGAGTTAGATCACATGAATTTGACACTAGGGAGGTTTTGGTGGAAGCCCTGGAAACCAAGACTGATCTTTTCTTTTCTTTTCTTTTCTTTTCTTTTCTTTTCTTTTCTTTTCTTTTCTTTTCTTTTCTTTTCTTTTCTTTTCTTTTCTTTTCTTTTCTTTTCTTTTCTTTTCTTTTCTTTTCTTTTCTTTTCTTTTCTTTTCTTTTCTTTTCTTTTCTTTTCTTTTCTTTCTTCCCTCCCTCCCTCCCTCCCTCCCTCCCTCCCCTCCCTCCCTCCCTCCCTCCCTCCCTCCTTCCTTCCTTCCTTCCTTCCTTCCTTTTTTGGGAGGCAATTGGGGATAAGTAACTTGCTTATAGTCACACAACCAGTATCTGAAAACAAATTCGAACCCAAATCCTCGACTCTAGAGCCTGTTGCTCTATCTACTACGCCACCTAGTGGCCCCTGTCAAAGTTACATTATGAAGAAAGGTAGTGGTTCTTATTAATAAAGGGCTAGACTTAAGAGTTTAAACGGCTTCAGTTTAAATCCTGCCTCTGATATCCACACTGAGGGACTTGGGACAAGCTAGTAACTTTCTCAGTATCCAAAGCAACTCCTTTTAAATTTTTTTTTATTTTTTTCTTTAATAGTATTTTATTTTCCCCCCAGTAACATGTAAGAATAATTTTCAACATTCATTTTTATAAGATTTTAAGTTCCAAATTTTTCTCCCTCCCTCCCTCCCTTACCCCTCCCCAAGACAGCAAAAAATCTGATATAGGTTATATCTGTACAATCACATTAAACATATTTCCATATTAGTCATGTTGTGAAAGAAGAATCAGAAAAAAAGGGAAAACCTTCAAGAAAGAAAAAAAAAGCAAAATAAAAAGTACAATTAGTATGATTCAATCTGCATTCAGATTCCACAGTTCTTTTTCTGGCTGTGGAGAGAATTTTCCATCATGAGTCTTTTGGAATTGTCTTGGATCTTTACTTTTTAAAAATTGTGTTTTATTGTATCTTGGTGTCTCATAGAGTTTCCATTTGTTCAATTCTAATTTTTAAAGAATTTTTTTCTTCAGTGAACTTTTGAACTTCCTTTTCCATTTGGCTAAATCTGGTTTTTAGGTAATTTTCCTCAGTAAATTTTTGTATTTCTTTTTCATGGTTCTCTTGCATTACTTTTATTTCTTTCCCCAACTTTTCTTCTACTTGTCTAATTTGCTTTTTTAAAAAAATTTGCTCTTTATTTTTTATTTTTATTTATTTATTTATTTTAGTGAGGCAGTTGGGGTTAAGTGACTTGCCCAGGGTCACACAGCTGTAAGTGTTAAGTGTCTGAGGCTGGATTTGAACTCAGGTACTCCTGACTCCAGGGCCGGTGCTCTATCCACTGCGCCATCTAGCTGCCCCAAAATTTGCTCTTTAAAGTCCTTTTTGAAGCTCCTCCAGGAATTCTTTTTGGACCTGAGGCCAATTTACATTTTTCTTTAAAGCTTCACCTGTAGCCATTTTGGTACTATTGTTCTCCTCTATATTTATGCTTTGATTTTCCCTATCACTGTAGTAACTGTCAATAGTCAAGCTTTTCTTGGGGGGGTGGGGTGGGTGTTAGCTCATTTTTTGTGTCTTTTTTGTGTCTTGATGTTTTTATGAGAGAATTGGGCTCTGTCCCTGCACTGTTCCAAGTTTTTGCTTCAGGGCTTAGCTGCTTGTTTTTTTGGTGTGTTTTTTAAAAAAATGTCTTTATTTTTGCTTGTTTTCTCTGTAGAGTAGGCTTCCTTCCTAATTAGTTTTGGGGGTTAGTCCTCCCTTTTTCTCCCCTGGGTGTGGGCTGGCCTTCTCCTGAGGTGGTGTCCTGGTGCTGGGTTGCAAAAGTTAACAAAGTCTTTCTGGTGGCTGGTTCTGGAGGAGCGATCTTTTTGTTGGTCAGCCCCAGGGATAGTGTCCTGCTGCTGGGTTGCTCTCTTAGCAGGGATTCTCTGTTAGCAGGCCCTGGAGGAGTAATTTTGTTTCCAATTGGCCCAAGTGTAGGGGTCCTGCTGCTGGGTTGCTATGGTAATTTAGTCACTTTTTCAGCAGGCCCTGGAAGGTTAATTTTGTTGCAGATCTTTGGAGGGTTAGAGCCCTCTGATGCTGGTTTGCCCTGGAAACAGTCTTTTTGCTGTGAGGTCCCAGCAGCGGGAATTTGCTGTTGACCAGTCTTGGGCAGGGTTTCACTACTGGGAAGCAATAGGGTCAAGGCCTCCCTGGTTGTCTGTGCTAGCTGTGGGGTGCCTGGTGAGGGTCCCCACTATGCTGCCCAGATTGCTTGCTCACTTGCCTAGGGAGCTGCTGGTTTGCAGGAGGGTAGAGCCTTGCTGTTGATTTTCCCCAGGCTCAGATCCCTGTTTCAGGCCCCCTGCTGTGAGCCCAGCAATTGCTGCTGCTCCTGGACCTCACTTTCCTTCCACCCAGGTAAGATAGACCTTTCCTGCTGGGCTGGTAGGCTGCTTGCCTGCTGTTGGGATGATTCAGAGACAGTTTTATGTTGGTTTGGAGGGGAAATTTGGGAGAGCTCCAGAGGGCTCCTTCCTCACTCCACCATTTTGGCGCCAGAAGTCCTTGTGTCTTGTCTTGGATCATTATATTGATAAGATGAGCTAAGTGTATCACTGTTGATCATCACACAATGTTGCTGTTACTGTGTGTAATGTTCTCCTGGTTCTGCTCACTTTACTCAGTATCAGTCCACTTAAGTCTTTCTGGGTTTTTCTAAAATCTGCCTGCTCATCATTTCTTTTATTTTAAAAATTTGTTATTTCTTTTCTTTTATTTTTTTGTGGGACAATGAGGGTTAAGTGACTTGCCCAGGATCACACAGCTAGTAAGTGTCAAGTGTCTGAGGCCAGATTTGAACTCAAGTCTTCCTGAATCCAGGGCTGGTGATTTATCCACTGTGCCACCTAGCTGCCCTCCTGCTCATCATTTCTTATAGCACAACAGTGTTCCATTACATTCACGTACCACAACTTATCCAGCCATCCCCCAACTGATGGGCATCCCCTCAATTTCCAATTCTTTGCCACCACATAGAGAGATGCTATAAATATTTTTGTTCATATGGGTCCTTTTCCCTTTTTATGATCTCTTTGTGATACAGACTTAGTAATGGTATTGCTGGGTCAAAGAGTATGCACAACCCCTTAGCCCTTTGGGCATAGTTCCAAATTGTTCTCCAGAATGGTTGGATCAGTTCACAACTCCAACAACAATGCATTAGTGTTCCAATTTTTTCCACATCTTCTCTAGTATTTATTACCAAGCAACTCCTTAAGACTAAGAGATACAAAGCAGCTGACACCTGCAATGGGAGAGTTTTCTTATCAGGGCTATTTCATGCTAATGAAATCACAGGTCTGGACCCCAACAAGCCCATATTTTATGAAAATAATAATGTGTGTGGAGTTATATTTGGCAAAAGGGATTTAAGAACTTTGCTTAGTCAACATAATTTTCACTTGTATCTACGTATATATTTTTTCTTATGTAAGTAATTCTGTCTTATGGGTGTCTGTCTTGTCTCTTCAAAATAAAAGGTAAACTTCCCAGTCAGGGGCCCTGTGTAAACAAAATTGTGTATGCTCTTTGGTTTCTGTGACAAGTTACACACCCTCTAGTAGTTCAACAAACATTTGATATTTGTACCACTTCCATTGCAAATGCTGACTGATGGATACTATCTCATCCTAACATACCACAGACTTGGGAACAATAATTCACCATAGCTGAAGCAGCAAGGCACCCTGAGGAGAGAGATGGGAGTCAGCATGTTCTAGGCAGACCACTGTCATCATCCCAACCACCATCAGATCCTGATGGAGATAGCCCAGGATCTCAACTCTGAACAGAGCCTTGGGAGGAGCAGTGCTTCCAGCCCTACCCTCCCTCATTGTCCTGGAAGGTAACCTTGGTGGAGAGGTAGCCAGCAACTACTTCTGCAGGTGTTAAGTCACTGCTGAAGAATAGAAAAGAAAGTTCTTGCCATTAAAGTCCTTGGCACTGTCAAATGGTTCTGCACCAGAAATTGATATCATTTTATCAGGGGCAAGGACATTAAAGAAGAGGCATTAACATCTGCTTTCCCTCTGTACCCAAAGGAGCATGGGACTTTTCCATCTGTTTTGCAGCTGAAGCCTTCCATATGTGCTGTTTCCTCTGTTACAATTTGAGGTCCTTGAGATGAGAATCTGTCTTATGATTCTATTTGTAACCCTAATGCTTTGCACATAGAAAGTGCTTAACAAATGCTTCATTCATTCATTCATTCTGGGGAGCTAATGTACAGAAGGACTCTTAGTTACAAAATCTGGACATTGAGTTTTTGTTTTTTTTTAATGTATGAGATATTTTATTTTTTCCGTTACATGTAAAGATAGTTCTCAACTTTTGTTTATACATGCTTTACAATTTCAGATTTTTCTCCCTCCCTCCCCTCCCTCCCCCCCTCCCCTAGACAGCAGGTAATCTGATATAGGTTATATCTATATATCTCTATACATATAGATATATATATATATATACACACACATATATATACACATACTAACATTAATCCTATTTCTGCATTAATCCTGTTACAAGAGAAAGAATCAGAGCAGTGATGCAAAACCTCAAAATAGAAAAAAAAAAACAACAGCACCCAAAACAAAAGAAATAGTATGGTTCAATCAGCATCTATACTCCACAGTTCTTTTTTTTTTCCTTGGATTTGGAGATCCTCTTCTATCATGAGTTCCCTGGAACTCTTCTGTACCATTGCATTGGTGAGAAGAATAAAGTCCATCACAGTAGGTCAACACTCAATGTTGATGATACTGTGTACAATGTTCTTCTGGTTCTGCTCATCTCACTCATTATCTGGACATTGAGTTTTTAACAGAGACAAGTAAGCTCGTGAACCAGCATTTACTAAATGCGTGTTACTGTAGATGGGGCCTTCTACTAAACATTAGTCCTGGTGCTGTGAATCAAAAGAAATAGAAAATGTAGTCCTTGCCCAAGTAAAATCCACAGTATGTTTAGTGAAGAAACACATCTGTGCATGAAGATGATATCATAAAAATTACAAAGCAACTAGTGCATAAATCAAATACATCACAGTATAGTCATGGCATGGATGAAATGTGTAAATTCATATAAACAAATACATGGAGAATAATTCAAAAACTTGTTTTGTGTCATTCAACACCCTGTGATTTCTTTTAAAGGGTCAGGGGGGAAAATGAGCTTAAGGTGGACCAAATGGAAGTTTTCCTAACATTTCATTGAAGGAATCATCAGACTCTGCCTCCTCTTTGGGCTGTATCATAGCTATCTTTCTTAAATTTTCTCCAGTATCCCTTCTCATTAAGAATAGGGGTTCAACAAACTTCAGCTTGAGGGCCAAATCCTGCCAGTCCCTGTAAAAGGTAAAAACATTCTTTGCTTGCACATTGTACAAAAATAGGTGGACTGGGGTTGGCCCACACAGTAGTTTGCCAACCTCTCCCTAATTTAGGGTGTAAAAACAACACTGATACTGTTCTCCTTATGGTTGGGTATGTGGGTGTACTCTATGTAGGTTCAGTTCAGTTTCACTAATCAGTTCATTTTGACTTGGCTTAATACATTAATGGACATTTACAGGCTATTTATTTATCTTCAGATCCCAGGTTTTTGACCCTGATCCTTGAGGTCTCTTTCAGTCCTTCCTGGAAGAGCTCCAGGTCCACCCTACCTGGAAGCTGACTTAGAGGCTGTTTGTTTCCCTAGAACCTACCTGAAATCTATTTAAGTTTCTCTTCTCCAGAAGTTTTCTGCCTGCCTGGATAATATTTATCTCTTCTTTCAGCTGTTCCCTATAACCAATATGAACCCTTGACAAATTCCAGCTGGTTTTTCTCCTTCCTGGTTGCTCTAAAACAGATCCCATTACTCCTTACACATTTGCCATCTTCCTCTGTGTTTTCTAAATCTTTCTATGAGCCTCCATAGTTCGCACATCCTAAAACCAGTCTCTCAAATAATTCTTAAACATTGATCTATTGAAAACCCACAGTTGTAGTGCTTATTCTTACCCCAATCTGAAATCCACATATATTGTGTGGAGGAGGAAAGGGAAGTGCCATTTACTACTCAACTAAAATTGTAAAATTTAAACTACTCACTATTTCTGAATTGGCTGGCCATCTCCCTTTGAAATTTCCTTCTTCTACATGGAAAGTCCTCTAAGGATCTCTTCCAGATGTATTCAATTCAACAACAAAGCAGAATGCTAAGAAGAAGGGCTACTAAGATAAATAAAAGGCAGATCCTGCTTACAAAGAGCTTACAATCTAATAATGGGAGTGATACAGTTTATGGCTAGGGTAATGTAATAACTGCAAAGTCTAAGTAAATTGCTAAGAAAATATAGGGAGGGAAGAATCACTTTGAGCTAGGGTGGTGATGGGGGTGGGACTTAATGGAAGAAGTGGTACTTGAGTGGGGCTTGAAGGAAAAGGTATTCAAAAGATGAAGTTTGGGATAGGAAAGGAAGGGAAGGGGAATGGAGAAATCCATTCCAGGCATAGGTTACATGCATTGACAAAGACAAGAGTAGAGTAGGAGAACAGCATAGGAAGAATACACTGTTTTGGTCAGATCTTAGATTATATGAAAGGAGTAGCATGAAATATAACTCAAAAGGCAGATTGGAGACAAATTATGGAGGACCTTGTTGACATTTCAATAATCATTTTTTAAAGGACCACTGGGTGCTAAACAAGAGCCAGGGTGGACATGGGTTTAGATTAGACATTACTCAACAGGCAATGGGAGACAATGACAGTTTTTGAGAGGAAAAGACTAGAGCAGTACATTAGAAAGATTAATTTGGCAATAGTTTGAAGGATAAATTAGAGAGGAGGTAAACTGATAGGGTAAGACTACTTAGGAAGTGATTGCAGAATAGACTAGAAATGGAAATAAGAAAAAAAAATTTGCTAATATATAGCTAAGCTTTGTAAAGCCAGAGCCAAGATGGCTGAGGAAAGGGAGAGACTTGCCTGAATTCTCTACAAAACCCTTCCAAATATCCTTAAATAATGCCATAAGACAATTCCTGGAGCAGCAGAACCCACAAGAGGACAGGGTGAAATAATTTTTCAGTCAAAGACAATTTAGAAGGTCGGCAAGAAAGGTCAGTTGGGCCAGGGTGAGAGTGGAGTGTAGTCAAGCATAGACTGTACTAGCATAGACCAGGCCCCAACAATCCAGGAGCCCCAAGATGGTAAGAGGTTTGAACAGCTGAAGAGAAGGAGATTACAGGGGTCTCTTTGCTGGCACTGGGAGCAGGACTTGGTTGCTTTGCCCATACTCAGATCCAGGTTGCAGTCCTGGATGGCAGCCTTAGGGCAGAGAAGAGTACTAGCACACCAGAACTTGAGGCTGCAGTAGAGAAAGGACTCCTCACAGTTCCAGGGATGAAAAGAGTGCTTTTGGTCTCTCACAGACCAGAGCATAGGCCAGGAGACTAGTAAATATACCTCTCCTTAGATCATAATACCTTGTAAAAACTGAAAACTTACAGGTCCCTAGAAATCTCTCTAAAAACAGTTACACAAACCCCCTAAAACTTGGGACAATGCATACTCCACCCTGGAAGCAGAACTCTGCTTTAACAAAGAGTTAAAAGTCAAGAAGTAGGCTGGGAAAATGAGCAAACCACAGAAAAAATTCTGACCATAGAAACTTATTATGGTGACAAGGAAGACCAAAACACACCCTCAGAAGAAGATAACAGTGAAAGCTCCTACATCCAAAGTCTCCAAGAAAAATATGAATTGGTCTCAGGCCATGGAAGGGCTCTGAAAGGACTTTGAAAATAAAGTAAGAAATGTAGAGGGAAAATTGTGAAGAGAAATGAGAGTGATGCAGGAAAATCATGGGGAAAAAGTCAACAGCTTGATAAAGGAGACACAAAAAATACTGAAGAAAAAAATACCTTAAAAAACAGACCAGGCCAAATGGTAAAAGTGGTACAAAAAGCCAATGAGGAGAAGAATGCCTTGAAAAGCAGAATTAGTCAAATGAAAAAGGAGGTACAAAAGCTCAGTGAAGAAAATAATTCCTTAAAAATTAGAATTGATCAAATGGAAGCTAATGACTTTATGAGAAATCAAGAAACAATAAAGCAAAACCAAAAGAATGAAAACAAAATAGAAGGCAATGTTAAATATCTCATTGGAAAAATGACTGACTCAGAAAATAGATCCAGGGGGCAACTAGGTGGCACAGTGGATAAAGCACCAGTCTTGGATTTAGGAAGACCTGAGTTCAAGTCCAGTCTCAGACACTTGACACTTACTAGCTGTGTGACCCTGGACAAGTCAGTTAACTCCCATTGTCCTGCAAAAAAAAAAGAAAGAAAGAAAAAATAGATCCAGGAGAGATAATTTGAAAATTATTGGACTACCTGAAAGCCATGATCAAAAAAAGAGCCTAGACATCATCTTCCAAGAAATTATCAGGGAAAATTGCCCAGATATTCTAGAACCAGAAGATAAAATAGAAATTGAAAGAATCCGCTGATCACCTCCTGAAAGAGACACTAAAATGAAAACTCCCAGGAATATTGTAGCCAAATTCCAGAGCTCCCAGGTCAAGGAGAAAATACTGTAAGCAGCCAGAAAGAAACAATTCAAGTATTGTGGAGCCACAATCAGGATAACGCAAGATTTAGCAGCTTCTACATTAAAGGAAAGGAGAACTTGGTATATGATGTTTGAGAGGGCAAAGGAACTAGGATTACAAGCAAGAAACACCTACCCAGAAAAACTGTGTATAATCCTTCAGGGAGGAAAATGGGCATTCATTGAAAGAGAGGACATTCAGGCATTCTTTTTTTTTTTTAATAAAAATATTTTATTATTTTCCAGTTACATGTAGAAATAGTTTTCAACATTTGTTTATATAAGATTTCCAATTTCTAATTTTTTCCCTCCCTCACCCCCTCCCCTAGACAGCAGGTAATCTGATATAGGTTATATATATATATATTATATCCATATATATTGTGGAAATTTATTTTGATTTGGGGACCCTACCTTTAGGCTGAGATTAGAAAGCCTTAGGCCCTCAGGGTCTCCCCCTCTCCTCCTCAGCTTCAGCTGAGTGAAAAAGCCCCGTGGGCTATACAAGACACCAGGTCGGACAGCTGGGGGGAAAAAAAAAGCCCCCAGCTCTCTCTGACCTGAGCGGATCCCGGATAGCCTGTGCTGAGGCATGTGAAACTTGGAGCACACCCCCCCCCACCAGCCGCAGCTCTGGCTGGCAGATTAGCTTGGTCTGTGGGGGCGAAGGAAGCCCCGAGATTTGAGTGGAGAGAAGAAAAGGTATGTATAGACCTGGGAGACGGACTAGGGGAGGACGGCTGACAAGAAGGTGGAAGGAGACGGGGAAGGAGACAGACTAGATAAAGAAGGACAGACTAGAGGACAGGCTGAGGACGGATTAGATAGACAAGACTCAGGGGTTCGGAAGGACAAGAAGAGGTCAAGAGGCGGCTGAGGAGACGGCAAAGATTGGAGACTAGAGACGGGGCTACAAGGACGCAGGAGAAGATGAGAAGGACTAGGAGCAGGCAAAAGAGAGGCCGA
Organism: Dromiciops gliroides; assembly: GCF_019393635.1. Taxonomy (NCBI): domain Eukaryota; kingdom Metazoa; phylum Chordata; class Mammalia; order Microbiotheria; family Microbiotheriidae; genus Dromiciops; species Dromiciops gliroides. The sequence continues at coordinate 188,580,589 of NC_057864.1, forward strand.
AGGGCAAACTGACAGAGCAGACTGACAAGGTTACAGGCCTTAATACAAACCAGGGAAAGTGTAACTTGCCCTGAGGCCGGAGGCAGCTAAGGTCCTTATTGTATTCAAGAAGTTCCAAGTACAGCAGGTTCGAAAGAGACGCAGTGGAAAGAGGACCGCAGGAAAACAGTCAGGTTGTACTTTATTTCCCTGTATTCCTAATTTGAAATAATATCTCATAAATAAACTCTGCTTTGATTATTTGGTTAAGAGGCTTCTTAATCTTTAGTCTATCAGTTTGGGAGCAGTGTGGTGGAACTTTATAAATGGCCCACATTAAATTAACGAAGTCAGATAGCCAAATAGTCACAAGTCCCTAGATTAGTCCTCCAGTCAGATCAGTCCCCCCAAAATTTAAGCTAGTCAATTTAAAATATTTCACAATATAATAACATTAAACATATTTCTGCATTAGTCATGTTATAAGAGAAAAATCAGAGCAAAAAGGAAAAAACCTCAAAACAGAAAAACAACAGCACCAAAAACAAAAGAAATGGTATGGTCCAATCAGCATCCATATTCCACAGTTCTGGATTTGGAGAGCCTTTTCTATCATGAGTCCTTTGGAATTTTCTTGTACTATTGGATTGGTGAGAAGAATCTAGTCTATCAGTTGATCAACACATAATGTTGATGATACTGTGTATAATGTTCTTCTAGTTCTGCTCATCTCACTCATCATCAGTTCATGCAAGTCCTTCCAGGTTTCTCTGAACTCCTCCTGCTCATTGTTTCTTACAGCACAATAGAATTCCATTATATTCATATACCACAACTTGTTCAGCCATTCTCCAATTGATGGATATCCCCTCAATTTCCAATTCCTTGCCACCACAAAAAGAGCAGCTATAAATATTTTTGTACATGTGGATCCTTTTCCTTTTTTTATGATCTCTTTGGGAAAAAGACCCAAAAGCGGTATTGCTAGGTCAAGGGGTATGCACAGCTTTATAGACATTCAGGCATTCTTGATGAAAAGACCAGAACTGAATAGAAAATTTGACTTTTAAATACAAGACTCAAGCATAAAAAGGTAAAGAGGAAAAGGAATCATAAGGGATTTAAAAAGGCTAAAATATAAGTAATCAAAGCTATCTATAGCCATATGAAAAAAAATGCTCTAACTCACTATAATTGGAGAGATGCAAATCAAAACAATGCTGCATAATACTTTATACCTATTAGATTGGATAATAGTTTAGATGAGGAAAATGACAAATATTGGAGGGGATGTGGGGAAAATGAGACATTAATACACTGTTGTTGGAGTTGTAAACTAATTCAACCATTCTATAGAGCAATTTGGAACTATGCCCTAAGGGCTATAAAACCATGTATACTGTTTGATTTAGGTCTGCATCCAAAAAGAGATGAAAAGCAAAAAGGAAAAATATCTATAGGTACAAAAATATTACCAGCAGCTCTTTTCTGGTGGCAAAGAATTGGAAATTGAGGGAATGCCCATCAATTGGGAAATGGCTGAATTGTGGTATATGATTATGATGGAATAGCTATTGTGTTATGATGCATAGGTTGCTCTCAGAAAAACCTGGAAAGATTTACAGGAGCTGATGCAAAGTGAAATGTACTGTATACAAATTAACAGTAATATTGTGATATGATCAGCTGTGAATGACTTAGCTATTTTCAGCAATACAATGATCTAAGACAACTGAAGGGAGTATGATGAAAAATGTTATTTATGCTCTGAGAAAGAACTGATTGTGTCTGAATACAAATTGAAGAATATTTTTTTAAACTTTATTTTTCTTGAGATTTTTTGTCTGTTTTCTTTACTAATATGGAACTGTTTTGTATGACTACATATGTATAACCTATATTGAATTGCTTGCCTTCTCAAGGGTGGGGGGGGGGGGAGGGAGAAAGGGAGAATATTTGGAATTCAAAGTTTTAAAAATGGATGCTAAAATTGTTTTTACATGTAATTGGGGAAAATAAAATATTAAAGATTTGTAAAGCCCCATACACTTACTATAAATTATAAGAGTTTTTATTTAAATAAATATCATTTGAAAATCCATAAGGATCAGCTCAAAAGTCATTTTCTCTCCACTTTCACTAGCCAGAACATAGTCTCATAGGATTTAAAGTTAAAGTCATATTGTAACACGCAGAAAATCCTACCCCACACAACTACAAATAAAGCAAAACCTAATTTATTTTTGACCCTCTATCTCATACCATTTTGTGTGTATGTGTCTATCTATCTCATCCTCTACTAAATTCTCCTCCAAAGCCTCATGGAGAGGACCACTGAATTCTTGAAAGCCAGACAAATGGAGGATAAACTAGTTCCATCAAGCTAGAAAGGGTCAGATTACAGAGGCAGATCTTCCTCTTAGACTGCCTAGCTCTCTTCCAATCTTGCCTGAAGTGCCTATTTGAGGCCTTTTCTGATCTCCCCAGCTATTAGGGTCCCTCCCAGCTCCATTACTTTGAATTTGCCTTAAATATATTTTGTATTTATTTGTATGTGTGTGGGGAATCGATAAAATGTAAACTCCTTGAAGGAAAAGACTTTGAATTTTTGTTTTTGTTTTCGAATTCCCAGGCCTACCAGAGTATGTAAGTAGTGGATAATACAATTGTAACTCTGGCCAAAGTCATTTGGTATGGGACTCTCTCTTATTGATGGAGATGAATGCCCTCCTTGGCTTAGGGGCCAGCTAAAGTTGTCAAAAGACAGAGAGAGCTTCAGTTCCCTGCTGTTTCCCTTCATTACTATTCATGGCCACTCTCTATTCTGGGACTCATTAAATGTCAAGTTGCTATGGGGCATTCCTGGCTTTCTACTTTGAGAAGGAAGATGGAAGAGGCCAATGCCTACTTCAGGTGCCAAAGGAAAAGATTCTGGGAAGACATGAGAGGAACTGGCAGTCTCCATCGACTCCAAACCACCATGGCCTTAAAAAATGGTTGTTGAATGAAAGAATAGGAAGATTTTGAGACGTTTTGAATTTTCTATTGAATATCTTCACAATTCATATATCTTCTGTGTTTCTCCATAGATATGCAAGTTACCTGTGGTGTTTAAAATTATATGAGGTTAGGGCAGCTAGGTGGCGCAGTGGATAGAGCACTGGGGGCTCTGGATTCAGGAGGACCTGAGTTTCAAATTTGACCTCAGACAATTAACACTTACTAGCTGTGTGACCCTGGGCAAGTCACTTAACTCCCAATTGCCTCACACACACAACACCCCCCCCAAAAAAAAAGAACCCATAAAATTATATGAGGTTGCCTTATTTCTGTCCCAAGTTTGGGGAAACTTAGCTGGGGTTTCTATATATATGTTACTTATAAATTGGAAACTTTAGCACTGGTTTTGGCATTAACATTTATTAAAGCATACCAAATATTAGTAAAGAGAGAATACTTGGCTCAGAAAGTTACAAAAAAAAGGCCCATCTAGCCTAGAGATCAGCCTAGTGTGGCTTCTTCTTCAAGTCCTTCTCCACCAGCCAGTCTGAGAGGCTAACTGAGAGTGGAAGCTTCCTCTGGGTTCAGAGGAGAAGCGCCCTTCCACACTGCTCAAAGCTAATTGGTTAGCATCATTCAAGTCTATTGGTTTACTGGACTAGAGGGTGGTCCATGAGCAGAACCAGAGAACAACCCCCCTGAGGGCCAGGCTTTCAGGTAGGTGTGGTTCCAATCAAGTTAACTCCAAGTGAGTAAATCAGAAAAGTCAATGGGGTGGGGGGCACCTTTGGGCATCCCAAAATCCATTACCTTCTCATATACCCTAAGAACAACATCTCTAGTATATGAATACAATGGAATACTATTGTGCTGTAAGAAATGATGAGCAGGAAGAGTTCAGAGAAACCTGGAGAGTCTTACGTGAGCTGATGATGAGTGAGATGAGCAGAACTAGAAGAACATTGTACACAGTATCATCAACATTGAGTGTTGACCTACTGTGATGGACTTTATTCTTCTCACCAATGCAATGGTACAGAAGAGGTTCCAGGGAACTCATGATAGAAGAGGATCTCCAAATCCAAGAAAAAAAAAGAAGAAAAAAAGAACTGTGGAGTATAGATGCTGATTGAAACCATTTTATTTCTTTGTTTTGGGTGCTGTTGTTTTTTTTTTCTATTTTGAGGTTTTGCATCACTGCTCTGATTTTTTCTCTGTGTAACAGGATTAATGCAGAAATAGGATTAATGTTATTAGGTGTATATATATGTGTGTGTATATATCTATATCTGTATCTATATGTATAGAGATATATAGACATAACCTATATCAGGATTACCTGGCTGTCTAGGGGGAGGGGGGGGGGAGGGGGAGGGGAGGAGAGAAAAATCTGAAATTGTAAAGCTTGGATAAACAAAGTTGAGAAACTATCTTTACAGTAACGGAAAAAAATAAAATACCTTATACATAAAAAAATAAAAAAAATTAAAAAATAAAAATTAAAGAAAAAAAAAAAGAACAACATCTTCTAACATGCTGGAAAAGCTCAGAAAACTAAGGCCTTTTTTTTTGGGGGGGAGTACAATTCCAACCCTCATATCCTATAGTGCTTGAAATCATACTGTTTCTTTAGTTAGTTTTTTTTTTTTACTTTAGCTTCATGTGAACATGTCTCCATTGAGGGCAGGGACTTTTTATTTGTGGCTTTGCAATCCTAGTGCTAGCACAATGGCTGAGACTAGTAAGTGCTTAATAAATCTTATAGAATTGGAGGATGTAATTGTGATCAGTTTGGATTCCTTTGTTTAAATTTAATTTTCAATTAACAAATAATTATTTTATTCCTTTTCCATCCTGATTTCCACCAAAAAGAAAAAAAAATTATAATAGCTACATTTATATGAGCTTACTATGTGCTAAGCACTGAGCTAAATGCTTTTCAATTATTATCTTTTTTGATCCGCATAACAGTCCCTGGGAAGTAGGTGCTATTTATTATCCCCAGTTTACAGATGAGGAAAAAAAAATAGGTCAACTTTCCCAGGTTCTCACAGCTAGTAAGCCTTTCTATATCCAGGGTCAGAGCTCTACACGATGTGTAGTTAAACAAAAACTAATTCCTCCATTAGCCAGATCCAAAATGTATGTCTCATTCTGCATCTTGACTCCATCACCTTTCAGTCAGGAGGTATTTAGCATACAATTCATCATTGTCCTCTGGAATCAGGGTTGGTTCTGTGCATTGACCAAGAGTTCTTAAGTCTTTCAAAGTTGTTTAACTTTACAATGTAGTTATATTGTTCTGGTTCTGTTTACTTCATCTTGCATCAGTTCATACAATTTTTATATCAAGTTTCTTTGAAACCACCCCTTTCCTCATTTCTTGCAATACAGTAGTGATCTGTTACAACTCCCATACCATAATGTTTTGCCGTTCTCTGATGGACACTCCCTTAGTTTCCAGTTCTTTGGCAGTACAAAAAGAGTCGCTATATTTTCATACACACAGGTCCTTTTCTTCTTTCTTTTCAGTCTTTGGGAGTTAGGCCCAGTAATTTTATTGTATGCTGCTTAGTGACTTGGGATAGAGCTCCAAATTGCTTTCAGAATTGCTTTTTTTTTTTTTTTTTAAGTGTTAGGCAGTTGGGGTTAAGATACTTGCCCAGGGTCACACTGGTAGTAAGTGTTAAGTGTCTGAGGCCGGATTTGAACTCAGGGTACTCCTGACTCCAGGGCCGATGCTCTATCCACTGCGCCATCCTAGCTGCCCCTCAGAATTGCTTTTGAATGGCTGGACCAATTCACAGCTCCGCCAATAGTGAATTAAAAAATTTTTTTTTTTTTGCGGGGCAATGAGGATTAAGTGACTTGCCCAGGGTCACACAGCTAGTAAGTGTCAAGTGTCTGAGGCTGGATTTGATTCAGGTCCTCCTGAATCCAGGGCCAGTGCTTTATCCACTGCACCACCTAGCTGGCCCCCAATAGTGAATTAATGTACTTATTTCTCACCCCACCCCACAACATTGACAATTTGTCCAGTCTTGATGAAGTGATTCTCAGAGTTGCTTTAATTTGCTTTTCACTAAGTATTAATGATTTGGAGCATTATTTCATATGGCTTTTGATAGCTTGGTTTTTTTTCCTTCGAGATTACATGATCATATCTTTTGATCATTTATCGATTAGGAAATGACTCTTATTCCTATAAATGTATATTTCTTTGCAAAGTATAGTTTTTCAACGCAGCTTATCTTAGAAACGTCCATATTTTTTAAAAAGTGGATATAAAAGGGTTAAATAAGGGATTGGGATGGGGGATGGGAGTGGAGGGAAGACGGCTTCCTTCCTGCCTCCATTAAATTAATAAACCCAGGAGACAAACTCTGCCCACGATAAAGATGAGAGGAACTTGAACTTCAAACGGCAAATTGTTTAAAGGCTTTTTGCCCCAAACAAAGATGGCTGACTACATAAGTCGCGCAAAACCCTTACTACCCAATCAAAGATGGCTACCATAAGCGACACCATTTGATGGAATTCCTGCCCAAGCCTAAGGATGGCGGAAGCAGCTCTCAACCGCCAAGGGGACGGTCGCGGGCCGCGGTTTGGGTCAACAGTGTCACATGACACATTCCTAGCCGGAAGTTGAGTGAAAGGGCGCCGCTGGGGCTGAAGCGCCTGCGCATTAGGGTAGAGACGCTGTGAGGCAGGAGGGGACTTAGGCTCGTCCTCAAGAGTTTGGGGACCGTTAAAAAGGCCGCCACGGAGCCAGCCGGAGCTAACACTGCTGCTGCTGCTGCCCGGGTCGGAACCGCCGGGCCGCAGCCGGCGGCGATGCCGCGAAGGAAGGTGAGAGAAAAACTGGGTACTTGGCGGGCTCTCGAGGACAGCTTGGTGTCCTGCATGAACTCTGGTCCCGCCCCGTAGCGGCGGCATCCCCTCCTTCTGCACCACACAGCCCAGCTGTGGAGCTACTTTCCCTGCCCGAGTCCGGCAGGAAAATGCGGGCAAGATACGGGCCTCGGCCTTGGCTTGCAGGTATTCCCGTTTTCTGGTTGGCTAAAACTGGGGCCTTTCTGAATTTCAATGGTCTCTCGGAGGCCTAGAGCCGCACTCATTGGCTAGCCACGCCGCCTGTTTGGGCCCAACGGTCACCTCCCCGCGTGCGGGGGCGGCTGCCGGTCCGGCCCTACTAGGCTCCGACTGGCTAGTGGGAGCGATCCCTCTTCTCCTGATTGGTTGATTCTGGCTGCCTGTCTCGCGGGGGACGCGCCCTCGGATTAGCTGTGTGGGAGTGCCTATTGGCTAGGAAAACTTCCCTTCCTCCCTTCCGCTTTGGCTATTGGTGGGGGGCGGGGCTTTTTGAGCCTTCATCTCTTCCCAGGGTGGCAGACATAACAAAGCCGCGGGGGTTCTGCGTTGAGGAGGGAATCTGCGCTTCTGGGAGAGTGCCCCGCTCTTTCCAGGCTGTTGATGCACACTCTTGACTGCAGCCTAGCTAGGGGTGCTTGTTACAGTATCGTTTGTTGTTGTCTTTCGTTCTCGAAGAGGACCGTGACATCGTGGTGATGTCATGACTTGAAAGGAATTGGATTTCAGTGAGGGAGGGCTGTGCAAGGTCACCAACCTCATTCTCTCCTCCAAAGCCATCTGGGTCCAGTGGCAAGATATAGATCAGGACGATTGGAGATGGCCCTGGATGTTTAAAGCAATTGGGGTTAAGTGACTTGCCCAGGATCACTTGGCTAGTAAGTGTCTGAGGTGAGATGAGAACTCAGATCCTCCCAACTTCAGGAGCACTTAGTTGCCCCTTGTTACAGTATGGAAGCAAAATTCCAAAACAACGGGTTACCACTTTCATGGAAATAACTGATTACTAGAATTAAAATTTTAGCTCAATTCCTTCATGATCATCATTGCTAGTATTTATATATCTTTTTTGAGGGTGGGGGGCAATGAGGGTTAAGTAACTTGCCCAGGGTCACACAGCTAGTAATTGTCAAGTGTCTGAGGGCAAATTTGAGCTCAGGTCCTCCTGAATCCAGGGCCCATTCTTTCTCCACTGCTCCACCTAGCTGCCCTGCATTTATATAGCTTTAAGCCTTGTGAAGTGCTTTACAGATATCTCATTTGATCTTATAGCAACCCTGGGAGGTAGATGCTATTATTCCCATTTCACAAACGAGGAATCTGAGGCAGAGAGAGGTTGAATGACTTGTTCAGAATCTTACAGCTACTTTCAGGCTGGATTTGAATTCAAGTCTTCCTGACTTCAGGCCCAGAGCTCTTAATCAGTGCACTTCACCACCTAATTTTATTCTACAGATGAAAAACTGAGTTCCAGAGAGACTGAGTAATTTGACCAAAGTCACAAATCTAGATAGTGCTAGGTACTTCCCTGGCCCCAAACTGCTTCACCCTTCCCTTTGGGTGTGTTGCCCCAAAACATTCTAGACAGTTATCTTGCCAGAAATTCTTTACTAGTAGATTTGAGTTAAAAAATACTACCATCATAGATTTTGAGGTGAGATTTGAGACGGTTATTGTTTTTAGGCTTATAGAGCATCAAATTTTTTGAGTGGATCCTTTAACTTGGTGTTAAGTTGGAAAAAGAGATAGCTTCTTAGGTATTTAGTTGAGATCATAGATCCATGTGCTTATGGTCCGTTATAGAGGCAAATATGGTGTCAGAACTCTATTAGTAAAACAGCATTCTACCTTGAGAGCCTCTTGCTCATGAAGATATTTGAAAAATGGTGATTAATGGTTAGTGGAGATAAAAAAGCTGTATCTGTTGATGTGCTGTTTTGAGCACCTTTTAACCTTTATGTGGAGAAGGAGAGAGAGTATAGGTCAGGCAAAGGAATTTCCCTATTTAATTTGGCTTGCATTCTTTTCCTTGAAATGCTTTTCTATAGAGCATGGGCTCTCATATTTTTGAATTAATGTCTGGTTCCTTTCAAATGTGACAGATGTTTAGAGAGAGTGAGAGATTCATTATGACACTGTAACATTTGGGACTTAAACAAAAGCTGCTTTTAGAGGCAGAAGGGAAAGAACTTGGCATTAATTTCTCTTCTCAAACCTGACCCTGTGAGTTCTTGGTCACATCAATCTAGCCATTTGAGGTTGGTAGTTTTCATTTTCAGAGTGTGGAACTGATGGTCAAGTTGCTCAGATCTTCCAGGGACTTGAAACAGAGTTAATGGTACTACAACCACAATTTATTTACCTTAGGACCAAGTAAAGGTGCATGCATTGTTTTAAATGAAATATGCTAATTTCAGGGAAGTTGACTGTGGGCTGGTAAAAAGTATTGCTTATACCCTGAGCTTTGATTTTTATATACTTAAAGTAACTATAGTATCACATACAGTTTAACTTCTGTTATTAATGCACATTCAAAGAATAAATGCTCCTTTGCTAATGTCTGGATCTGTGCTATTACAGAGGAATGCAGGCAGTAGTTCTGATGGAACCGAAGATTCCGATTTCTCTACAGACATTGAGCATACAGATAGTTCGGAAAGTGATGGGACATCCCGGCGATCTGCTCGAGTTACCCGATCCTCAGCCAGGCTGAGTCAGAGCTCTCAAGGTAAACAGCATTGTTCTTCCTGACCACCTCCAGGAAGACAAATGGCTGGCTGGTTATCATAGTGTTGGCCTAGTGCATAGGGAACCTCTTCTTTGCTTAACAGGGATCACTGAGTGTGCTATAATGCAGTGGTAAATTACTCTTTTAAAAAATCACATCATTAAAAGTGGTATTTTTTAGGGAATGTCTTTTTCTAATAGGTCTGTATGTCAAGGAGACAATCTATAGCTGCTGTCCCTGGTCTGATGTGGTTGATGGAAGAAACATTATTCACTTTTTTGACTTGCTCCTGACTTCAGTGATTTTAATCTCATTGAGACCAGTTTCCCCCTCTGCAAAAGGGGTACCTAATAGATACATTCCTATAGAACTTGTATGAAATTGCAGTTTTATCTCTAGAAGGGAATAGATGCACATAATTGTAAGTATGTGCACCTTTCTGTGGTGAGCTGTGGTCATCCATCCCCATCAACTGGGGAGATGGGGGGTGGGGGGAAGTTGCCTGCAACTTCTTCAGAGCACAAAAGTAAGAAGGTTCTTTTGGTTTGGAAATTAGATTGTGCTTTGAGCAGTTTAGAGATAGTACCTTCTGGTTTCATTCATTTGAATATGCTCCAGAGGTTCACAGGAAGTATCTTCTTATCAGGCACAAGAATAGATTTCAAGACTTCACAGTTGCTCCTTTTGACTTCACTTTTGTGTTTTTGCTTCCAGCTGAAGTTTATCTCCTTCCTCCTCTAATTTGACTTCTTCCCAAAAATTCAAGGATCATAAAATGACATGGTGTTCTTGGAGAGGGTCGTTGTCTTTGTGCAGGGCAGTTGGCAGTTCACCAGAAATTGTGTCTATTAAGCAATAGCAACACAGTGAATATGAGATCAGGGCCTCTTCCTAGACTGTTTGACCCCCTGGGGACCACATCATAGCTTTTCCCATTGAACCAGTGGTTTTGGCAGGTTTTTTTTTCTCCCCTTACTTTGGAGAGTTTGGGACTTGCAAAAAAAAAAAAAAAATGCAGCGTATCTATCTCATATCCTTTTTGGCAAGCTTAAAATAGGTTTAAATCCGGGTTGTGTTTTTCTTCCATGACAGGTTTTAGACTTAGGGTTTTAGTGTCAAGTTGGAGACACATTGGGATAATCCAGTTTTGAGTGCTTCAGGGCAGGTTTTACTATCCATCAGGATTTAAGTGCTTTCATGTATATGGTGCTATGTGAGACACTGTCTGAAGAAAATGAAATAGCTGTGGCCCTTGATGTCTGTAAATCCATTAGGATGATGATGTTTGAAAGAGTGTTCAAAAGAGGGTGACTAAGAGCGTAGTTGATTTTGGTATAAGAAAATATTTGTGTATTGTAACTCATGGAGATGGATTGCCACTTTATGTGAGGTAGGACAAGATTTTGGGGGGGCCTATGGGTGTTTGTTTATTTTTCAGTTAATGAGCATTTATTGCAGCAACCATGAGTTTGATGCTGTGTATACCAAGATAAAAATGAAATAGTCCTTGCTTTCAAGGAGCTTTCATTCTATTGAGGGAGACAGCATACATAGATATATATCCTTTTTTTTTAAAATAGGGTAAGTTAGGGAGGGGAAGACAGTTGGGGGAAATTAGGAAGAAAAGATAATATGTTGAAGGTGTTTCTTGAACTGTCTTTTAATTTACTGATCTCTTTTTTTTTTTAACATTCTTCTTTAAAATTTTCAGTTCCAGATTCTCTTCTACCCTCTGGCCTATGGTTGTTTGTTGACTTGGGTCCAACTAATACTTTTGTAACGTGTGGACAGAAATGGGACCTGCATCAAATTAATTTGCTTTGGGGTGGGAGGAACTATGAGGATTGTTTTTCTTTTTTTTCTTTTTTCTTTTTTTTTTGGTGAGGCAGTTGGGGTTAAGTGACTTGCCCAGAGTCACACAGCTAGTAAGTGTCAAGTGTCTGAGGTCAGATTTGAACTCAGGTACTCCTGACTCCAGGGCCGGTGCTCTATCCACTGTGCCACCTAGCTGCCCCGATTGTTTTTCTTTAGTGATTTTTCTGTTTGTTTGTTTTTTAATGGTTCCAGATTCTAGCCCAGTTCGGAACTTGCAGTCATTTGGCTCTGAAGAGCCAGCCTATTCCACTAGAAGAGTGACCCGTAGTCAACAGCAACCCACACCTGTAACACCCAAAAAATACCCACTTCGGCAGACCCGTTCATCTGGCTCAGAAACTGAGCAAGTGGTTGATTTTTCAGATCGAGGTGAGTGGGAAAAGATATGGTTCAGGGCATTTGTAAAGGAATTGGTCAGCTTTTCAAGGAGGGTTGAATGTTATCCTTAAACTGGTCCTTGGGAATGGCATGATATTGGCTATGGTGAGGAATACGGCTATTTACCTGGTGTCCTGCCTGCCTCTTCTTGAGGACAGTTTGATTCTGGATAAGTTTTGGGCTCCAGAATTTCTGTGGCCATCCAGCTGATCCTAGTCTGAGAGATCTCAGGGAGATCAGGTTGTTTAATTGGCCATCTGGGGTTTGAGAGCATTCTGTAGGGTGAACTCAGGAGTCTGGTATCAACTCAGTCTCTTAGGGTCCATTCAAATGAGGGTAACTGTTTCACTGAATGTTTTGGAACTTATGGATGAATGTTTTCCATTAGCAGTAGGGCATGTCAGGTCATTGTGCTAATGACTCTTCTGTCTAACTCTGGAGGCCTTGGGAGTAAGTTGGACATTTGGGTTGATGCAGACCATGCCCTGTTTTCCCCCCACCAAGAAGTTCCTGTAAGCCAGTCTTCCATTCCCAGTGGTTTCGGCTTGTAAAGGTAGTTGATTGAATTCATCTCGTGCATATTACACTGGAAGGAGAAAGTGGACTGGCAATTGTTTGTTGTCGTTTTTTTAACATTTAGCCAACTTAAATTATCTTTGGTATTTGTGAATGGGGAGAGAGCCAGATAAATAAAATGCATTAGTTTCTCAAACTAAATTTTAGCCACTGGTTAAAACTGCTTACAAGAAAAAATGACCTTGGTTTCTTTTTCCTTCATTTTGCCCTATCCATCTTAATGATCAATGGAATGGCCAAAGGGCCTTGTGATCAGTTGGATGGAGTTACAGAATCATAGAACCTGAGTATTCCATAGACTGCCACTCTATCAATACATCAGCATCTGCATAATTGCGTGTAGGCTTTTGTTATGATATTGTACTATAGAAACTCACCAGTTTTTTTTTTAATTAGATACTAAGAACACAGCAGATCATGATGAGTCTCCACCCCGAACTCCTACTGGCAACGCACCCTCCTCTGAGTCTGATATAGACATCTCCAGTCCCAATGTGTCCCATGATGAAAGTATCGCCAAGGACATGTCTATGAAGGATTCTGGCAGTGACCTGTCTCATCGCCCTAAGCGCCGCCGCTTCCATGAAAGTTACAATTTCAATATGAAGTGCCCAACACCAGGCTGTAACTCTCTAGGTCAGTTCATACCAATTCCAGGTTTCCTTGTGTCTTGTGGTTCTTCCTCCTCTGGGTAAAGGTGAGCCAGATATTTTATGTTCTGTTTTGATTCAAACTCTTGGATTTTCCCCTGGTTATATGTGGATCAAATCAAGTTATACCGAATTATTTACTATAATGATGGTAAATAGTGCTTTTTTGATCTGGTTTAAAAGGAAGTTTGCTACTGTAAATGAATGCAGGGATGGTTTCCTATAGGCCTTGTCCATAAAACATTTTGGGTCTCTAGTACACAAAGTTCTTCATTGTGACAAATAGCACAGGTACCAGGAGGTAGTTCTCTAATGAAATCCCAGTCCAGCTGCTATGGGTGAAAGGAGAAGCAAGACAAGCACACTCTCTTAAAAGGCAGCAAAGTCATGAGAGAGCCTGTGATTACAGAGATTAAAAAATGTTCATTTATTTGATTTTCCCTTTGAGGGTGAACTTTGACCTCATGGTGTTTTGGAGCTTGCCATTTTTGTTCAGTCATGAAAACAAATTAATAGGACAGACTTATAAGATAATATACAGTTTCTTAATATATTTTATCGCTATTGGTTTAACCCTTTGTAGAATTGCTTTAGGAGTCCAGTAAGAGATTTGGCTTTATATTGTCTGCTTGAGTGAACTGTCTCACAGATACCTAAGGGAGTGAGGAGCAATGTAGTTGTAGGTTATGGTTTGTAAATAATTAATTGTTATTTGAGGTTTTTATGACCCCATATTTTGGCTAGAATTTTTAAAACCCCCCACTTGAGCACTGGCCTGGGGCTCAGGCACGGAGCTCCGAAAAACAGCATGGTACTCCACCCACTGGTTGTTCCACCCACTGGTTGTAGCCACGCCTATATGGGCCTGGCAAAATTTATAATGACTGGAAGCCCAGTGAGGGCAGTCATGTGACTGTCAGTCAGGGCTTCCAGCCAATTGGCTTGGGGCTGTGTGTGGCCAGCCTAGGGTCTGCTGGGAAGAAGAAGGGGAGGAGTTTCATCATTCTTACTTGAAGCTGGAAGGCGACAGGGCATAGCCATGTGTGTTCCTAGCTGATTCCTGGGCAGTGCTGTTTAGTCAGGTTGTATCATTTCCCTTCTCCCATTTTATTTCCTTTCCCCTAATTCTACTGATTTTGCTTGTGTTTTTTAAGTTTGTTCTTTTAATAAATCCTGTTCTGTTTTGAGGGAGGCTGTCGGTCTCCTTCCCGTATTATGGCACCAATATTGTGGTGAGCCGCATAGCTAACACTCCCCAATTAAAAATTGGTCCCTACAGGTTCAAATTCAGCCTTTGATTATATCCACCAAGGTCAGATGGTGGAACAGAAAATGAGAGTCACTGCTTTTTGAAAGCTGGTAGAGTTAAAAAGCAGAGAGTATAGAATTTGCTGTGCTGTTTCAGTGTCTTCAATTTGAATTCCAAGTTACCTTCTTGATTCAAATCTGTGATCCTTTGGCCTGGTTTCTTGTTCTTAGTGGTTAGCTGCTTGGTACTTTGGGAAAATGATTCTTAGAATTTTTTTCAGAAATATGAACCATTTTATTGAGGCAAAATCCCCAAGGACTGTCTTTCCCACCTAGTTCCACTTTTTACTTAAAAAACAAACACTCTTCACTGGAATGAATGGGAAGAATGATGTTGCTTTTTGGGGAAATTCCAATGAGATTTTTTGTTTTGGTTTGGTTTTTTGTGAGGCAATTGGGGTTAAGTGACTTGCCTAGGGTCACACAACTATTAATTGTTAAGTGTCTGAGATCGGATTTGAACTCAGGTCCTCTTGAATCCAGGGCCGGTGCTCTATCCACTGTGCCACCTAGCTGCCCCTGAGATGTTTTTAATTATCATAAATAAATTGTCTCATGCAAGAAACCAAAGTATAGGCATGAACGTTACAAATAGTAACTCTGTAAGAGAGAATCCCATAGGTTACACTTGGAGAACCACTGCTTTGTTGGAAAGTGAGAAAATGCTTTATCACACTTTTGTGAAAAGAATTGCTCCCTAGGTCCTGAAAGTATTTGGGTTTGCATCCAGTAATTTGGGGTTTTTTGAACATAGTGCTTGTGGCCAAATATCAGGTGATGTCTTTTCATTTGACAGAATTAAGGGTAAATTTGAATTCACAACTTAGTGGGGAGGGAAACCTCACAACTTCAGCTCTACATTTGATTCAGATTTACCAATGGTTTAAAATGGCTACACCTAAGCTACAAAGACTAGCTTCTCAGCATTTATTTGTGAGCTTCTTTGCCATTACTCAAATGAAGCCCCTTGTTTTTTCCTTCTCAGGGAGGCAAAGGAGTCTTTGCTTTCTGCATGAGACATCCTCTATCTAGAATTAAAATTAAAATTGATTTTCTCCACAGGGCACCTAACAGGGAAGCATGAAAGACACTTCTCCATTTCTGGATGCCCACTCTACCATAATCTTTCAGCTGATGAATGCAAGGTAATTTGCTGCTTCTCTTTTTTAGAGCATCAGCCTCTAGAGTACAAGTGGACTTGCACATTAAAGGCTACTGAGGAAGCCTCCTTTCAGTTTCATCTGCTTAATAATTTGCAGATGGATGAACTGATTGCAATAATTCATGCATCAGATTGTACTCTACAGTGTGCCCTTTATCCTCCCCAGCTACCTACAAATGATATTTCCTAAATTTTCTGAGAACATCCTTCCTAGGCTACCTGTAGGTAGTTGGTTAAAACTTCAAAGTAGTCTATGTGCTTGGGAATTGCTGCTGCTTCTAAGAATGTAGTTAGAGAATTATGATTGGGGGCATCAGAGTTTGGCATCTCTAATATAATAGTGCTTTCATTTATATAGTGCTTTCAGGTTTGCAAAGTGCTTTACATAGGTTATCTTACAACAGTTCCATAAACTAAAAACATCTGAAAACGTTTAAACTTTCAACCTGGGTCCTGAATAGGTTCCTCTTGAAGTATCTGGATGGGTCGGCACGACTGGTTAGATCACTGGACTCTAATCAGGGAGCCTGAGGTCACTTCTTTGATCCCTTTCTGAGGGAGTTAATTTCACAAAGAAAAATTCCAGTCATTGACCATAAACTGCACCCTTAACTCACCTACTACCTGACATATAGCATGTGGCCCTTGGTTACAAAGTAAAGGTGTAAAATTTCCAGAAATTTAAAAACCTTTTATTAAAACGAAAACAAATTAGGGAAAAGTATAAAAATACATTTTTGTTTCCTCCATAGATTGTTAGTTTAGAGGCATAGAGTGTATTTTATGTGACTAACTAATTATGTTTTAAAAGTTACCATGTTATTGGAATAGAAGAAAGGAGAGGAAGAAGAAAATAAGCATTTATTAAACACTTATTATATGCCAGGCACTGTGCAAAGCACTTGGGATACAAATACAAGTAAAAAGATTTTTCCTATCCTCAAGGAGCTTACAGTCTAATGGGGAAACAACACACAAGAGGGAGCTGGGGTGGGAGCATGGTTCTGATGTCCAGAGGAACAGCCTTAGCCATTTAACAAAATGGAGGCTCCCCAATGGGAGAAGGGGGGGTGGACCTTCCATGGTGAGGGCATGGCAGGCTGTTTGGGAGCAAGGAGGCCCCAGGCACTGAAGGAAGTTCCAGAATGAGTTAGCACTAGAAGGGGTATGGTTCAGAAGTACAGAAGAAGTCAGGAACAGGACTCCTTCTGGATAGGAACTCTTCCTTGTTACATCTTTGTATCATGTGCCAAGCATAGTGCCTGATGTGAAGTAGGTGTTTAATAAATGCTTATTCACTGATTTTTGAGTTTTAACAATACAGCACATTTCAGCTCCTTGATGATTCATATTCATGGAGTACCAGATGAAACTTGAGTTTTAACTTCCAATCTGAAACTGGTTCTCTACCCTAAATCTTTTTAACTGAGAAAAGCAATAAGCATCATTGGTACTAATTTGGACATGTACGTCATTGTCTATTTCACTGTGAGTCCTAGTCAGAAAGATGAGAATAGATCCACCATCCTCTAGTTCAAAAGTTCACAAAATGGTCTCTTATGAAGGAGGCATTGGATCCTTCCTTGTCTTGTATAGATAGCAGCATCCCCTTAGAGGCAAGCATGTGCATTGTTGTTGTTCAGTCGTTCAGTCACGTCTGACTCTTCATGACCCACTTGGAGTTTTTTTGGCAAAAATACTGGAGGGGTTTGCCATTTCCTTCTCCAGCTCATTTTGCAGATTAGGAAACTGAGGTAAACAGATTTATGTGACTTGCTCAGGGTTACACAGCTAGTAAGTGTCAGAGGCCGGATTTGAACCCAAGGAAAGGGGCCTTTCTCCAGGCCCAGCACTCCATCCACTGAGCCACCTAGCTGCCTGTGTGCTTCACAGAAATCCAACTCGTATATGAAAGGAATCCCCACCATAGCATACCCAACAAGTAGTTAGCCAGCCTATTGGAAGACCTTCAGGGAGGGGCAAACAATACCTCTCAGTGCCTATTCCCTTTTTGTACAAATCTAATTCTTATCAAGTTCTTTGTTTGGATGTTTTACTAATATCCTAGGTGACATTTGCCCATTTGTAGCACTCCCCCATGGCTTTTTTTGTCCACCCCCTGGGGCCCAACAGAATCAATCTAACTCCTCCTTTGCATACTAGCTTTAAGATACTTGAAGATATTTGTCATGTTCCCCGAGTCTTGCCGATGCCTTCCACTGTTCTTCATGTAACATAGGCCCAGGGCCCTTCAAGACTTATCTAGTACCAGAGATGGTGGTATATAACATAAGGGTAGCAGAATTACAGTGGAATGAGCCCTGGATTTGGAGAGGACTTTGGTTTCAAATGCCTGCTGAGCCACCCATCACCTGCCCAAGGCTGGGCAAAAGTCCCTGGGCTTCAGTTTCCTCACCTGTAAAATGAAAGGAGTGAATTAGATGACCTCTGAGGCCTCTTGTGGCTCAAAATATATATACTCTTTCCTATTGGGTAGTTTTCCAAAATTCTTCTGGGGGCAGTAAAGGCTATTTAGCAACATATAAAAAGCTTCCCTAAAACATTTTCTTCATTCTCCATTTTCCCCTTCCCCTCCTTGTTGTCTACTCTTCCTCCTGCCATTCTATTCCAGCTATTTTTGAGTCTTCTTTTGGAGGAGAAGTAAAAAGTTGGAAGAAGAGGTTTTATTCTTGAATTTCCACGAGGATATCTTTGCTCTTTTCTTTCTCTCTTTCTTTTTTTTTTTGGCGGAGCAATGAGGGTTAAGTGACTTGCCCAGGGCCACACAGCTAGTAAGTGTCAAGTGTCTGAGGCTGGATTTGAACTTAGGTCCTCTTGAATCCAGGGCCAGTACTTTATCCACTGTGCCATCTAGCTGCCCCTGTCTTTGCATTTAATATCCCTATGCTAATAGAGGAGGGAATGGGTATATACTTTTGGCTCAGCATTCTCTATCCCAATCCTGGGGTGGGGGAATGTTAAGATTGACTTAAGCCTGTGGCCACATTACAAGTTCATGGATCCTGACTTTTTGATGGAAAGCTCACAAGGCAGAAGACACTGATGCACTGTTGAGTCTTCCCAGTTAGCTGTGTGACTGCGCTCTAATCACTTTCCCCCTCTGGTTTTCAGCTCTTCTGTCTGGAAAAGAAAAGAGGCCCAATAACCCTAACCCTACAGATTGTATAGGCATATGATGATGATAAAATGAGATGATAGAGTTGAAAACACTTTGAAAGTAAAAGTGTTATGTAAATTCAGGACCTATTATTAGAATTTATCTCTATGCTTCAGATGATTTGTAGTCTGAACTTTTTATAACGCCTACTCTCACAGTGTGCATAATGGTAGTCGGGGGTTTTTTTCCCTTCCAGGTAAGAGCACAGAGCAGGGATAAGCAGATAGAAGAGAGAATGCTATCCCACAGGCAAGATGACAACAATAGGCATGCAACCAGGCACCAGGTGAGTGCCTTACTAGAGTAATGGCCACTCGTGATCTTGTGACACGTGCTAGGCCTCCTTTGGAGCTTAAAAATATTTGCAGCTAGGTATGGGCCTTGCCTACATTAGATGTAGTTCTTATGTTTGATGAACAAGGTACTGCCCATGTCCATTGCTTCCTATGTGCTTATATTTGATTGGCTTCCAACCCTTTGCTACAGATTTAAGAAATGTATAAACATTAGAAAGGGCTTTGTAAACTGTAAAGCACTGTATAAATGTCAGCTGTCAACTCTCTACCTCACAAGGCAGTTGTGGGAAAACTGTAATTTGCCATAGAAAAAAAAAAACCCAAATGTTTATATATTTAGCTTGTGATTTTTCCATGACTGGGATCCATGGGGTAATCAATTTTTATAGCATCTTAAGATTTAAAAGTACTCCATATGGTCTCATTTGAGTTGTATAACTAAGGCAGTTGTGTTGTCATCCTAATTTCATATATGAAAAGGCAGGCTTTTTCAGCAAACATTTATTACTTTGTATAGAGCTGGGAATACAGAGATAAAAAATGAGACGTTTCCTGCCTTTGAGGACCTTAAAGTTTAGTAGTGGAGATGAAACCCAAACATAAATAACTAATAGAAATCAGAAAATGATTATGTGTATAAAGAAATTAAAAAACAGGGACAAAAGCAGTGGGAGGAGACATTGATCACTTTTAATGGCAACATCAAGGAAGGTTTCACACAAGCTATATCTGAGCTGCATTTTGAAGGAAGGAAAGGATAGCAATAAGTAGAGACGTTTGGGGTTCTTGGAGGTAAGGTGGGGAGGGAAGTTTGTGGGGGATTGGGTTCAGGCATGGGGTCAGAGTATGAAAAGGGTACAGAGGCTAAGGAGGGAATTATGTGATTGGGACAGATAGCCAGCATGACTGAAGACTACAGTGTAGGAGGAGAGTTTTGAGCTTTCTTGGATAAGGCCCAGCTAAAGAGTTTGTATTTTATTCTCTAGGCAATAGAGAGATGTGAAGGTTGTTGAACAGGTCAGTAAAATCATCAGTGAGATTAAAATACGTTAAATAAAAAATACAAGTGAAATACATGAGCAAGATTACTCTGGTTGTGACATAAAGGATATAATGCTGAGGCAAGAGACTGGAAATAGGAAGACCAGTTAGACTGCTCTTACAGTTGTATGAGAAGTGATGATGATCTAAACTGAGAGGGTTGAAGCAGAAATACAAGTGATCA
Organism: Dromiciops gliroides; assembly: GCF_019393635.1. NCBI lineage: Eukaryota > Metazoa > Chordata > Mammalia > Microbiotheria > Microbiotheriidae > Dromiciops > Dromiciops gliroides. The sequence goes on from NC_057864.1 coordinate 188,600,814, forward strand.
CATAGGTAGATTTGACAAGATTGAATTAGGGTTAGTGAAAGGAAGCTGGTAGTCAGAGATGACCCAGGAGTATGTGATGAATGCAACAGATGCATTAAGTTGTGAGGGAGGGAATATTTGAATGGAAGATGGCATCTTTTGGACATGAAGAATTTAAGGAGTCAGCTGGCAGTATCCATCAAGCACTTGAGAAATCACAGCTAGAGAGAGATTTGGGAGTCCTCTTCATCCATAGGGTGATTACTGAAACTGTGGGAGTGAATTAGATCCAACCAAAGGAGGGACTAGAGAGAAGAATGGGAACAGAGAACACACTTACCAGAGAGGTAGCTGGGGAACTAGGAGACATTAGTACGAAGTTATGGGAAGAAAAGGTGATCATTTGATCACAGCCGGGAAGGAACTCCAGGACTGTTCTAAATGATAGTAGGAAGAATGAGAGGGGGTGTATGTGTATCTGTGTATGTGTAAATATGTGTCTGTGTCTATCTGTGTATACCGTGTGTGTCTCTGTATGTTTATCTGTGTACATTCCGTGTGTGTGTGTGCGCGCGCGCGCGCGCGCGCGTGCGTGCACGTGCACACACCAGTTTAGAATTTTAAAATTTGCCACAGAGAGCCCCAAAGTGGCTGTTTTATACACTGTCATCCCTTTGGTTTGTTTCCATACCTCAGTGCTTTCCATACCATTATAGTATAGTGTGACTCCAAATTTGAATTAGCTCAACTTCATAGTTTTCTTTTCCTTCTGTCTAGGCACCAACAGAAAGGCAGCTTCGGTATAAGGAGAAGGTGGCTGAGCTCAGGAAGAAGAGGAACTCTGGACTGAGCAAAGAACAGAAAGAGAAATACATGGTAGGCTGTTAAGTGTGTTATTTGGCCAAAACCCTTTGAGCACATTTAATACCTTCAGTTGTAGGTGTTCCTTGGCTTAATGTACTTTCTGTTTGAAATTACCTACAAGTGTACAGATTCAAGGTCACTGAAACTCAGCAGAAGTTACTATTCTACTCAATTTTAGGGCTGTTGGTGGTGGGAAAGGAGGTGAATGGGACATAATGTGAAAAAGGAATTTGGATCTTGTGAATTGTGAATGATCAGCACAAGTTCTTCCAGTCATTAAAAGTCAGATGATAGGGGGCAGCTAGGTGGCATGGTGGATAAAGCACCAGCCCTGGATTCAGGAGGACCTGAGTTCAAATGTGGCCTCGGACACTTGACACTTAACTAGGTGTGTGACCCTCTACAAGTCACTTAACCCTCATTGCCCTACCAACAAATAAATAAATAAACAAACAAATAAAAATAAAAGTTAGATGATTTATGGCTCTGTCAGACTTGGATTGAGAAGGCTTGTGGGTCCAAGTACCAGGAGCCTGGAGGTGTCATGTTGTCATCTGGTGTTTCCTAGGAGCACAGACAGACCTATGGGAGCACCCGGGAGCCTCTCCTGGAAAACCTGACCAGCGAGTATGACCTGGACCTTTTCCGAAGGGCACAAGCTCGAGCATCAGAGGATTTGGTGAGTCTTTTAACACCCCCCCCCCCCGGAAGTCAAATAGCCACTAAGGGAAGGGTCCTTAGAAACATCCATGAAGAGTGATTGGAGGCCTCTTTGATCCAGAGCCAAAATAGACTTTTATATTCTGAATTTCCTTCTTTTGGCAAAGAAATACATTTCTTATTAAAATAAAAGTTTTACGAATCATTATTGAATCTACCATTCCCACAGAGATATGTATTTCCAAGGTACTGTTTTGTTCGGATTCCCATTAATATTCCTTTCACAATTTAGTTTTGGTACCCTGAGTAGAATTATTAGCAGCTTTTAAGAAAATTCTGATAATTCAAAATATATACTTTCACGAATAAGTGTGTTCCATTAGTTGACTTTAATGTGAAGTGAATCCTCTTTTCCTCTTGTTTTATTGGGGGACACAGGATAGTGGGAGGAATTTCCTAATAGACTGCTGAAAATGTAAAATAGATGGTTTCGTGGTGGCAGTCTGGGGAAGCTGGGGAAGGCTTTTTCATTTGCCTTCTTGCTCACTTTTCAACCCTTTGGCATCTGGAAGCCAATCCTGTGGCATGCTGGATACTTGCCATGATCTTAGAGGTAGGTGCATAGCATAGGAGCATCACAGACCACAGCCATTCAGTGGCACTTCCAGAATTTCACATTCTTTCCCCACTTGAGGACCTGATATTTTCATCTCTTTTTTCCCTTCCCGTTCCTTTCTCTATCCCCTAAGCCTGGGGAATGCTATTACTACAGTTTTTCCAACTCTTACGAATTGCATATCTAGAGCTAGAAGGGACCTTAGAGATGATCTAGACCCATTCCTCTATTCTACAGTTGAGGAAATTGAGGCCCATGGAGGTGAAATTCTTTTCAGGAGGTCACATAGGAAGTAGAGAACACAGCCTCTGGAGTCAGAAGACCTGAGTTCTAGTCGCATCACTAATGTTTGTTAGCTTTGCCACTTTGCCTCCCTAAACCTCAGTTTCCTCATCTATAAAGTGAGGAGGCTGGACCAGATGACTTCAGAGGTCCCTTCTTGCTCTAGATCTGTGAGCCTATGATCAAATAGCAGAGCTAGGGCTTGTGGCTCCTGAGCTATCTCCATGAACTCCCCTCACTTTGGTGTCTTGAGATCTAAGTCAGGCTGTGATAGTGACATCTAGTGGCAAGTTTTTCTACCTAAAATGCTATAAAATGTTTGAACTGGAAGGGGCCTTAGAGCATTTTATAGATGGGAAAATGAAGGCCCAGAAAGGTTAAGTGATTTAGAGGGCAGCTAGGTGGCACAGTGGATAAAGCACCGGCCCTGGATTCAGGAGGACCTGAGTTCAAATGTGACCTCAGACACTTGACACTTACTAGCTGTGTGACTCTGGGCAAGTCATTTAACCCTCATTGCCCTGCAAAAAAACAAAACCAAAAGTTAAGTGATTTTGGGGGGGGGGGGGAAGGGCAATGAGGGTTAAGTGACTTGCCCAGAGTCACACAGCTAGTAAGTGTCAAGTATCTGAGGTCACATTTGAACTCAGGTCCTCCTGAATCCAGGGCCGGTGCTTTATCCACTACTGTGCCACCTACCTGCCCCCGTTAAGTGATTTATGTAAAGCCACACAGCTAGGTGGGAGCAGACCAGGTATTCAAACCCAGATCACTTGATTCTCAGTCCAAGGCTTTTTCTGCTGTATCATGGCTACTATAGTCTAGTTGAAAATTACTTGGGAACTTAGAGAAAATAAATCATTTCCCTATTTTGTCCTTGTTTAAAATTTGATACATGAAGTTTATTCAGGATGATACTTGTACTTGGGGTGGTTATTCAATATGGGGCAATATGATTGGTATCTGGACATAGTGTCAGAGCTTTTCTCTTAACTTTTTTTTTTTTTTGGTCCACTAGTCTCAAGTTTTTATTATCTCAGTGTTAGGATCATCTTGTTGGAGTGGAAGGTATCTGCTGATAAGAATTAGTTTCTGAGCTCTGGAGTCTCTTCAAAATAAAGAAGAATCAAGGAAGGGTCTTGAGCTAGCTTACACCTTCTACTCTCCCAGGTCTGCTAGATCTTGGACCGAGTCATTAACTTGGAATTAGGGAAAATACCATCATAATGACACCAAGAGAATTCTTTTAAATTTGCATTTTCCCAAACTAATTTGGGTATGAAATTAAGCCTTAAATATATTGAAAGAACTTTAAAAACTAGTTTGGAATTGTGGAATATCCTTAAATAAAGGGAGTCTCAGAAATTTTTAGGACAAAATACAGAAGATTAGCTGGTTTTTATGGCCCTCCCCCCCCCCAAATGGCTAGGCATAAGTATTTGACATGTAATTTCATATTTAATATTTTGGAGAGGAAGATTAATATTATAGTTTTAATTATAGCATTATAGTTTTCTCACAGAACCCAGTATTCATAGCAGGAAAAACAAATATTTCTCAGATTATAATTTGGAAAAAAACCTTGCTTTTACTTGAGAAACAACAAACCACATTTTGGGAATATAGGCAATCCTGGCTTTTATATATTTATGTTCTCGTCATCTGAGCTATATGGTCACAGAAATATCCTTGTTTTCCTGCTGACTTTTTTCTCCCTTTCCATTCTGTTGGCTGGTGTCTGGGGCCATAGATTCCTTCCTTTCTATTCCCTAACCCATACATAGTAATTCCTGTATTTCCACATCCTTGATTGTTACCTGAAACTAGGATCACATAGGAGGTGTCAGAAAGTAGAGAAAAGGAGCGGTCAATCCCCATCCCCCCATCCACCGTTCCCCATCCCCCCATCTCCTGTTCCTGCCTTCCTCCCCAACATCCATCTTCCACCTGTATAACTCCAAGGAGGCATGTCAGTCAATAAGTGTATTTCAATCCAGACTTTCCACCCCTCCTCTAATGAGATACCTAGGTATCTCTGCTGTTTCTCATTTCCTTTCATTACTAGAAGTCACATCCATAAAGCTCTAAAACACTATGGTCCTCCTTCTAGGACAAGAGTAGGTGAGAAGCTAGGAATGATTTTGTTTTGTGTTTGGACAAGGGGGAGAAAAGCCTTTTTTGAAAGGTGGTGTCAGGAGAAAGGGAAGCAGATAGGCCAGTGTCTGGGGTCCATGCAGGAAAATGGGGTTCCAGCCCAGGCCAGAAGGATCCTGCCTCTGGTTCCCTGTCCCCAGTTCCCTGTAGCCCCTATTTCTCACCTCTTTCTCTTTTTTTCCTTTTTACTATCTGTCATGTGGAGCTAAGGGAGTCTTCCTTCCCTCATCTGAAAAGTTGAAAGACTAGGGGCTTGCATGGGGTGAGAATGGGGAAAGGAAAGGATGTGAAGAAATACCGCTTCTCTTTACAATGGGAGAGAAAGATACCCTTTTAAGTAATTGGAACTTTGAATGTAATTTTCTATGGAAAGTGTTTTATACTTTATATTACATACCAATGGTAGCATAGTGTTTTAATACAATACTATACCTTATATATGTTTTACAATTTGGCTAGTATGTTTCTGTAGGAAAATGCTTCTAAAGTTTATACAAAGTGTACACAATGTCAAATTTACTTACAGCCTTTGGAACATAACCCTTTTGCAAGATGGGGACTGTATAGTTCCTCAATATATTTCTTTCCTAGGTTAAAATATCTTTTGTATTCTTCCTTTATGATTCAGGGTTTTTGTGAATCATCAAAGCTGGGCATGTCCAGAGATGCCTTGCGGGGGGGGCGTGGCTATTGCTACCTAGCTCTGTAGGGCCACTTGTCCCTGAATGGGAGTCCCCCTCAGGTATCTGTGTCCTTTTCAGTCGTAGTGTTCCTGTGGTGCTGCAGGGATTGTAAGTGTACAGACTGGATCTTTCTCTTGAAAAGGTCCAGACTGCTGTGTGATGGTGTGTTGGTGTTTTTCTTTCTCTTCTGTCATGGTTATCTCTTGCTCATTATCTTTTTTATTGGTAGGTCTGTTTGTTGTTGCCTAGTGACATTGATTATCCGAATTCCACTCCTACAACCTACTTCTTCACCTCTCCATTACACGCTTCCCTTTTTCTGCCTTTGGTGTTTGTGTAACTTGCTTTTTGACTATATCAGCTATTGTTAGTCAGCTTGGAATAAATTAGTTTTTAAAAGAGATTTTTTTTAAAATCAGACATATCATTTGGTGCCATTTGTAGTAGGAATTTAAAATCAGTTAAACTTTCTATAAGAGTTTCATTAAAATTTTACTTAAAGTAAAGGGTTCTGTCTGCAGAAAGTTTAAGAACCACTGGACTAGCAGATACTCTTTTGGAAGACTACTAATATTTTAGTGCTTTCAAGTGCGGAGAGAGATAACAGGTTCAAATAGCAAATCTTATGTTGTTCAAGGAAAGGTGCTCGTTTTCTTAGGGATAAACTTTCCATAGCTCCCCTTTTACTTTTCTTTTTCTTTCCTTTTCATAGCAACCTTGACATACAGATGGATAGACATAAGAGTTATTTTTTACAGTCAATTCTTAGCTACAGTAGTTGGGTTATATAATTCAACAACTGAGAATCCAGAGTCACTTTGTTTTGTTTGTTTTGTTTAGCGGGGCAGTGAGGGTTAAGTGACTTGCCCAGGGTCACACAGCTAGTAAGTGTCAAGTGTCTGAGGCCACATTTGAACTCAGGTCCTCCTGAATCCAGGGCTGGTGCTTTATCCACCGTGCCACCTAGCTGTTGTACCCCTCTTGCCTCCCTCCCACTTTGGGTTTTGATTGCAGTATGTGGTCTTTTAGTCATTGGACTTCCCTTTCATATTTCATTTTGTTTCATTTCATTTGGTTCACATTAATATAAGGATCTTTCATTCTGATGGCTAGGGAATGCCAGATTGAGATGAAACACTTGTAGTGCAAAGATAATACAAATGCAAAGATGATGCCCATGTACTGTGTGTATATGTAGTCAATTATGTTTGTCCATGTCATTGAATCTGTCTCCACTTACAAATGCTAACTTGATATAGGCAGCACAGGCACAGTGTTATGTGCAGTTGGGTGGCTATGGGTTCTGTGCTATTGATGATGTTGAATTCTAATCTTCCTCTGGCTCTTGATTACTTGCTTGATATAGGAGAAATTGCGGCTGCAAGGCCAAATCACAGAGGGCAGCAACATGATTAAAACGATTGCCTTCGGCCGATATGAATTAGATACCTGGTATCACTCGCCCTACCCAGAAGAGTATGCACGTCTGGGACGGCTCTACATGTGCGAATTCTGTCTCAAATACATGAAGAGCCAAACAATACTTCGTCGACACATGGTAAGTCTCTTTATGACTAGTTCTTTACACTTGTGGTTTGTGGGGAATTTGTTGTGGACTGCAAGTGGTGTATTAGAGGGAGCTTTAAATTATTTATATTAATAAGAGGTCTGGGCATTTGAAATTTATAGATAATAGGTAGTTAATAAGGCCTCAAAGTATGCAGTTTGTGACGTAGTTGCCATCGAGTAGTACCTGAGGAAGCTGTTTATGCTCTTATAATCTACAATTGCTTATTTTTCTTTCCTTTTGCTGATCTGATTATTTTCCCTGTTTTCTCTCCTTACACACACACACACACACACACACACACACACACTCTCTCTCTCTCTCTCTCTCTATCTCTCTCTCTCTCTCACTCACTCACTCTCTCAGCAGCTTTGCTTGGGCCAGTTAGTGGCACTCGGGCCTAAAGAATTTTCACCCATAATTATAATAACTAACATGTTTATGGTTCTTTAAGGTTTGTAAAGCACTTCCACATTAGCTCACTTGTGTCCTCACAATAGTCCTTCGAGGTAGGTGCTACTATTATCCCCATTTTACAGATGAGGAGACTAAGGATGTGAGGTTAGGGGACTTCTACAGAATATTGGATATACTTAATAAATATGTGAGCAGGATTCCAACTCAAGTGTTCCTGACTCCAAGTCCAGTGTTCTATTGACTAATCCACTAGCAAGTAGATGAAGGCACAGAACTTGAAGCCCACTGTAACGATTGGAATGACGCCACCTGCTGGATACTTACTGTAGAAGAGATCTGCCCATGAAGCGAAGGTCTTTGAGGCAAGACCAGGAGTCTTTTCTTGGCGGGGAGGAAGTGACGCAGACTAGTGGGAGGAGGAAGGAAGAGACTGGCGCTCGGTCTGGCTCTCTTTCCTCTGGACTCTGGCGGAGAAGGGAGCTAGAAATGTGCTCTCCCTTTAATAGATAGGAATCTAGGCCTGTCTCTCTCTCTTTACCAAATTCTTATTCTCCTTAATAAATGCTTAAAAATCTAACTCTTGCTAAAGCTTATAATTTATTGGCGACCACTCATTAGATATTTTAGACAGTTTAGCTAGAATTTTAACCCTTAACACCACACAGATGAATATAAAACTTGAGTCCGATTGTGATAAAACTGAGAAGACAGAAGAATGTGTTTTCCTCTCCCCCAACCGCTTTTTTTTGGGGGGGGGCAGGGCAATGAGGGTTAAGTGACTTGCCCAAGGTCACACAGCTAGTAAGTGTCAAGTGTCTGAGGCCAGATTTGAACTCAGGTCCTCCTGAATCCAGGGTCGGTGCTCTATCCACTGCGCCAACTAGCTGCCCCCTCCTCAACCACTTTTTATTCACCTTCCTCCTTCAAAATAGGAAAGGATTTGATATCATTTATATTTTGACTGAATGTTACACATAAGATACATTAACTCAGGTATCTGAATTTTTGAACTTTCATCTCTAATTCCAGGATAAAGTGTTTTGTCTTTTCAGAAAGATAGTTTTAAACATTTTAATTGCTCTGGTTTTTTGACACATCTATCAGTTCCTAATAACCTATTCCCCGTACTTGACCACAGAAAAATTTAAGACCGTCTAATATAGCAATTGCAGTTGATTACATGGGTAATACTTCCTTTTAAAAGAATTTCTAGACATGTTTGAGGAGTTGTGGGAGCTATTGCTTGAGGTATTTTTTAAGGCGTCTCTTCCTGTTCCTGAAATTATACCATATGCCTTTATCTTGTGCTGAAGATAAATCTGTTTTACATAATTTTAAAACGTCTCATGGGTGGGAGGAGGTTGAATGGAGTGGGCACTGTCCTCCTTTAACTTTAACATTTCTAATCTGCCCTAAAATACTCTCAGATGCTAGAGATTGAGCTTGTTTCTCATGATGTCCTCTCTTTCACTTCTCTTCCTTGTGCTAGCATCCTTTCTTCCCATCCCTGTTAGTATGATGATAACTTCATGGCTTTTCCTTCCCCTTCTAGCTGTAGTAATCCATAGCCTCATGGCTCAGTTCTTGGACTAGGGAGAAGGCTGACAGTAGCCTACAAGGAAGAGGATACAGGAGCAGAAGTACCTTGAGTTTTGAACCAGAATATTAGAACTGGAAGAGCCGTTAGACATCACTTAGGCCAGCAACCTCATTTTACAGTTGGGGAACTGAGGGGAAAGGTTGTGATTTTTCCCAGAATCATGCAGCTAGAAGAACTACAGCTGGAAGAACTGAGACTAGAAGCCAGGTGGCCTGTCCCCCAGTCTAGTATTCTTTCCTCAGTTCCATGCTACACAAAAATAAAGGCACACTGCTTTGTTTTACAGAAGGGGATCCCTTTTCCTTTTAATAGCAAGTTCCTCTGGTGTATTTTAAAATGGGATTGAACTTTTAAAAATTCTATTTGCACTTAACCTTTTTAGACCAATCAATCTATGGTACTCAAACCATGTAGCCAGTGGAGTTGAGTGTTGGTCTCAGGATAAGAAAAGAGGCAGCTAATGCCCCCTAGTGGCCAAGGACATCCCCAAGTATTTCTAAACTGGTTTCCAATTATGGAATTGTCAGCCTTTTCTAAGAGCCACAGAAGAATTTTCTTTTAAGTCTTCATGTAGCCAGGAAGGGTTCTTTTCTTTTAATAATTATATGATTACATTATGGCTTAGTTTCCTCATTGAAAAATGGGGAACCTGCCTACTTGGGTGAGGATGAGAAGTTTCTGGTAAAGGTGATAGTAAAATACTTGGCAGCTTTAAAGTGCCAGAGATAAGCTGCTTATGCGTTTCCTATTGGCAGAAGGGATTTATATTATTGTGGGGTATTATCTGGCTTTTACGTAGCAGATGATTTTAATCTCCTGTGATGAAACAGTGCCAGAAAGCTTAGTCAATGTTGCAGCAAAATAGGAGTTTGTCGTAACTTCAGAAGCTGTCATGGTAGAAAAATGCTATTTGTCTCGTGGGACAGTCACTGTTCTCCCTAAGTGTATCCAGCTGCCTTCCAGCCTTAGTCTCACTTAGTTCAACTAATCAGCCTCAGTGTTCCCCTTAAACTTGGAGTGGCAACGTACTTCTGATGTGAATTTCGTTTTCTTATAGGCAAAATGTGTATGGAAACATCCACCAGGAGATGAAATCTATCGTAAAGGCTCCATTTCTGTGTTTGAAGTTGATGGCAAGAAGAACAAGGTAAAAGCAAGTGACTGACTTGGGGCAGAGATGGTATAATGTACCCCCAGATAGAGAAGAGACTCTGATACTCTGGCTCTTCCCTTGGGAACAGAATAGTATTTCTTAATTCTGCCACACCAAAGACTAGATCTGAAGATAAACCTGCTTTGGTTATTTCAGACCATATTAGCAGTTAGGGCAGTAGGTTCGGCTGGTTTGGTCAGGCTTCTCCATTCACCCTTCTTCCTCCTGATTTATACCCTTAGCCTTAATACCTTCCCTTTGCCCCAAGGTTACCAAATATTAGAGATCCTGAGCCCAATTTTGTTGTTGGGGTTTTTTTTTTTACTGTATTTTCTCTTTTTCCTTGTCTGAACCAACAAGCATTTGAGTGCTTCCTAGGTGCCAGGGATACAAAACCAAAGATAAAACAGTTCCTATTGCCACGGAGCTTACATTCTTTCAGGGGCAATATTTGCATATGAAACTGTATACAAAATCCAGGGTAGTTAGGGAGAGAAGACAGTAGCATTTGGTGTGGAAAAGATTGAAAAGAAGCTTCCTTTAGAACATGGTGTCTGAGTTGTGTCTTTAAGGAAGTGAGAGATTCTGTGAGGTAGAGGTGAGGGAAGGAGACATGCATCCCAGGCATGCGTCATGGCCAATACAAAGGCTTGGAAATGGGGAACAGAGGCAAAGCCAGTTTGGTTGGCCTGTACACTGGGGAAAGGAGCAATAAATAGTGAAGCCAAAGAGATAGGTTGGGAACAGGTTGTGGAGGGCTTTCAGCGGCCAACAGGAGTTCCTGTGGAATTATAGAGGCAATAGGAAACCTTGGTTTATTGAGGAAGGGAGGTATGGGGTTAGTTTCTGTGATTAAGGAGCATCAGTGGTAAGCAGTGAGAAGGATGGGTTGGACTGAGAAGACTGGAGGCAGGGAGGCCATTGCAGTAAACCAAGTGAGAGGTAATGAGAACCTGCACAAAGATGGTAGCCATGTGAGGAAAGAGAACTATATGGATGCTGAAGGTGTTGTAGAGGGTAGAAATGGCAAGGGATTGAATGTGTGGGGTGAGAGGAGTTAAGGATAATGTCAACATTGGTAGAGCAGTGGTTTGGGTGGGGTAAAGTGATTGAATTCAGTTCTGGTTATGTTGAGTGTGAGATATATAGATCTCAAGGATATCTAGTTTGAAATATCCTATGGGCAGTTTGGAGGATGTGGGACTCAAGAGAAAGTCTGGGGGCTGCCTAGATAGAGCTCTTTTGTGAGTAGCCCGTGAGCTCCCTCTCCCCCAGCATGTTGATTATACTTTGGGCTTTCCTCTTCTACCCAAACAGCAGGCACTTTCCAAGCACATGACCAGAAATGCCCACCTTTCTGTTTCATTAGGCATAACTGATATGGTTGGATCTTAGCTTCAGTACTAAACATGTTAGCCTGATGAACTGTCACAATCCCTCTTATCTCTCTCTGCTTTCAGATATATTGCCAAAACCTCTGCCTGCTGGCCAAGCTCTTCCTGGACCATAAGACACTGTATTATGATGTGGAGCCCTTCCTCTTCTATGTCATGACAGAAGCTGACAACACTGGCTGCCACCTGATTGGTACTTCTCCAAGGTTAGGAGTATTTACAGCTTGGTGTGAAGTATGCTTCTGATTAATTGGAGGAGGTTTCTGATGTTAACCACGTATCAGTTACTAAATTGTGGAATTGGACTATCTCAGCATCTGTCACAGCTCTTCCTACAGAGACATACCAGAGGTTTGTCTAGTAAAAATGTCCATTTCTTTATTAGAACCCCCACGTTCCCTCATTTCAGGGTGTGCTTCCCAGGGTTACCTGCTTATGACTGGACCAAGGCTTCTGCTTGGTAACTAACAAGTGCATATCTTTGTGGGGGTGGGACTTGGAGGGAGGGAACATCTCTTCAATCTTTGCTCTCTCTCTCTCTGGTCTTAGCTTGGGAGTTGCTATATAGCTCCTGAGCTAGACTCCCTTAGACTTCTTTGTGACGGTGTCATTGTTTTCTTAGGAGGCACAAGCCAAATTCAGCCTTCAAACATCTGTATTTCCCACCTCTGAGGGATATTTTAGGCCACAGGGATTTGTCTGTATTGCCCCTCTCCCTTGTAAGCTGCTCCTTTTGAAGCTACTCTTTAATGAGGGTACTGGCTGACTCATCAGTCTGCATGGCTTCACCCCCACTCACTACACGAGTGCAAAAGGGCCAGAGTCAGCCCTTTTTTGATGATGGAGCTGAAGCTTTAGTCTCCAAGCTCTGGAAACCCTTGGATAAATGGCTTGTGCCTCATGGAATGGGGCTAGCCAACTACCGGTAACTCACTCCTCCTGCATCTGGTATGGCAGACTTGAGCCAACTTGCTGACTACTTTAATTCTCACTCCAGTGATTTTCTGATAAGGTTTTCTCTCTTGATTTCAGGAAAAGAATTCATTCCTCAATTACAATGTTTCCTGCATCCTCACCATGCCTCAGTACATTGCGACAAGGCTATGGCAAGATGCTTATTGACTTCAGTAAGTGTGTGTGTGTGTGTGTGTGTGTGTGTGTGTGTTTGCTGGGATCATAGCGCTGAATTGTCAGTTCCGTAGCACATATTGAGTAGATACTGTGTGGAGAGGTGGCTGTAGGGTAGGGCTGGGGAACTGAGGTAAGATCCAGAGGTTAGAGGAGACAGGTTTTCACAGCATTTAGAGCTAGAAGACACTTTTGAGATCATCTTTTCCCAACGCCCCAGCTTCAGTACTATTCTCACAGTACAATGTGACAGAGACAAGGATACACATGGAAGAGTTAAAATAGGGACATGCATTCTGAGAGCTATTATATGGTGTCTGTCTAGTTATTTGGTGAACAGTTACCTTTAGGCACAGAGGAGGAGAAAGGCAGGAAGATTGGGAGAGTATTCTACCAAGAATATCCGCTGTTACCTGTTTCCTTGGGGACATTTCTTCTATGGGATCTCCTTCCTTGCATTCATACTATGTAACCTTTTGAGGTAGCTGATTAATGGGCTCTGGTATTTTAATAATAAGAGCCAGTGGTTTATAATAGTGCTTTAAAGTTTGTAAAATACTTACATCATTTGATACAACAACGCTGTGAGGTAGGTACTATTATTATTCCCATTTTATAGATTTGGAAACAAATCTGAAAGCCATTGAGATGAGTAGTGTTTAGGTGACCTGTCCAGGATCATGCAGCTAGTTGTGCTCATGTGAGGCAATAGTGGCATTTTTGTCTACCATAACTTTTTTTTAATGTTACAGAACTTTTATTCACAATTTGAGCTTGAACCAAGGAAGGAGTCCTGATTTTTCTCCTGGAAAGATTAAAGGGATTTATTTACAAAGACTCTCTTTAATTGCATATGGTCCCCAGATTCCAAAACACTCTGGAGTACCTCTCTGTACAATGTTTGCTTCAGACAGGTGCTAGTAATCTTCCACAAAGTGAAGAAAGGTTCAGTTGGGGTTTGTGATATTCATTCATTCAGTCCTTCATTCATTAAAGGCCTACTTGGTGCTAAGCTCGGTGCTAGAGATACAAAGACACAAATGAAACAGGCAAGACTGCATGCTGTTAGAGGAGAAACAATATGAACACCAGATAAGTGAACACCGACATACTTTACAAGTAAATATAAAATAATTTCTTAGTGATAGGAAGGAGAGCACTAGAACCAGGGCACCATACCATAACTCTTTGTTAATGTACTATTTACTATTTAAATATAAGTGTATATGTAAACACTGCCCGTCATGTAATATTCTTGGGGTTAGAAATGTAGTTACCTACTGGCTAACCAGGGCCTGAAAAATGAGTTTGATTATTTTACATCTTTCCAAGGTCAGACAGTCAGAAAGATGGTCTTCACCCCCAGGGAGGGGATGGGGTGGGGTTGACTGTATTTATTCATAAATTTGTCCCATGGCATCATGTTGTCCTCTTGGTGTCTCCACTAGGGAATTAAGGTCTAAGGAGAATCAGTCAATGCGGATTTTGCTTTCCTTTGGCAGGTTATTTGCTTTCCAAAGTAAAGAAAAGGTTGGCTCCCCAGAACGCCCACTGTCTGATTTGGGCCTTATCAGTTACAGGAGTTACTGGAAAGAAGTGCTGCTTCGATATTTGCATAATTTCCAAGGCAAAGAAATCTCTATAAAAGGTAGGCTTCTGGAATGTGTGGAGTTCTAAGGCAACAGAAGTCGGTGACTATAGCAGAGTGTCCCTCCCCTTTATCTAACAGGGCTGTGACTCCAGGAAGGTCATGAACTCCCCTGTGTTTGAGTCTCAAAGCCAGGGAGGGGGTGTGTGCACTGAGCATCATGGATCTGCACTTTAGAACCAGAGGGAGCCTTAGAGACCATCAAGTCCAGCCACACTTGGGCCCCAAGAGGCTGCTCATGTCCCGTGCAGCTTCCTAAACTATAAAGTTGTTAAGGGCCAACATTTTGAATTCCTATTAAGGTGTGAGTTGCACAAGGCTGCTTTTCCACATCTGGATGGCCAGCTACTTGTGCCGAGTCATCCTTGCAAAGCTTCCAAAAGATAGATTTCTTTCTTCTTGTTATTCAGATCTGCTCACAGTATTCCTTAACACTAGGCTGTATGATGAGGAAATAAGAGTATAGTAGTCCCCAGATAGTGATGCCAAGGTGAGATACTTCTCTTGTTCCCTTTCACTTGTAACTCTCTCTCTCTTTCTTTCTTTCTTTCTTTCTTTCTTTCTTTTCTTTCTTTCTTCTTTCTTTTCTTTCTTCTCTTCTTCTTTCTTTCTTCTTCTTCTTCCTTCCTTCCTTCCTTCCTTCCTTCCTTCCTTCCTTCCTTCCTTCCTTCCTTCCTTCCTTCCTTCCTTCCTTCCTTCCTTCCTTCCTTCCTTCCTTTCTTTCTTTCTTTTTTTTGGGTGAGGCAGTTGGGGCTAAGGGACTTGCCCAGGGTCACACAGCTAGTAAGTGTTAAGTGTCTGAGGCTGGATTTGAACTCGGGTCCTCCTGAATCCAGGGCCAGTGCTCTATCCACTGCACCACCTGGCTGCCCTAAACGCCCTCTTTCTTGTACCAGCTTTCCTTTTGTACCACTCAAAGGCCACACCTTTTGGCTCTTTAGACATGGTTCTGAATCCCGTTGAATTACATTTGAAGAGTAGGGGAAGGGAGGAAGGAGAGGTGGTGGTGATGATAGTGGTCCTCTTACCTCTGTGCTCATGTTCTTGATGGAACCTTGTGTTACAGAAATCAGCCAGGAGACTGCTGTGAACCCTGTGGACATTGTTTAGTACCCTGCAGGCCTTCAGATGCTCAAGTACTGGAAAGGAAAACACTTGGTTCTAAAGAGACAGGTAAGAGGTTCTTTTCACCTGCTTTGTTGGAGCAGTCTGTGTCTTGGAATTCAGTAGAACAAGGGTATGGAATTTTACCTGACAGGAGCCAGACTTGCCAGAGACATAGACATTCTTTCAGTATTCATTTCTTTAGCTTCCTATAATTCTTGCCATTTGCCTCTTCCTGTAAGTTAATCTCCCTCTTGGTTACTAGTACTTCTTGTCAGGCCCCTGTCTGTGTTGGCCAGTATGAGTTATACAGCTCCGGTCTATGCTTTGGAAGGATTTCTGTCTCACAGGGTTAGGAAACTTTGCTGTTGGGAAATGGCCTGTTTTGAGAGGGGATCTGTCTGCCTTGGACCCTTGGGCTCTTAGAGATACTTTAGATTCTTTCAGTGATTGCTGTCCTTATTTATCCATGGCTTTAATTCAGGATGAAAGAAAGGTGGCTGATTTTTTTTTTCTGTCTTCATTGAGGGCAGAACATGAAGAAATGGTTTTAAATTTCAATGAGATAGAATTGAATACCTATGGAACATTTGGTTGATTTTAAACTTTTTCTCAAATTTTGAATAATCTTTGGAATGGGAAATGGAGGGAGTGAGGAGACCTAGGTTCTCATCCTGATTGCCTCTCTCAGTGACACCTGTGTGACCCCAGGCAAGTCCTTTAACTTCTATGAACTTTCTGCCTTTTTTATTCATAAGATGGGGGATGATACTCTAGCAATCTCACAGAATTATTGTTGTGAAGGCACTGTGCAGAGCCAGAAGTCTGAACACATGTTGAGTATAGTGATCCTTTTAGAGGTGGTTTGAACTGAGGAGTATTGGGGGTGCTTTGTGAGAGGAAACCCTCAGGTGATCTGCGACATTCTGCTCTTTACTTCTCTCAGGACTTGATCGATGAGTGGATAGCCAAAGAGGCAAGAGATCCAACACCAATAAGACCATGGATCCCAGCTGTTTGAAATGGACCCCTCCCAAAGGAACTTAAACTGGCTGTGGATCCCTGAGCCAGCGAACCCCCCGCAGTAGGAAGCCCCTTGGGATCTGTCTGTCCATTTCTGTTGCTGTTGTGATTGGCATGTACAGTATCCTTCGGGAAGGCCGTTCCCCCTTGGGACTGTCCTGGCTCCAACCCTTTGTGTAAACTGCAGACGCTGGTTCTGAGGAACTATTGTTTCGGCCTCAGTGAGGTTGCCTGGAATGCATCTGTATTGGACTCGATTGAAGCTCCCACACAAGCACTGACCCAAGGAGTTCGGATGTGGTACTGTACCTGTCCAGTCACTGGTTCTCCCCTCATGTTTCAAGCCCTACAAGGTTGTGTTGTGTCCTTTAAACTGTCTGCAATCGATCACTCCTGGTCCCTTTTGAACCTTTCCTGTGACAGTTCCCCAGATCTTTTTCAGAAAGATCAAGAAGGAGGTGAAGATGCCGAGTCTGGGGGAGAGGGCCAGAGTTAAGCTTCGCTGCATTTTCACCCTGTTCTTGACCTTTCTGACTCTTGTGTTTTGATTTAAGGACTTCTAACACACTTGCACCTCCCACCCCCTTTGAAATCCTCATCAGGCTGACCAGGGCCAGGGGTGGGCTTGAGCACCAGTGTAGAATGGAGGTTGGGGTGGAGGAGAGGACAAGTCAAGCAGCACATGGTGCTTTTGTGCTCTAATTTGGGACCCTTCTAGGGAAGGTGGCTTGTTTTGATGAAGGGAAGGGAACACCGGCCTCCCTGCCGCACCAGCAGGGAAGTTCCCTGGAAGGAAGAGCAGAACAACGGCCTTTCCAGGCCATACCCCTCTGCCACACTGACAGTCACCCAGAGCATTTCCAGTGCTCGTTCTTCACGTTGTGTCTTAGCTTATTCTTTATGTTCCACACTTCTCTCTCTCCCCCCCAGGACTGTTCTGCTCCAGGGGCAGCCCTTTGCCCTTCTGTGCAGGGTCATAGCAAATGCAGGTGGGAGCAATGTGCAAAACACCTCACTTTCATGCTGGTTGCATTCTCCTTGTCCCAGCCACCACAGAGGAGGAGAACAGGACTAAATAATCATTCGTCTGCTGCCGCTGTTGTGGCCGTGTAAGTCAAAGTAATAGCAGCCTCCTCCACCCGTACGGCTAGTTTGCTCTTCTGGCTGCAGCCCCTCACGCTCTTATGAGAACAGAAGCGCTTTAACCCCTTCCAAGATGCTGCCCTTTGCACTCCTACCCCCACCCTCCCCTGCTCTTTCTGGTCTACAGTTCACTTCTGTTTTTGATGTTGTTAAAGTGATTTGGGGAGAGAATGAGACATTCTGGCTCACTTCTCGCCAGTCTCCATATGTGCTATCTCAGAGCAGCCTTTGATGTTTTGACATGTCACCCTTGCCAACTTGGTCTCCTGCAATACTGTTGTCTTGATGTGGAGCCCTCACCACAACCCCTAACCTGTGGTCAGTCGTGCCTTGCTCCTGTCACTTCTCTACACTATTTATAATCACCGTGGGTTTGTGGGGGGCTGGTTCCAAGCATGCTCAGTGGCGGCTCCCCTCCCTTTCCTCCCAGTCCCAAGCTTCCAGAAATTTATGTCACTGTTAGATGTCGATTACAGAAGCAGGCTGGCTGGGGATTTTCTCCTGAGGGGTGTAGGGCCTTTCTTATACAGAAAGCTGAACCCTTTTCCAGATGTGGTAGAATGTGCGGTTCTGTATCTATTTCTCAATAAAGCATGTTCTCTGCTCAAAACTCTTCTTCTTTCATATGGGCTGGTTGAGACCACTAATGTGTGCTCTTTATCGAAGATAATGCTCTTTGGTCCCCTGTTGTAGAGCGTACACTTTAAGTTGTTTTTCCAATTGCTGAGTCATGTGTCTCTTCTTACCTAGCTTTCCTCATCTGGAAGTGACTGACGGGTTGAAGAGTCAAGTTTGTGACTGTGAAACTAGATTTTTTGTTTGTTGTTTTCCGTGTGACTGACTTCTCTAGGAAATGAACCAGGACTTGAGCACTAGCCCTGATGATCTTGAGATAAAATCCTTGTGACCTCTGGAGTGAGATTGATTTAAGTTCTTTGATTTCTGTCCTCTTCTCTGAGATCCACTAGTTCAATCTTTTTTTTTTTTTTTTTTGCGGGGCAGTGAGGGTTTAAGTGACTGCCCAGGGGTCACACAGCTAGTAGGTGTCAGTTGTCTGAGGTTGTATGTGAACTCATGTCCTCCTGAATCCAGGGCCAGTGCTTTATCCACTGCACCACCTAGCTGCCCCCAACTAGTTCAATCTGATTGGGAATAGGCAGGATGAGTAGGTCCCACCCATCCCACTACTTTCCTCACAGGATCATAGATTTAGAGCTGAGTAGGACATTAGGTTCATCTAGTCCAACCCCTCTTATTTGGGAGATGAGGAAGCCCAAAGAGAAATGATTTTGCTCATGGTGACACCAGTAGTGAATGGCAGAATTAAGACTGGAACCTAAAACCTTTGATTCATGACCTCTAAAGCTCTTTCCATTAGAGTGCCTCATATAGGAGGATCAAATGAGACAATAATTGTAAAGTGCTTAGCACAGCATCTGGCACATAGTAAGCAGTATATACATGTTAGTAGTTATGGTATTATCCTCGTCTTCCTCTCCTGAAAAAGATGAAGAAAGAAAGATGTTTCTAGTACTTGACCCCTTCCAACAGCAGGGATATGGTGCTGCTTTTTAAAATATGTAGCTGATATGGGCCAGGAAGATTCTGTTGATGCTGGGATGTGGGGGAAATGTTTGAAAAAATAGTTTTCCTAGTGGATAGAGCACCAGCCCCTGGAGTCAGGAGGACCTGAGTTCAAATCCAGCCTCAAACACTTGACACTTACTAGCTGTGGACCCTGGGCAAGTCACTTAACCCCAATTGCCTCACCAAAAAAAAACAGAAAGAAATTTTAAAAAGAAAAATAGTTTTCCTTTCACTGGTCTGTGTGCTGTGCCCTGGGCCCTCCTGCATCAGTCCTTAAAACAAGATTTTTCTGTTTTTTAAGCGTCTTAAGGGGTGAGGTTTCACTCCTTTTGCCATCTTCAAAGCTGGACACCATCTTCACTTTTGCATGAGAGTGGACACTTCCTCAAATAAAGAATCAAAACTCTGAATTTCATGGGTCACAGAACATTAGAGCTGGAAGGGACTCGAAAAATTATCTAGTCCATTGCCATTTTCCAGATGAAAAAATGGGGCCCAGAGAAGGGGAAATGCCTTTCTTAAGACACATAGCTAGTAAATGGCAAAGCCGGGACTCATTTTCTGAGTTTTTGTGATTATAAGTTCAAAGCTTTGTCTGATACACCAGGGTCTGAGTTAGACCTAGGAGCAAAGTTGTGTGTTGCAGGGGGAAGGAAAGCTATTTGGATTCCTTGGTGGGTCTGTCCATTTTTCTAATATATAATACTACAGAGTCTTGTTCTTCAAAAGAGATCACTGATTTTTATTGCTTGGGCTTAACAAAGCAAGAGAAAGTGCTGTATTCAGCAAGTAGGGGAACATATAGCTCCAATGACTTTCTGTCTTGTCTTCCTCCCTCCCTCCCTCCCTCCCTCCCTTCCTTCCCTTCCTTCCTTCTCTGTGGGGCATGAGGGTTAAGTGACTTGCCTAGGGTCACACAGCTAGTAAGTGTCAAGTGTCTTGAGGTCAGATTTGAACTCGGGTCCTCCTGAATCCAGGGCTGGTGCTTTATCCACTGCACCACCTAGCTGCCCCCTCTTTCTTTCTTGATCTCCCTTTTTTCTTTCCCTCCCTTCCTCTCTTTTTTTCCTCTTCTTCCTTTCATCTATACATCCATTTGTTTGTTTTCCTTTACTAAGATTATCCTAGGTTGTCTTTCTTTGCTTTTGTTTTTGTTTGTTTGGTTTCTTGTGGGGCCAATGGGGGTTAAGTGACTTGCCCAAGTCACACAGCTAGTAAGTGCCAAGTGTCTGAGGCCGGATTTGAACTCAGGTCTTCCTGAATCCAGGGCCAGTGCTTTATCCACTCCACCACCTAACTGCCCTGTCTAGTAGCATTTTTTTTAAGTTCTTAACTTTTTTTGTGTCATCAATACTTTTGGAAGATGGGTAAAGCCTATGTACCTCTTCTTAAAATACTATTACATTTCATAATGAAGAAAATGGTCAATTTCAGAGGTGAGACTAAAAATGCAATTTCTTTTCCCGTCCAAGTTAATAGAACCCTTGAAATTTATCCATGACCACACAGCACACATCACCACACACACACACACACACACACAGCACACACACACACACACCACACACGGTTAAAAAACCCTATGCTAGATTGAGCTGCCTTGACAAATGGGGAGCAGGACACCTCAGTCATCCTACCTCTGCCACCAGCTTTGTAATCTTAAGTGTCATTTAATTTCCATGGACCTTGGCTTTCCTAGCTTTTATGACCTTGGGCTGGTCATTGAAGCTAGCACAAGGGAAAATGAGTGAGCTGTCCCTAAAGGAGGAGGATGAGATGAGTTGCCCTTTGCTAGATGATGGTTCTGACCTAGTATCTAGCAGGTTTAGTTGGTTGTGAAAGAAGGAAGGACTGGTTGTGCTGGCCGCCTCCTCCCCCACCTCCCCCGCTTCTCATCCAACCTGTGCATCTTACAGATGAGGAAACAGGCCAAAGGACTTTGCCAAGGTCTCACAGCATAAATGGCAGAGCTACAATGAACCCAGAGCCCTCTGACTCCAGAGCCAGAAGAGCTCTTTCTGATGGTATGTGGCATAGTAGCATAGATCTAGAACCGGAAGAGGACTTACGGGTGATCTGATCCAACCTAATGTAATAAGAGGAGGGGGAACCTGAGTTGAAGTGACCTGCCCAAGGTCACACAGGTGACAGCCAGAATTTGGACTCTTCTGTGGAGACCCCAACTTTCACTCAAACTCATTGTTCTTTCTACTGCATTGGGATGCTTGGAAACAGTGCTAAACAGTGCCCTAAAGTGGTTTGGATTTTACCATGTCACGTGAGTTTAGGTGGCCCACCTCACAATACATCCTCTATTCTCAGCCTCAGTGTTACACATCAGTTCTAAACAAGCATGGGGTGGGGGGTGGGGGGAGTACCATGCTATAAAATTGCTTAGGAGCAAACTTTCAGAGTTGTTTGAGGCAGAAGGGTGAAGTGTGACACAGTGAAGAGAGTGGCTGGTTTGGGAGTTAGGGTCTGGATTGAATCTCAACAGACAACATATCAGGCCTCAGTTTTACTCTATGTAAAAAGAGATTTGGGCAAGATGACTTTCCGAAGGTCCCTTCCATTTCTAAACGCTTTTTATGATGGCGTCTGTCTTTTAAAGAATAATTTTGATTCTTTAAATTCTCTGAATCCTACGAATAGGATAATAGCTTCACATCTCGATTGGACTGTATCTATTCCAACCCCCTTCATTTCAAAGCCAAAGAAATTAGGGCTAACAGATTAAATGATTTGTTCAAGGTCACACAGGTAAGTGGCAGAACTGAAATTTGAACCTCTGGTTCTAAATCTAGGGCTCATCTCACCAATTTTTACTACCCTCCAACAACTGTAGAGCGATTAAGTTAAAAGAAACGTGGCAGCAGCATTGAGTTTTGTTTTTTGTTTGTTAAGAGTCTGAGGCCGGATTGAACTCAGGTACTAGGGCCAGTGCTCTATCTACTGCGCCATCTAGCTGCCCAGCACTGAGTTTTATGGGGATCTTCTAGTGGTAAGAAGTATTGTCTAATTGAAGGATCCCTAAGGAAAGAGACAGGAATTACCTGGATTTCAGTCCTGGCTTTGTTGCCTGTTTGGTCTTGGGTTGGTCATTGAAACGATAACATGGGGGGGAAATAAAATTTGCAAAACTCTTTATCAACTAATGGACACTTGACAAGTGCTAGAGTTTGCCAGCCTAGAAATTCCAAGTTGGGAACCATGCAGTTTTCAGGTAGACTCCCCCTGCAACCCCCAGGGGCAGTGAAAGTTAAGTGACTTGCCTAAGGTCACACAGCTATAAGTGTCAAGTGTCTGAGGCTGGATTTGAACTCAGGTCCTTCTGAATCCAGAGCTGGTACTTTATCTACTGCACCACTTAGCTGGCCTCCCATGCATTTTTTAAAAGGATGCCTTTTATTAGTCTGTAGCTTCCTGATTGTATAGAGAGGATACTCTGGATCTTCCTGCTAGGTTATTACTTTCCATTTGGGGGGGGGGGGCAGGGCAACGAGAGTTAAGTGACTTGCCTAGGGTCACACAGCTAGTGTCAAGTGTCTGAGGCAGGATTTGAACTCAGGTCCTCCTGAATCCAGGGCTGGTGTTTTATCCAATACACCACCCAGTTTGCACCCCTCCATGCAGTTTGGTTTTTTTTGAAGGGCAATGGGGTTAAGTGACTTGCCCAAGGTCACACAGCTAGTAAGTGTCAAGTGTCTGAGGCAGGATTTGAACTCAGGTCCTCCTGAATCCAGAGCCAGTGCTTATCCACTGCGCCACCTAGCTGCCCCTCCATGCAGTTTTAATACTGGAAAAAATAACCCCAACAGACCTCTCGTCTTCTCCAGCCTCCTTTCTCCATGTAGCACATTGCCTAAGCCAGGCTTGAAAGAAGGGAGCCTCCATGACCTCCTTCAGGTCCTTGCCGGTGGGGACAGTCCGACTGTCCCCATTCTCTGTGGTATCCTTTACCAAGTGGACATGATGGCACACGTATCCCCAAGAAAAGGAAGAAGTGAGTACACCATGGAAAAAAAAATGTTCTTTGTACAAGACTCCCGGCCTCTTCTACCTTGTGCAATGCATATGCCAAAGGCTGAAGCACTGGGTGTCACCCTTTGTTTGGGGGCAGAGGTTGTTTATTTGTGCCCAAGAATGGAGAAAATAGCCCAGCTCTTGCACAACTTGAACTCTACTGCTCCTCCCAAATGTTCCAAGATCAAATATAGACGACTTCAGCCCGACAAGCAACTTGCCTCCCAGGCAGCCAGTGCAGACTTTGCCAAGTGTTGCGGTCATTTTTAGTCTTGTGTTTGTGGGCTGAAAGCATCTTTGCTTCACACTTTCCTCATATACCAAAGCGCTACCTAAATCTCCAATTCTTAATTCATTGAAAATGCATATGGAGACGTTAAGACTGGCTTCCAGGGAGCTGGCTGCCTGTGATAGGAGGCAAGGTGTGCCCAGAGTCAGCTCAGCTTCTGGGCTTTGCACTTGCCAGTAAGAGACAAGCCCTGCACCCCAGCCACCATCCTCCACTCCTGCCAGAGCACCACTGCTCAAAGCTTCCTTTGTCTGGCTGTACCAGGTTCTATCTCGTTACCTTGTACTGAGCTGTGTCTCAGGCCCAGAAACACCCCTCCCAACCTGCTCCAGGAAACAATTGTTGCTTCTAGTTCCCATCCCTCTAGTAGGGAACCTTCTAGATGAGAAGTGTACAGGTTTCTGGCCCTGTGTTTTATTTGTTTTTTTCTGGTTTAGAACTTCTCCCTACCCCTTTGCTTTGGAAGCCATCGAAGCAAATTGAAGAAAAGGCCAATCGCTCTTAATATTCCACTTCGATCAGATTCTATTTCTTTGCTCAAAGGCCAGCGATGGTTTCCCATTGTCTGTTGGCTCGAATCCAAAGTTCTTATCCTGGCATTCAAATACAAGGCTCTCTGTAATCTGATCCAATGTGAGTATAAAAAAATCAGTTTCTTCTATCCAGCTTTTTTTCCCCCCATGTTATTATTTGAGTTGTGTGCTGACCCCATTTGGGGTTTTTTGGGGCAAAAATACTAGAGTGGTTTGCCATTTCCTTCTCTGGTTCATTTTACAGATGACAGACAACTGAGGCAGAACAGGGTTAGAGTGACTTGTCCAGGTCACACAGGAGGTGTCTGAGACTGGATTTGAACTCAGAAAGATGAGTCTTCCTGACTCCTGGCCTGGTCATTTTTATCCACTGTGCCACCGAGTTGTCCATCTCATTTCATATTATTCCTTAAAATATACTTCTGTAATATGAGGCAAGTCTACTCCCTATCCCCGACACCTGCCGGTGCCTATGTTTTCTCACCCCACCTGGAACACCCTCTCCTCTTTGTATTTAAATCTCAGTGATCCTTTAAGACACCAGTTCAAATCTCCCCCAGTAATTCAACCTATGGACTCCCCACGACACTATTTTAATACATGAAATGTAATGAGCATTAAAGCACAAAGCTCCTTGCTCGTATTCTATTTTGTTATGTTTTTAGCAATGGGGGTTAAGTGACTTGCCCAGGAGTCACACAGCTAGTAAGTGTCAAGTGTCTGAGGCCCAGATTTGGAACTCAGGTACTCTGAATCCAGGGCCGGTGCTTTAACCACTGCGCCATCTAGCTGCCCTGTATTCTAGTTTTGTACTTTATTTTGCCTGGCCACATTAGTTCTCTATTTTCTTTAACCTTTTCTCCCAAATTAAATTGTAAGGCCTTCAAGGCCAGAGGGCCATTTCTCAGAACTTTTGTATCCACTCTCCACACCCTAATGCCTGCTAAGCACATAGCTGGGGTACAAAGAAAGCAGGCAATGATTATCAAACTGGTTTTGCTAATAAATTGTGTGTCATCTTCCGTGCACCAAAATAACAGTCATACCCTCTTCAGCAGGTCATGCTTTGAGTGTTTCTTCCTGGTGGGGACAGATGATAATGTGCCGTCCACAACACATCCAAGATGGCAGTTAGCTAGGGCTTAGGGATCCAAGTTGGGGTTTCATCTGAAGTTAGCTGGCCCAGGCAGGAGTCATACCCACGATCTCCCTGGTGCCCGAGGCCTTGTGCAACGAGCCATTAGGCATATCCAGGCCGCCTCTCTACAAACCTTGAGTGCCAGTCAGCCAAAATGTCTTGTTTGGAAGGAGAAGGCCAGTTCAGAGGCCTTTAATGCTAAGGCTGGGGAGGAAGGCAACACTAAACCAGGCCTAGGTTGGTGGGGATTCCTTTTCCAACCTTCATGTTACTTTTCCTTTTTTTTTTTTTTTTTACTTTCCAGTCAGCTCAATAATGGGGGTGTAGGAAGGCTGAGGTATGAATGCAACTATGTTCTCCCTCAAGTTACCTGTAATAAAATAAGGGTCGGATGTCTTGAGTCCACAGGCACAGCTCATGGACAGAGAGTAGGTAGAGCACCTGGACTACTTTCTTGTCCTGGAGCCAATGAGGAGATCTGCCAGCTCTGGGAAGGGCAGGGTTCCCCGGCTGTCTTCTGTCCTTCCCCATGTATCTTATTCACTGCTTGTCTCTGCACTGTTATTTAACACTATTGCTGGCACACAAACCACTTTTTATCATCACTGATCTGTGACCTTCCCTTCCTTCCAAACCCGACTTAAGAGACTTCTCGTTCAGCAGCTAGGTGGCACAGTGGATAGAGCACTGGCCCTGGATTCAGGAGTAACCTGAGTTCAAATCCGGCCTCAGATGCTTGACACGTACTAGCTGTGTGACCCTGGGGCAAGTCACTTAACCCTCATTGCCCCCACCAAAAAGAAGAGGAGACTTCTCTTCTTCGGAAAATATTCCCTGTTTCACCCCATCCCTGACACTCACAACCTCAACACCTATGCATTGTTTGTGAAAGGTTTTCCCTCCCCACAATCTATAGGCGATTGCTCCTGCCGATATCATTTAACATGTGTTTTTGAGTTATTTCATGTGTGTCATCTCCTGTCAGACAGGTGGTAGTTCCCCTGCAGGCAGGGACTGTCACCTCATATTGGCCCTTAGATGGAGAACATCTTCCTAACCAGACTGAGCACTCCATGAGGGTAGGGATGGGAGGAGGCAAGGATGGGAAGAGGAAGGGACAGTTTCCTCAATCAAATTCAAACATCCTTTGAATGTGATCATACAGTGTTTCTCTTTTGACAGTGCTTCACACAGTCTCACAAACTAACCAGGCTCACTTGTAAGGCAGATACCTGGATGTCTGACATTTCACTAGCTGGGCTAGCTATCACTTCTCTGGGCCCCAGTTCTTTGTAAAATAAGGAGTTCCAGCTAGAGTTCCTTTGGCTCTAACTCTATGATAATGTATGCACTTTACTGAGCCACTGAGTAAGCATCCCAGAGGTCCAGGCCATTTGATCTCCTCTCTTCCTTAATCCTTGGAAATGGAGTTGGGGCTCTATTGCCCTTAGTGCAGGGGGTGGGGGGAGGTGAGAGTAGCAGCAGTAATGGGAGCCAAATGGTATGGGTAGCCAGACGACCAATACACACGACACACAAAGATACATTGGTACCTGAGGAAGAAGCCCCCAGGGGTTTTTGAAGAAATAAAATAAGTAGGCCTGTCCAACAAGATGTCAGATACATGTTAAACTAGGCAGCCAATTGGATAGGAGAGTACCATCTAATCAAAAAAGACACAGTTAGGTGTCAGTGCAGGACTGGTGTCAAATGCCAGTGGGAGATTATATTTGCGAATTCTGGGAGGCAAGCAGACACATGAATAAAAGGGTTGGCCTCATCAGATGTGATCTCCAGGTGATAGGGGGATTGGGGATGGGGGGATGGGGGGATGGGGGAGTTTTTGTTCTCAGTAGTGTGGGGGGTCAAGGTTCCCACTCTGACACTTGGTCCTTCTCTTCCTGGTCCACAGAGAGGGCTGAAAATGAAAAAAAAAAATACAAGGCTCTCTGTAATCTGATCCAATGTGATATAAAAAAATCAGTTTCTTCTATCCAGCCTTTTTCCCCCCATGTTATTATTTGAGTTGTGTCTGACCCCATTTGAGTTGTGTCTGACCCCATCCTCTACTTCTGGAATAATAGAATTTCAGAGGCAGAAAAGACTTGAAAGATGATCTTGGTTAACTTCCCCATTTTACAGATGAGGAACATTGGGGTTAAGGAGTTTGAGTGTCTTATCCAAGGTCACAAAAAAGAAAATGGCAGATCCAGGGGCTTTCCCCTATGTCCCCTATGCCAACTCTTAGTTCTTAAACCTTTAGGGTTTACTTGGTGACTTTAATCTCCCCCTATCATCTGAAATTTCAAGCTTCCAGGGGCCAGGGACTCTTTTAATATTCTGTAGTCTAAGACTCTGTAGTTATGAGAACTAATAGGGGAAGTGGTGGCCCCAGATGATCCCCAAAACACTGGTCAATACCCCCAAGGGCCCCTCCTCTTTAGGGTTTGGGATGCCTTCTAATGAAGGAATGCTTAAGCACTTACAAAGGGGACTTGGGCTACGTGATCTAGACTCCTTCCAGTTATAACGTCTGATGATTTCTCTATAAGTACAAAAAGATTAGGGGGTATTTCTTTCTACTGGATTTACCTTCTTAGTTTTTTGTTTTTGTTTTGTTGAGGCAATTGGGGCTAAGTGACTTGCCCAGGATCACACAGCTAGTAAGTGTTAAGTGTCGGAGGCCAGATTTGAACTCATATCCTCCTGACTCCTGGCCGTGTTTCCACCTAGCTGCTGCCCTGGATTTACCTTCTTAAGGATGTTTACCTTAGGTCATTAATGGAATGATTTTACCTCGCCTTAGCACTCAGAACAGATGCGAACAAAGGTTTTCTGGGAGGGTGATGAGTATACTGGGGTGGGGAAAAGCTAGACTCATATTAAAATCTTGGTAGTTAAGATTTTCTCAATGGGGGGGGGGGTGCAGCTCAGGTGGCTCGGTGGATAAAGCTCTGGCCCTGGATTCAGGAGAACCTGAGTTCAAATCCAGCCTTCAGACACTTACTAGACTGTGTGACCTTGGCTAGTCACTTAACCCTCATTGCCCTGCCAAGAAAAAAAAAAAAGTATTTTTCTCAATGGAATCCACTTCCAAATAGAATTGTGAGGTCTAATGAAATTGATCTTTGAGAGCCCTTCTATCCTTCCCCTCCCTACCCTTTGTATGTTGAAGTTCTAGAGCAGACACCTACTCTGTCACAATCATTATATTGTAACACACATTTATATAGTGCTTTAAGATTCACACAGCTCTCATTTGATCTATCCCCATTTTCCAGATGAGAAGACTGAGGCTTAGGAAGGTTGTGAGGGGACTTGCCCAGGGTCAGACACTTAGACATTTCCCAGGACAGGATTCAGTCTTTTTTTTTTTTTTTATAGGGGGTGAGGCAATTGGGATTAAGTGACTTGCCCAGGGTCACATAGCTAGTAAGTTGTTAAGTGTCTGAGGCCAGATTTGAACTTCGGGCACATCCTGACTCCAGGGCCAGTGCTCTATCCACTGAGCCACCTAGCTGCCCCAGGATTCAGCTCTTTCTAATTCCATGTCCAACATGCCAGCTAATTCTGCTCAGGTGTTAGCTGAAATCCTGGGAAGGTGAGTCCCCTGCCAGGGATACCTGCATTTCCTGGAGAAACCCTAGAGAGCTAAAAAAAAAAAAAATAGAATCTCTAATGGTAGAATTTTAGGCCTTGAAATGAGGAACAGCAGATACCTTTGTGGACACCTTGAGGAGTCTTTTTTTTCCCCTCCCCAAATATCAATAATACTCCTGAAGCACATAGGGTGCTTTAGAATTTTGTTGTTGTTGTTGTTGTTTATTGCGGGGCAATGGGGGTTAAGTGACTTGCCCAGGGTCACACAGCTAGTAAGTGTCAAGTGTCTGAGGCCGGATTTGAACTCAGGTACTCCTGAATCCAGGGCTGGTGCTTATCCACTGTGCCCCCTAGCTGCCCCTGGTGCTTTAGAATTTACAGAGCCCCTTTACATACTTTTATGTGATTTGTCTTGGGACAAGCCCTGTGAGGTGGACAGGATAAGTATTTATACTTCTTTAATTTTTTGGTCCTGAGCTGTGATTTCATGGTTGTAGAGGTCTTCCAGTTTTGAAATGGCAGGGGGCTTAGCTGTAACTTAAAGTTATTGCTGATTGGCAACAAAGAGATTCTATAACACGTCCAGGGTCACACTGCCATTACATGTCATAAGCAGATCTTGAACGTAGGTCTTTCTGACACAGAAGCTAGCTCTCCATTACTCTATGATGCTTCTCAGGAGAGGTAGTATTCTCTCTATCTTATAGATGAGGGGAACTTGAGGCTCACAGAAATGAAGTGATTTTCTCACACAGGTAGTGACAGGTTTGGGATTAAAACCAGGTATTATGGGGTAACTAGGTGGAGCAGTGGATGAAGCCCCGGCCCTGGATTCAGGAAGACCTGAGTTCAAATCTGGCCTCAGATACCCAACACTTACTAGCTGTGTGACCCTGGGCAAGTCAACCCTTATTGCCCCACAAAAAACCCAAACAAAACCAGGTAACAAAACTCCCCCATTTCAGTTCTCTCTCAACCATATCTCTCCATAAAACATGAAATAAATCCTCTGCAATAAGGAGCATGCTGAGCTGATGTTTGAGTTGAGGTTAGAAAGATTGGGGAGGGGGCAGCTAGGTGGCGCAGTGGATAGAGCACTGGCCTTGGAGTCGGGAGTACCTGAGTTCAAATCCAGCCTCAGACACTTAACACTTACTAGCTGTGTGACCCTGGGCAAGTCACTTAATCCTCATTGCCCTGAAGGGAAAAAAAAAGGATAGGAAAGTCATAGAAGGAGGTGTTGCTGGTGTTACTGCTGGGACCAGGTTATTCTCTCCTCTCACCCTGCTCATCCCATACCTCATCTGCATTGTAAAGGATTCAAGCGGGGTCTCACAGAGGGAAATAAGGGTCAGAGACCAAGTGGGAGCTGCTTACCCTAGAAATAACAACAACAATAACAACCTAACATTTACATAGTACTTCCTATGTGCTGGGCACTGTGCTAGGCACATTACATTATTATCTCATTTGGTCCTCACAACTACTCTGAGAGGTAGCTATTACTCCAGTGTCACAGATGAGGAAATGGAAGTAGCAGGTATCTGAGCCATCCGATGTTGCTCAGCATCCTGGATTTGTTGGGATTATCTGCCTGTTTTATTGGGGGAGGGTGTCCCACCTTGATAGGGATGCTGTTTCCTTGGTTGACAAAACTTTGGGACCTTTTTAATTGAGCTGCCCTGGGGACCAGTTGGGGAAGTGTGACCCACCTTTGGTTAGTTGATCTCCCCATGAGGCCTATAAACATGTCTTCTTGGTGCCCTAATGTGAAGGTGAGGGGGGTAGAGCAGAGAGAGGACAAGGAGAGACAGAGAGTGCTTCTGTGACAGCCATGACAGGGCTGGAGGCCAGTGCCCTTCTGAAAAGCTACTTGTTGGTGCTCCCAGGGGTTTGGTAGAGGAGGGGGAATTATGGCTTTGTGAATTATTCATGGATACTATTCTTTTAAAAATTATTTTTGGATTTAAAAAATTCTCTATATTCAATATAATACATTTCATAAACAAATTTATTTTCTTTCCCTCTTCCCATTGCCCCATCATTGCATGGTTACTTTTCAAGTCCCCGGGTGACAAGCCCTCCTAATACCCCAGCCTGGGCAGAACTAACTTTATCTTCCTCTCCTTCCCTCCCCGCCGCCTTTCCCTCATCTCATTTGGTACTGGTTAGCAACCCTGTGAAACAGGTAATATCCGCATTTCACAGATGAGAAAAAACGTGGCTAAGAGGTTGGGTACCTTGCCAAGGATCAATGATAAGATAGTCAATATCTTAGATAAGTATCACTCTCATCTCTTTCCATGACTTCAGGGCCAAAACACCTTTTTGCTACACCACATTGATCTCATCTTAACCTCTCCACCACTAGCCATTAAACCCAGCTTCTCTGGGAAAGGGAGCTTGTGGCCAAGACCTTGCTGGCTCTACCCACCGTCCAGGGAATCTGCCTGGCCAGCTGCCCTGGGCTTTGACTGCACGCTCATCTCCCTTTACTCTTTTTTTGTTTGGTATGTTTGTTTTTGTTTTCGTGAGGCAATTGAGGTTAAGTGACTTGCCTAGGGTCACACAGCTAGTAAGTGTTAAGTGTCTGAGGCTGGGATTTGAACTCAGGTCCTCCTGACTCCAGGGCTGGTGCTCTATCCACTGTGCCACCTAGATTCCTCCTCTCCTTTACTCTTATAGGTTGTGGGGCAGGGAAACCTTTTGAAAGAAGCCACCGGGGCAGCTAGGGTGGTGCAGTGGATAGAGCACCAGCCCTGGATTCAGGAGGACCTGAGTTCAAATCCAGTCTCAGACACTTGACACTTACTAGCTGTGTGACCCTAGCAAGTCACTTAAACCCCAATTGCCTCACCAAAAGAAAGAAAAGAAAAGAAGCCACCAAGGGGAATAAAACAAGCAAATTACTTACCTTTGTGCTGCACTGACTGGATCAGTGACTTCCCCTGGGAAGAAAGAGAGAGAAACAACTTCGAGGCCTTTCACTTCTCTCCTATGCCCTAGCTTCCTAAACTGTGGGTTGCGTCCCCATATGGGGTAGCGTTAACTGAACATGGGGGGGTCGCGAAAAACTTGGCAACAGGAAAAGGTTATGTGTGCCTATTTTATATGCCTACATACCCAGTGTCACGTAAACATTTCGCCAGGCGAAAAGGGGGGTAGCGGGGTGGAAAAAATTTGAGAAGCACTGCCACTGTGCTCCCCCCGCCCTTAGAAGGTTATATGTGGGGGTGAGAGGTGGAATAGGGGAGGAAGGTGGTCTCAGTGCCTCCTATCATTCTCTCCCCAACACACTCCAGTTGCAGGGGACTTTGATTGTGAATATTTACATGTGGATATCTGATTTTAAGCTAGAGGGACCTTGGAGAGACATTGTGGGATGGTAATGGAAAGCATGATGGATGGGGTGTCAGACCCTAAGTTCAAATTCTGCCTCTGAAATTTATAACCTGGGCAGGCTAGGTGGCACAGTGATAGAGGCACTGACCCTAGGAGTCAGGAGGACCTGAGTTCAATCTGGCCTGGAGACTTGCGTAGTTGTGTGACCTTGAGCAAGTCATTTAACCCCAATTGCCTCAACCCCCCCTCCCCAAAACCCCAAGAAATTTACAAGCTGATGTGACCATGAGCAAATCACACCTCTCTAAGCCTCTGTTTCCTATTTGTAGTATGGGAAAGTGCTAATACCTGCAGTACCTACCACACAGAGTTGTTGTAAGGCTCAAACGAGATGTGTTAGAAAGCCCTTTGCAAACTCTAAAACTGTCTGGTTTTTAGATGCAGGATAATAATGTAGTGGAAAGTATGCTTCCGGAGAGAGGGAAACCTGGGTTCTAATTCTGATTCTGCTGGTATAACCTGGGCAGGTGAGTCATCCTTTGTCTCTGGGCCTCAGTTTGTCTTATGTGTCAAATAGGGACAATAATGCCTTTCATGCCCAAAGGCAGGGGGAATTGGACCAGTCATCCTACTGAAGCCTCTTCTAGTTCTAGAGCTGTGATATGAAAGGGTTTTAGCTTGCCTAGTCAGACTTTTCCTTCAGTGTGTGAAGAGACAGGTGAGAACAGACCTCAGGGAATACAGGCACATTTTATAAGGTCTGTCGACATACCTAGTGCCTGCAGGCTCAGAGAATTGGTCAGAGCTGGGGAAAGACTTTAGAAGCTATCCGATACAACTCCATTTTATTTATTATTTTATTTGTTTATTTTTTGCAAATGATGATACTGAGGTCTTCAGAGCCTGACATCACAGAGGCAGCATAAGTGGTAGAGGCATCATTTTGAACACAGATCTGCCTCCCAACATACATAGTGTGTGTGCTAAATAGGTCTCTTTTACTTTTTTTTTTTTGGTAGGGCAATGAGGGTTAAGTGACTTGCCTAGGGTCACACAGCTAGTTAAGTGTCAAGGGTCTGAGGCTGGATTTGAACTCAGGTTCTCCTGAATCCAAGGCCAGTGCTTTATCCACTGTGCCACCTAGCTGCCCCAAAATTTTCTTGAAACTAGTTTTCTTCATTTCTTTTTTTTTTTTTGGCAGGGCAATGAGGGTTAAGTGACTTGCCCAGGGTCACACAGCTAGTAAATGTCAAGTGTCTGAGGTCGGATTTGAACTTAGGTCCTCCTGAATACAGGGCCGGTGCTTTATCCACTGTGCCACCTAGCTGCCCCCTCTTTTACTTAATAGAACTGAAAGAAGATTTGGTGCAGAGTCTTTGATCCCATCCCAAAGCTTATATAAAACACTGATTTTTTTTTTTTACTCACCATTTTGGATCATTGGTGTTATTACTCCCCAAAATAATCCAAGCCAGTCAGTCAACAAGCATTTTATTAAGCATTTAGTTATTGTGTGACCCTGGGCAAGTCACTTAACCCAGTTTACCTCAATTTCCTCTTCTGTAAAATGAACCAGAGAAGGAAATGGCAAACCATTCCAGTATCTTTGCCAAGAAAACCCCAAATGGGGTCATGAAGAGTCAGATACACCTGAAAGGACTGAACAACAACCTAAGACATACCAGGACTGTGCAAAATCAGTAATATTGTCTGGGCCAGGGATGTCAAACACAGGCCCTGGAACCAGATTAAAATGTCATTGGGAAATATTTAACAAAATAAATAAAAATACAGTAGAATATAGATAATGTTAAAATGTGTGGTTTTTTAACTAATTTATATAAGTTTTTGCGGTTTTTTTTTATGGTGGGGCAAAGAGGGATAAGTAACTTGCCCAGGGACCACATCAAATAAGAGACAAGACTCTAGAGGCCCCGCATTTGCAACCACATGTGGTTAGTATTCTGAGAAGGTGGCACCCCATTTCTATTTTTGAGTTTGACACTTCTTGTCTAGCGATAACCCTTTTTTGGGCCCCCCCCCACTTTGCAGAATCTCAGCCCATGGGATTCAGACAATTACCTATCATATTGAGGTGGTTCGAGGATGAGAAGCCATTGCCAAGACAGGAGGTGGCTCTAGTGCTTTTCACGTGCCCCATTTTCTTATACCCAGGATCCCTTAACTCAACCAGCATCCTCCCTCCCCAGGTTTAGGGATGCCATCCCTGGATGGTCCCTTTTCTTCCAGTCCCCTGCGCCCACTCACCTCTTGTCCGTCTTCCCCCATCAGTCCATAGAACTGGCCCGTGCTATCCAGTTTTCGACTCCTGCACCAACTGCTGGAGCAGAATATCTGCCGGTACTCTCCTTCCTAGAGAAGCCAGAAGTGAGTTGAACTGAGGAGGAATAACAACAACTGGAGTTTACCTAAGCACTTTAGAATTTGCAAACTCACTTAATCTTATTTCAGGTTCACATACCCAATGAGCCAGGAAACTGTGGGGAGTGTGATCATTCCCATTTTCCAGCTACTCAGCGGTTGCTGTTTGTTTTTTTACCTGTGATTTCATTGATAACAGGGATTTCCTGGTGAGGAAAACTCCATCCACCAAGGCAGGTTGGCACCTTCTCTCTAATTTATAGTCTTAGAGAGTTGCCTAAAACACAGAGAGATTAAGTAACTTGCCATGGGTCCACACGTCTGATATGCTGTGTTGAACCCAGGCCTTCCTCATGGCCAAGTCCAATACTGTAACCACTAATTAAGGCCCTCAGTAGTGAAGCCCGGACCCCTTGATGCTTTTTCTTGTGGCATGAGGGATCTGAGACTGGCTAATTGTGAGAGTCTCCAACCTTAGCAAGAAAGAATAATCTAAAGGTTGAGTTTGGCATGACCCTCCTCTTCCCCCACTCCCCCAACCAATTTCCTCTCTCATTATCTACATCATCCCTCATACTCCCATCTTACTGTTGCTGTTGCCATATTGTTAGACAGGTGACCCAGATTGGGTTTATCCACTCGTTACAGGGACCTACATTAAGGATCCTAGGATGAGGGGGACCTGGGGTCATTGCCAGGGAGATAGAAACAGCTGTTCTGATCCTTGATGGATCCCAAATCCTTGGTTCAAATCCTAGTTTCTCTTCCCTGACAGGTGACTGGGCCTATGTTCTTCATCATCTCTGAGATTTGCCAGCTTCTTGCTTTACCAAAAGGTGATTGATCACCTTTGGGGAGAGAGAATATGAGTGAGGCCCGTGCAAGCATTTATCAGCCTTAGGCTAATAGGTAGCGGAAAGAACACAATTTGGAATCAGGACTTAAATCCCAGCTGTTCTTACTACTTGTGTGACCTAGAGAAATTGGTTAGCTTCTGTGAGCCATCAACAAGCATTTGTTAAAGGCCTACTATGTGCCAGTCACTGGGCCAAGTGTCAGAAATAAATACAAGCCAAAAGAAAGACAGTCCCTGCCCTCCAGGAACTTACAGTCTAATGGGGGGTGGTTGCACATGAAAGGAAGCAGAAAGGGCATAGTGGAAAAAAAGACCGGAATTCAGGAATGGAAAAGGAGTGAAACATTGAGCTTCATTTTCCTCATCTGTAAAGGGAGAGAGTTGGATCGGACAACTTCTTACAGTCCGGCTCTAAATCCCATGAAATTCCTCATGACTCGCCCCACCTAATGAGGTAGGGGGCCTCCTCTGATAATGTTTAAGACAAGGGTGGACAGTCCTCAGGAGTGAGTTCAGGGGAGGGAGGTGGACATAACCCGCTCTGGGAAGGCCAATGCCAGAAGGGCATCAGGGAAGCACACAAAGAAGACTGCTGCTGTCCAGTGGGGATCACATCAGCATGGGGGGAGGAGGTCGGTTATGTAAACCACCTTTGATTTTCATAGCCTGTCTTCTTCTGAGCCGTCTCTACCGACAAGGAAGTGGGATGTTTTCTAAGCCCTGGGCTGATTCAGTCACTTCCAATCAGTCTCCTCCCAAAGAACGTCAGTCCCAATCCATCTGTCTCCAGGGCTGCAGTTTCTCAGCCAGACCGGGAACCTGAAAAGTCACTTTGGAGATTTGGACCCCACTTGTGAAGAGCTCTTTGAAAACCACTTAACCAGGGAAAGGCTAACCCTTGAAAGACAAGCTTAGAGAATGGAGTGGTTTGTTCCGCTGGTGAATACCGATGGTTCCACGAGTCTTTTGTTCTGTATCTCAGAAGAACCCCCTAACTGGTGAAATAATGGAATTTCGGGCGGAAAGTAACCTTAGAGACCATCCAATTCACCCCCCATGCAATTTCCAGACGCAGACACTAAAGCCAAGAGAAATTGACTTGCTCAACGTCATTTGGCTAATGAATATCAGAGCCCAGGATTTGAACGCAGGTCTTCTGACTCCAAACGAGTGTTCTTTCCACCACATTAAATTTATTGTTGCCTTTTGTTTTTATATCACACT
Organism: Dromiciops gliroides; assembly: GCF_019393635.1. Lineage (NCBI taxonomy): Eukaryota > Metazoa > Chordata > Mammalia > Microbiotheria > Microbiotheriidae > Dromiciops > Dromiciops gliroides. Next base: position 188,637,203 of record NC_057864.1, read on the forward strand.
CATTCTTGATACACTGGCCCCTGCCAAATAATAATGATAATAAAAATAATAATTCTCTCCTTTATGAAAAAGAAAACCAGATAAAACCAACTGACACAGTGACTTCATCGGACAATGCATGCAGAATCGTGCACTGTAACACCACTCTTTATGGTTATTAGGGCGTTCGTACTTCCATATCTCTTTTTCTGGAGCCAAATCTGGTCAGTATAATTGTTTTAATGTTCTTTTTTGTTTACATGATTACCCTTGCTGACTTTTCACCCTGCCTGACTCCGAGAAGTCATCCAGGACCAATGGGGAGCTCCTCCTTTCCCGGAAGGAGCTCTGGGTTGCTTCTTCAGCTCTCCTCTTTTAGTGGATAAACAACCTATAGTCCCTGAAGTCTAACTACAGTCCCTCCCACTGTGGGTCCAAAACCCAAAACAAGAAGAAGAAAAAGAAATGGGACTGCACCAAGCTGTCGCAGGAGTTGCTGTCACTAGGGAATCTTTTCCTCGATTCCTACGGCCTTAGTTGTTTGCTTATTAAATATTTAAGACACTGACAATCAACTTTACATCTGGATTGTCCCTTAGAGTGCTTGCCTCAGCAAATGGAGAGCCACTCCCTTCCCCACTTGGCTTCCCCCATGTTCCTCAGCATGCTCCCTGGGTATCCTCAGTGCTGTCTTATATCTGAGAGAATCGTGGAAGCCACAGCACATCTGGGCTGGAAGGGCCCACAGGGATCACCGAAGTCCAAGAACCTCATTTTATAGATGAAGAAACTGAGGCCCAGAAAGAGAAGTGACTAGCCCACTAATCACACAGATAGTAGCAGATCTGGGTCTTGAGCTCAGGTCTCAACTCCCTGGCTTCAGTCTTTTCAGGTCTGGTAACAGTGTGACCCTGAGCAAGTCACTTCACCCTGAATTTGCCTCCGTTTCCTCATCTGTAAAATGAGCTAGAGAAGGAAATGGCAACCACTGCAGTACCTTTGCCAAGGAAAAACCCCAAAAGGGGGTTCCTGAAGATTCAGTACCGGATGAAAAAATGACTGAACCAACAATAACAACTCAATTTTTGGTCCAATGTTCTTCCCCACCGCCTCATGCTATACTCTATGTAATCGAACTACATAAAAAACATAAGATAATCAATCAGAAAGCATTTGTGAACCATGCACTATAAACAAAAGGGACAATCCTTTCAAGAAGCATTACAATATGCTAGGGGAATACAAAGCAGCTCTGGACAGGATCAATAGGAAACAATAGAGGAAGGTGCTAGAATTAAGAGGAATTGGGGAAGGCTGTTGCAAAAGATGGGATTCTAGTTGAAACTCAAAGAATGCTGGGGATAAAAAAAACTAGATAAAACAAGGCTGAACCAAAAAAAAAGGTGTTTTTTTTTTTGGTTGAGGCAATTGGGGTTAAGTGACTTGCCCAGGGTCACACAGCTAGTAAGTGTTAAGTGTCTGAGGCCAGATTCGAACTCAGGTCCTCCTGAATCCAGGGCTGGTGTTCTATTCACTTCGCCACCTAGCTGCCCTTAGAAATGTTTTTAAGAATTATTTCTTTTACCAAGCTGTAGCACAGTTGCTTTACGTTAGTTTAGAACATTAGAAGTTCACTACATTTATAGGCTCATTTCCAAGGGTTAGAAGATTCCAGGGACCCAGTAGGACTATCCCCCAAATTAGATTTATTTTGCTTTTAGCAGCTGTAGCACTCTCCCTTCAATTAGAATGTAGAGGGGCCAGTGAGAGCTGTAACTAGGATGGGGCAATTGGAGTATTGGTGGCAGGTGCCAAGTTCAGTGGGTGCTAAAAATCAACCTGCAGCCACATCGGAGGTGGGACAAACAATTGAATTTAGCAACTAGTTAGCAAGGAGAATTGTTGTTGTTTTTGCCCATCCTTCGTTTTCCGGGCAACAAGAAGAATTAGCTGAAGTGAAAAGTTGCCAAATGGACCACTTCCTCTACACAGTTGAAGGTAAGTTTTTCTCCAGCTTGACTCCACCCTGCCTTATAAATGGCCTGACTTAGAAAGTTAGATTGAGGGCAGTCTCTTGCTTCTTGTCCTGGCCACAGTTTGACTGCCCCTAGGAACAAAAATTCCAAGATGTAGGTCTTAGATAGTGGCTCTTCTAGACTTTCCTGCCTTTTTCTCCACTTTTTCTGACCTCTAGGAAACTCTCCCTAACTCACACTCCCTAGCTATCGCACCAACAATGTGCCCTCCCCAAACAATCACCGAGCCTGGACAAATTGTCTTTACATATAATTGGAAAAAATAAAATACCATAAAAAAGAATAGATTTAGGAGGAGTGAAGCTTAAGGAGATATAGACTGATAGAAAGTTGATTTCAGATAAGGGAATTCCAGAATTTTTCATCATGTAATCATTTGCATTTGCCTTTGCCTGTCCCAGGAGAGCAATGGGACCCTGCCTCTTCTTTCTTGTGACTCTACCCAAAGTGCCCAGTGAAAGGTGATTAGTGTGAATGGGAAAATAATGGTCAATCAATCAGTTCTGGAAATGAAACGTCGAGGTTTTTATTTCAGATAATGACAGTTGTTCCTCTGTCGGAAACCCTTCCTCTTTCAAGGCTTACATACATACATTTATCACAACCATAACCCCATATAGGTGCATACACACAGAAGCAATATGACGCAGAAGGAAGAACAATGTATTTGGTCAGGGGACTTGGGTTTGAATCTCGGGTCTACCACTTAAAGGCACTGGTGTGACCTTGAGCAAATCATTTTACCGATCTAGGCTTCAATTTCCTCATGCATCTAGATAAAGCCTCCTTAAAGCATCATTGAAATATAAGGGACTTGTCCCAGCCCCCTATGAATAGTTCTTAAGGTGAGGGCTGAGTTCCTCTACACAACGGGTTCTGAATCTTTTCAGTATGTCACCGACACCTTTGGCAGGCTGGTGAAGCCTGTGGATCATGTTTTTAAACAAGTGAAGGAAATGACTAAAATTTAGTTTAGTGATATTAAGATGGGCATTTTTTCCCCCATCTGAGTTCACCCATCCCCTGAAATCCATCCATGGAATCTCTTGAGGGTCCATGGATATAGGCTTAAGAATTCCTCTTCTAGAGTGAGGAAAATGTCTCCCAAAAGTGATGAATGAACACACACAGCTCCTAGACTCCCAGACAGGCAAGACTCCCATTCAGCCATTCTTTTTTCCCCCATCCAGCCATTCTTAACATGGTTTCTGTGAACTTGTTTTCTGTTTTAAGATTGTTGAAGAGTGTTTAATTGTTTTCTTTGGAACCCCAGGGGTTTTATTTTATGCATTTCCAAAGATTCTGAGATGTCCATAGGCTTTACCAGATTGCCAAAGGGGGTCCATGACAAAGAAAAAGCTCAGAACCCCCTGCTCTTCTGGGGCATGAAACAGAACATTGATTAAAGAGTAAAAAAGCTACAAGGTCAAGGGGGAATCCCACCCCCCACCCCCGGGGATCCCCAGATGATTCTCACAGATGGCAGTCCTGGTTTGGGGAACATAGGAAATGGGATAAGGGGCAAGACTAGGGCAGGGCTTTTTCTCATCGCCCCTCTTTGCTCCATGGTCACCTCTCTCTCCAAGATTCCCAACACAAGGTGACCATAATCTGGCCCGAAGACCCACACCCAACCCTCTTTCCTGACAGTACCTTCAGCCTCGAGATCAACCAGGGCGCATCTTCAGAGCAAGGGACATGCTCCTCTGTCTTCGAACCAACCATCTTCAGGGATAGGCTCATCAGGAGGAGCAAGGTGAAGCAGGAGGGCATGGTGACTGATGTTTGGTTCTTTTGCTCAGCCTGGAACCTTGCTTCTACCCAGGGATGTGTGCCTTCTTCCTCTAGGCTCTGGGTTCTTTGGCTGAATGTACAAGAATGGACACGAGGAGGGGAAAAGTTCTGCCCTGAACCTCTCTGTAGGTTGCCTGGCTCACCTAACTCTGGGCTTCTAAGACTCTTGCTTTTCCTTTGCCCTATTTATCTGACAAGCAGGAGACCAATCTCTCAGCAGCTCCCCTCCCAAAGTAAAGTGAGACCAATGATTGCAAGGAAAGATCCCCAAGAAGGAGGGATTTGATTTTGTAATAGAGGGGGAGGGTCTCCTTCCTATTCCACTCCGTGCTTCTACCAACATAATTAGATCACCTAAGGTATTGATATCAGCTTAGCTGGCTAATGCAAATCCCCACAATGGCACTCCTACCCTTTGGCCAGGTTCCCCTTTAGGCTCACAAAGAGGTACTGTCTGTTGCTTGGGTTTCAAAAAGAACCTTGCCTAGGGGCAGCTAGGTGGCTCAGTAGATAAAGCACCGACCCTGGATTCAGGAGGACCTGAGTTCAAATCCAGTCTTAGACACTTGACACTAGCCATGTAACCCTGGGCAAGTCACTTAGCCCTCATTGCTCCGCCCCCCCCCCACACACAAAAGAAGAACAACAACCTTACGTAGAGGCTGGAATAGCAGGCCAGCCTCCCTGGGCTTCCATTTTCTCACCTATAAAACAGGAAGAATGTTGCGGTTGTCGCATGTGTTCTTGAACTTTATTCTGATGCCTCAGAGGGGTAACTAAGTAGCAGGGCAAGGCGGGGAGCAGGATGATGTCCCAACATATAACATAATGACAACTTCCAACTCTGACCTCAGACCCTCCAGCCGGATTATTTAGGGTCCTATCCCTCACATGGAGTCCTGATCCTTGATATGAAACCCCCTCCCCCATCTCTGATATTGAGCTCCCATCTTTGACACTGAGCTCTTCCATTCCAGATGCTGAGTCCCCATCTCTGACACTGACAATGACAAAAAAAAAATCCCTCGTCCTTGACACTGAGCCCTCTCCCTAACACTGAGCCTCCATCTACACCAACTCATTTCTCAATCCTTGGGCATTTGCCTTCAACCATGAAAATGAACTCCTTAGCCCTGATATTGAGACCCCATCCCTTACACTAAGCATCATTAACACTGAGTCCCCCATACCTGACCCTGAACCCCATCCCAGGCACTGAGCCCCCATCCATGCCAATGAGTTTTGCTATCCTGGGTACCAAGGTACCCCTCCATCCATGACAACAAGCTCCCTATCCCTGACACCAAGCACCTCATCCCTAACATTAACACTGAGCCTCCCCATACCTGACACGAAATCCCATCCTAGATGCTGAACCGTCATTTCTGGCCTTGAACACATTGAGACTTTTGCAGCCAACAAGTTTCAGGATATTTGTTAACATAGAAGTGTAGAGCGTTCAGAAGAAATCCCAAAGAGCTTCCAGTTAGATTGGAGAAACAAGACTAATGATATGACATGACACGAATCAAAACAAGACATGAATCAATAGTGAAGAACACAAACCAGTATTGGTTAAGTGCAATACAACCTGGTACAGAATATGGAAACTGTTCTGAAGGGGAGTGGGCTAGGGTGTGTTGGAGCCAGCTCTAACTAGCTCTCAAGATTTTTTTGTTCAGTTGGCGGTGAAAGTTTTTTAACTACAGGTGCAGTAGCCGTAGTTATTTCTCAGCTCTGCAGATGAACGGACTCCTCAGTGTCTGAGCTACACCTTATGGTGTCTGGGCTATACCTAGTGCTGATATCAAAGTCTGTTTTTCGGATAGGGAGGTAAAATCTTATATCCCCATAATCTTGTCTTCTATTCCACTATTTCTGCCTCATTTCTTCTTCAAATATGATAGCTTACCTTTTTGCCCTCTTCCCCTCACCTTCATTAGAATGTCAACTCGGGGCAGCTAGGTGGCACGGGCCCTGAATTCAGGAGGACCTGAGTTCAAATCTGGCCTCAGACACTTGACACTTACTATCTGTGTGACCCTGGGCAAGTCACTTAACCATCATTGCTCCCCCCCCACCCACCCAAGAATATATGCTCTATGAGGGCCGGAGCTGTCTTTCTTTTTGTCTGTATTTGCATCCTATGCTTTAAGCACAGTGTCTGGCACATAGTAAGCCCTTAATGTAATGCTTGTTGATTTGTTGACATACAATGTCAATGATTTGGATGGATGGATGTAGAAATGCTGCACTTGTTTAATTTACAGTTGACACCAACTACAGAATTTATTGTTGTTGTTCAGTTATGTCCAACTTTCAGTGACCCCATTTTTGGGTTTTCTTGGCAAAGATACTGGAGCAGTTTGCATTTCCTCCTCCCGCTAATTTTACAGATGAGGAAACTGAGGCAAACAGGATGAAGTGACTTGCCCAGGATCACACAGCTAGTAAGTGTCTGAGGCTGCATTCGAATTCAGGAAGATGAGTTTTCCTGATTCCAAGCCCAGTGAGTGCTCTATCCACCGGGTCACCAAAATTATCATTTTAGCTAGAACAGTAGGGTGAATTGAGGAAGAAGAAAATGAATGGAGATAAATAAAAAATCCTGACCTCTGGTTTAAAAAAAAAGATCATTTGCATTAGTACAATATGAGGATTAGACAACAGGTTTAATGGAAAAAAGATAAGGGAATTTTAGTGATTTGCAAGTTCTCAGTCAATCCTATGACGTCACACCAAAATAGCTGTCTTCAGAGGCCTTAATAGACAATTGGGTACATAATGAAATGGTCCTCTGCACTCTTTTTTTTAATTTAACATTTTTTTTTGTTGTTGTTGGCGGGGCAATGAGGGTTAAGTGACTTGCCCAGGGTCACAGAGCTAGTAAGTGTCAAGTGTCTGAGGCCGGATTTGAACTCAGGTCCTCCTGAACCCCGGGCGGGTGCTTTATCCACTGCGCCACCTAGCTGCCCGGGTCCTCTGCACTCTTGCCCAGATTAGATGACATCTAGGTTATTGTATTCAATTCTGGACATCACGTGCTAGGGAAGGATATTGACAAACTGACATCCTGATGGGAACCAACATGATCAGAGGACTGGAAACTATGAATTTGTTGAAACAATGGGTGATGTTTTTATTTTTTATTTTATTTTTTATTTTTTTTAATTTTTAGTGAGGCAATTGGGGTTAAGTGACTTGCCCAGGGTCACACAGCTAGTAAGTGTGAAGTGTTTGAGGCCGGATTTGAACTCAGGTACTCCTGACTCCAGGGCTAGTGCTCTATCCACTGCACCACCTAGCTGCCCCGATGTTTTTAGTTCATTGAAAAAAAGATGCAAGGGGGACATGATGATTATTATCAAGTGATTGAAGGGTGTTGATGTGGGAGAAGGATTAATTTTATTCTGCTTGGTCACAGAGGGTAGAACAAGAAATAGTTGTTGGAGATTTTGGAGAGGTGGATTATGGGTCTATATAAGGTGAACAGTCCTTTTCTTTTTTTTTTTTCTTTTTTGCAGGGTGATGGGGGTTAAATGACTTGCCCAGGGTCACACAGCTAGCAAGTGTCAAGTGTCTGAGGCTGGATTTGAACTCAGCTCCTCCTGAATCCAGGGCCAGTGCTCTATCCACTGTGCCGCCTAGCTGCCCCCAGAGAACAATCCTTAACAGTTAGAGCTACCCCCAAAGTGGAATGGGCTAACTCATGATGTAGTGAGTTTCCCATTCCTAGAAGTCTTTAATGAAAGATAAATGACTTGGATTTCTTTAAAAGGCTGTAGAGGACAATTCTGCTCAAGTGTGAGTTTGAATAAATGATCTCTGAAATCCAAACTCAGATTCGGTGATAGATTCTATGATTCCGTGTTTCTACCTGTCACACTTGGAGCTCCCTCATTCAGGTATGGATTAGATTAAGTGACCTCTGGAATCCTAACTCAGACTCTGTGATTCTATGTCCTCTCCCCTCCTCCCCCATCAGACTTGGAGCTCCATAAAGGCAGAAATGATTCAGATATGAGTTAAGACCAAATGATCTCTGATATCCCAATTCATATCAGACTAGGAGTTTCCTAAAAGGGGGGGGGGGCAACGTCTCCTATGGCACTTTCTTTAATTTTTTTTTTTTTTTGGTAAGGCAATTGGGGCTAAGTGACTTGCCCAGGGTCGCACAGCTAGTAATTGTTAAGTGTCTGAGGCCAAATTTGAACTCAGGTCCTCCTGAATCCAGGGCTGGTGCTCTATCCACTGCACCACCTAGCTGACCCTCCTATGGCACTTTCTGCAACATTCAGACCTCCAATAAAGGACTCTGGTCCTGAACTTCTTGGGTGGGGGGAAAGGAATGGAAAGTGAAAGAAAATTCTTCTCTGAAATATACCGGAGGTATATTGCCCTTGGGGATACACTCACAGATGTTGGGCCCCTTTGCGCCTAGGATTAATCCTGACTTCATGGGAGGGAGCCTGGTTGATTTGGCCTGTTCTGTTTCTTTAGTGTGGAGCAGGATGTGGTGGGGACGCCCATGCAGACGCCCCCTGGGCTGGGGACCGGGGTGGAGGCTGCGGGGAGCTAGCGGGATGTGGAGACGAGTTAAAAGGGAAGGCGCCAGAAAAGAAGGGAGGGGCAAACCCGAGCCAGGAGTGCGGGTAGGGAGAGAGGGAGGAGAGGCCATCAGGAGAGAGGAAGGAGGGAAGCAAGAAGAGGACAGAGGAAGGCGGGGAGGGCGCACGGGATGGAAACTGCAGCTATTTCCGTCGCTTCCACCTCGGTTGTGGTCTTGGCCAGAGTTTCCAGTTTTCTAAACCCATCCTGGGCGGCCGATCTCTCTGCTAGTCCTCTCTGCCCTCTGCCACCAGGGCGCTGCCCCCGGCCAACCGCACCTCGCCGGGGCAGAAAAGACAAAGCCGGGTCGGCTGTAGCAGAGTCGGCGCCGCTCTGTGATTACCGCAGCCCGCTGCTGGCCCCTTCCCGCCCACGCCCTGGGCGCTGAGGCTGGCAGCCGGGGGCAGTCCGGGCAAGGGTCAAGGATGCAAACGAGGGCATAAGCCTCAGTGCCCAGGAAACCGGCAGGGAGTGAAGGGAAGGGTGTGCAAACCGGAGAGGCTAAAGGCGGGAGATCTCCTGCTCCGCCTCCAAGTTCCCTGTGAGTCCCCTCGTCGAAAAGGGACTGATTCCTCAGATGCCCAAACTGTAAAGTAAAGGCTCCGCACCCCAGGAATCTCATACCTCCCTCTGGAGGAAGGAGGCAGAAGTAAAGAAGGGAAGGAGTGAGAAGGAAAAGAAAAAGGAGGGAGGAGGAAGGAGAAGGGAGGCGGAGCTTTATCTGCTCTCCCCCTCCCTCCCCTTCCACCCTCAGAAGAGATGGAGAAGGGAGGTCCAAGCTAGGAAAGGTGAATGAAGCCTGGGAGTCAGAGATGGGAACCAATCAGAAAAGGGAGGATGGGACCAGTGATGAAATTCCCCAGGAAAATGGAAATGCAAGAAATATGACTTTAGTTGACAAGTAAACATGGGCTTACTGAACAATGTGAGGGGAAGAAGAGAAAGAAGGAAAAAGAAAGATAGAGGGAGAAATGGATGAAGGGAGAAACAAAAGGAAAGAGAAATAAAGCCAGAGGAAAGAAAAACAAAACAAAAAAAAATAGGGAGCAGAGAGGGAGAAGTAAAGATTGGGGCAACCAGAATTCCTTGGCATCTGATGTGTCTCAACACCCTCAGAAAGGGGCTTGGATCTGCTCCACAACTGAAGCATTTTGAGTTTTTCACTACCAGAGAGTGCTCTCTATGGGGAGAGGAGGGCCAGTGGCCTTTGTCTGGACATTTGTGTTCTGAATACAGTGAGTTCAGGAGGCAGAAGGCTTTAAAAAAAGACATTACCTCTTACCTTTTAAGGTCAAATGCATTGTCTCGGGGCGGCTAGGTGGCGCAGTGGATAGAGCACCGGCCCTGGAGCCAGGAGTACCTGAGTTCAAATCCGGCCTCAGACACTTAACACTTACTAGCTGTGTGACCTTGGGCAAGTCACTTAACCCCAATTGCCTCACAAAAAACAAAAAAACCAAATGCATTGTCTCTTTAGGAAAGTAGACATGCTCCCATTAGACCCATATTATGGAGAAAAGAATTGAGTCATCTGTCTCTTCCCTTGACACTTGACTTTAATGGGTCGGTGATCCATACCCCAGTCTATCCATTTCTTTCTATGAATTACCCATAGAGCATCTATCGAAATTACTTGTCTTTTTTCTTCCCAGCCATTCACTACCAGGCAATCTTTGATTATTCCAAAATGGACCCAAAGCCCTTGTTTCATGGGAAGCTGGCCTTTGTCCCCAGAACTCTTTGAGACCACCTTGGTATCTGATGGTCTGTGCTCAGGGAGTGCACGCTCACTCTAACATCAGGCTAAGGCACATATGGCTGAATCAGTGACTCTCCCATCAGACTGGGAGTTCCCAGAGGATGGATATAGGGACCCTCTTCTCTGAAGAGAAGGAGCTGTGCTGGAAAAACCTGAGAAGATGTATGAACTGATGGAGAGTAGAATAGAACCAGGAGAGCAATTTGTACGATAACAACTCTGTAAAGACAAATAACTCAGAAAGACTATTAAGAACTAAAGAACAGGGGCAGCTACATAGCGCAGAGGATAGAGCACCGGCCCTGGAGTCGGGAGGACCTGAGTTCAGATCTGGCCTCAGACACTTAGCACTTACTAGATGTGTGACCCTGGGCAAGTTACTTAACCCCAATTGCCTCACTTAAAAAAAAAAAAAGAACTAAAGAACAGCAAAGTGACCACCCCTGATTCCAGAGGACTCATGGTGAAACATGCTACCCACCTCCTCACAGAGAGGTGATGGACTTAGGGTGCAGAAGGAGACAGAGGTTTTTGGATATGTCCAGGGCTAAAATTTGTTTTGCTTGACTTTGCATATTTGTTACAAAGGTTCTGTTTTTCTTTCTTTTTATTTTTTCAAGAGAGGGAGGAAGTGGGAGGGAGAGAAAACAAATGCTTGTTAACTGAAAACAAATTTATTCTTTAAGAAAGGAGAGGGGAAATGACACAGGGGTTAGTAGGGAACAGTCATTGGGATCTGGATAGGGTGACACATCTAGAAGGAGTGAAGGCCAAAGAAGAGGATGTCACTGAGTGAAGGTGGGATGGGGGTGGGCCTTGAAGAGGTAGTTTGGAGCAAGGAGAGTGCCTACCCCTCCTCCCAGCCCAGTATGTTAAAGCATGTGATAAAGCACAGCCAGTACTGGCAAGGTTGCCTAGGGATGCATTGTCTTCAGGAGAGAGCCTGGTTGCCATGACTGCAAGGAAATGGAAGGAGCGTGAGCTGAATGCAGGATGCCGATTTCAGAGCAAATTCTAGCCTCATTGTTTGTATCTCATTGGTCTTCCTCAATCAATATAAGCATTCCTGACATTGTCTCCATCAGCTTGGGGACTCTCCAGGGTTTCTCTTCTCAGACTCTGAGCTTGATGGAGGCAGGTAGTACTGCCTAGACAGATTTTTTTTTTCTAGAGAGGTTTTACTGACAGGCTCTTTGTTTCCCCAGATTGTGTGTGTGTTCCAATAAAGGCTCCATGAGTGTGTGACCCCATTAGTTGAAGGAGGAAAGCTTAATCTAGAAAAGTCTGTTCTTTCCTTCCCAGGATATTAATCAGAGAAGAAGGCTAATGACTAATTGAAAAGATAATTGTAATGCGATGTTCCTGGTTGATGGTGAGGACCCTCCTAATACCCTATTTTGTTTTTGTTTGTTTGTTTTTTAGTGAGGCAATTGGGGTTAAGTGACTTGCCCAGGGTCACACAGCTAGTAAGTATTAAGTGTCTGAGGCTGGATTTGAACCCAGGTCCTCCTGACTCCAGGGCCGGTGCTCTATTCACTGCGCCACCTAGCTGCCCATACCCTGTTGCTGGTCTGAAAGTGATGAGGAGTCAACCACTGCCCCTCAACATAGGGGACACAGCTAGCTTGCAGCTCTCTAGGAGGGGAACAGTGTAGAAGAATGCTTTGTTAGGGCACAGAACTTACCATTCATTGACAATCTTCTCTAACTAGTGGGCTCTCTGGAAGTGAAGAGAATGGATCCTTTTCTCACAAGCCTTCAACTCCCCCCCACACACAGTTTCCCGGATATTTTATTGGTCCCATCTTTTTCCCTCTCAGCCCCCCTGGGGCAGCCAGCTGTCTGAGGCTGACCTTTAGGAACCAACACCCAACAACATATGGATAGAAAAAAGGAATTGGACCTTTGATTTCACTAGAATGAAGAACTACCAAGTGAGGAAACTCCCTCTACTATCTTCCAGTCTCATGGGTCACTATTCACTCCCTCCCAAATTCTTCCAGCCAACCAAACTGGCCTCTCTTTTCCTCACTCTTGACACTCCATCTCAATTCAATTCAACTCAGTAAACATTTATTAAGTGGGTACTATGGATCAGGCACTGCACTAAGTACCAGGGAAATGAAAAGAGACAAAAGGCATGAAGAAAGGTTATCTCCATCATCAGAATGTGAGTTCCTTGAGACCAGAGATCATATTTTGTTTTTCTCTGTATCCAAACCTCTTAGCACAATGCCTGGCACATAGTAAGCACTTAATAACTGCTTGCTGATTGACTCTGGGTCATGGGGAAAATTTTATTTGAATGTGATAAGTTTTTTTAAAAAATATTTCCCCATTGGAGAATCAAAGAAGGCATAGGACATAGTTACTAGTCATTAGGAAATTGAATGGAAGATGACAAAGCTTGCTATTAATTAATTGAGAAGCTTACAAGTTGGTGGAAGGTAAGGTGGAGATTTTTCATTTGGCTTGGACCAGAGTATCCAAGTGAGTGAATCACATACACTGTGTAGTGGGGGATGTTGTGGTGGGGAAGGAGCCATTTTTTGGTGGGACAGACATAATACATACAACTAAGCACTACTGACTGAGAGAATCATGGGTTTTAACCCATGATAGGAAGAACTTCAAACCAGAGAGTAGTTGAGGAATTTTTGTGTGTGTGTGTGAGGCAATTGGGGTTAAGTGACTTGCCCAGGGTCACACAGCTGGTAAGTGTCAAGTGTCTGAGGCCGGATTTGAACTCAGGTCCTCCTGAATCCAGGGCTGGTGCTTTATCCACTGTGCCATCTAGCTGCCCTTAGTTGAGGAATTTAGGATACCACCTAGCCTAGTCTGGGTAGGGTTATGATATTTTAGAGTTTAGAAGTGACCTTTGGAATCATCTATCAAGGGTTTTTTATTTTCGGTCCTTGGACTTATGTTTTCAAGTATTCAGATAACTATATTTCAGTATAATTGGTTTCCTTTGTAATCATATGTATTTTGTTTTATGCATCTAAAAACATTATTCCAAAAAGGCATCCATTGTCCCCAGAGGACAGCCATAGGGATTCATGATACAAAAAAAGGTTGAGAACCCCTAGTCTAGTCCAACATTCTTATGTTACACATGAGGAGACTGAGGCCCATAGAGGTTAATGACATAAAGTTCACACAGTTTTTAGCAAGTAGGACAAGTGTACTTCTTGCATCCAGATCTTCAGACTCCAAATCTGGTGCTCTTCCTACTTTATCAGAGTAGTTTTTATAGACCCTCTCACTTAACTGAACCCCTGTTTTTGCTGTTTCTGTTACTACATTTCCTCCTCTTGTGAATAAAAGAAGCATCTTATTTTATTCTAGGGGAGGGGTGGTCATAGGGGTAAGAAAGGAAAATAATTAGACACTAGAATTAGGATACTAGATACTGGATACTCGAACTAGGCAGCAAGGAAACAGTAGCAGGAGGAGGAGGAAGAGAGGGAGAAGAGGAAAAAGGAAGAAGAAGAAGAGAAGGAGGAGGAGGAGGAAAAAGAAGGAGAGGAAGAGGAGGAAAGGGAAAGGGAAGGAGAAGTAGAAGAAAAAGAGGAGGGGAGAAGGAAAAGAAAAAGGAGGAGAAAAGAAAGCAGTAATAAAGGGTTAGAATAATATGTAATTGCTAATGTAACAAGTAATAATAATGTAGTAAGTCTTTATGTGGCAAGTCTCTAAAACTAGGTAACCAAGAAGGCTCAGGGCCAAGATTAGGATGCTGGGTGCCTCTAACTGGGTTTTTTTTTCTTTTTTTTTTTTTTTAGTGAGGCAGTGGGGGTTAAGTGACTTGCCCAGGGTCACACAGCTACTAAGTATCAAGTGTCTGAAGCCAGATTTGAACTCAGGTACTCCTGACTCCAGGGCCGGTGCTCTATCCACTGCACCACCTAGCTGCCCCCTAACTGGGGTTTTGAGATAAGGGGAGTTTAGGAAATACTAAAAGGAGAAAGCCATAGACCAAAATCTAGGTCCCTAAAATTATTTACGGTAGAATGTAAGCTTCTTGAAGGCAGGGATTGATTCACTTTTATCTTTGTGTGGCACAGAGTAAGGTGCTTAATTTTTAATTTTTATTTTTTTAAAGTGCTTAATTTAAAAAATATTTTATTGAAAAAGAGCTGAGGTCTCCAGGAAGCTAACTTTAGTGAAGCCGCCCCCCACCCCCACCCCCTTGTAAGTGTTACGTCTTAGTTTCCTCATCTGTAAAATGAGCTGGAGAAGGAAATGGCAAACCACTCCTGTATCTTTGCCAGGAAAACTCTAAATCGGAAAGATTTAGACATGAATTTAGACAGGAAGAGTTAGACATGACTGAAAAACAACTGAACCACAATGTGCCATGGTGGTATACATCTCCTACCCTTAGGGAGTTTATAATCTTCGAGCTTCATAGCCTTCTTCCTTCAACCTATTATCCAAGACACACTTTTCTCAGACTTCTCTTCTTCATTCTCAATAAGTTCAATCCCTTTAGCCCAAAGATCTTTATTCATTGATTTCTTCTTCTTCTTCTTCTTCTTCTTCTTCTTCTTCTTCTTCTTCTTCTTCTTCTTCTTCTTCTTCTTCTGCTGCTGCTGCTGCTGCTGCTGCTGCTGCTGCTGCTGTGTGATATTGGACGAATTACCTAGCATGCCTGGGCCTTGCTTTTCTTTTCCTCCACCATCAAATGAGGGGGTTGGATTAGATAACCTCTAAGATTCCTCTCAGTTCTGATACTGTCAGCTCTCAACTACATTGTGACCAATAAGTTCTCTGTCCCTTTAGAGGACGCTGGGGTGAGAAAGCAGACTAAAACTTGATTGATCGGTCAGGCTTTCCTAAAAGCAAAAATGGCATAAATGCCAGAGCCCCATGGGAGATCACGGAATCTCCATTATCTGTGAACGTCTGTCAAATTTTTTTTTTTTGTCTGAAAGCTGGGTTTTACCTTTGACCCAAGCAAGGGTAATGCTGCAGGAGGTGACCTTGAGACCTTATCTGGCTCTGAGCTTTGCTAAGAATGTTGAAAAGTAGATACTGGTAATGATTTTAACATAAATAAAAGATCACTGAGATACAAGGGAGAACGTGTGTGTGTGTGTGTGTGTGTGTGTGTGTGTGTGTAGGGGCAAAGTTTTTTGGGGAAGTAATGTTGGAAGAAGGAGGAGGAGGAAAAGGAGGAGCAGGAGCAGGAGGAGAAGAAGGAGGAGGAGAGAAAGAAACATTTTTTAAAAATATCCAGGGGGCGGCTAGGTGGCGCAGTGGATAAAGCACCGGCCCTGGATTCAGGAGGACCTGAGTTCAAAAAATTTGGCCTCAGACACTTGACACTTACTAGCTGTGTGACCCCGGGCAAGTCACTTAACCCCCATTGCCCCACAAAAAAAAAATATCCAGAAGAGAGTACCTCAGAAATTTCCAAATACCTCAGAAAGAAACCAGCAGTGAAGACTTTAGAACTATTGTGTTAAATGTACCATATACTTTTTTTGGTTTGTTTTTGCAGGGCAGTGAGGGTTAAGTGACTTGCCTAGGGTCACACAACTAGTAAGTGTCAAGCGTCTGAGGCTGGATTTGAACTCAGGTCCTCCTGAATCCAAGGTCAGTGCTTTATCCACTATGCCACCTAACTGCCCCAAATGTACTATATACTTTTTTTTTTGATGTTTTTTTTTTTTTTTGGTAAGGCAATTGGGGTTAAGTGGCTTGCCCAGGGTCACGCAGCTAGTGTCAAGTGTCTGGGGCTGGATTTGAATTCAAGTCCTCCTGAATCCAGGGCCAGTGCTCTATCCACTGCATCACCTAGCTGCCCTGTACTATATACTTAAAAAAAAAAAAACCCAAGCTGTATATAATAGAAATTTGTGCTTTTATATACTATCCTCTTTTTCTGTTTTCTTTGAATATAGAAAGATCATGCTTGTTAAGTTCATAATAATAAAACAGAATTAAAAAAAAAAGGAAAACCCATTTTTTAAATTAAAAAAATTTTTTTAAAAAGAAAAACTCTCTCAGCATAGAAGCAGAGAAGGGAGAATGGTTGGTGTGTTGCCAGGCATAGTATTGGTTGATTTTGCTTTCTTTGTTTTAAAGAAAGGTTTGATTGGAGACAGGGAATGGAGGGGAGCTGGGGAGGGGGCTGTATATGCAGAGAAGACTGTGATGTAAAAAACAAAAGACATCAGCAAAACTGCTTTTTAAAATGATGGGCTCAGGAATCTTACTATCAGCTCTTTCAGACTGTTAACTGCTAGAAGCTTAGGGCTATGATTTTTCATTTTCGTATCTCCTGAGCCAAAACATATACTTTTTACATTGTCGTTGAGTTGTTTTTCAATCGTGTCTGACTCTCTGTGACCCCATTGGGATTTTCTTGGCAAAGATACTGGAGTGGTCGTTTGCCATTTCCTTCTCCTGCTCCTTTTACAGATGAGGAAACTGAGGTTAACAGGGTTAAGTGACTTGCCCAGTGTCACCCAGCTAGTAAGTGTCGGAGTCCATACATTAATAAGTGTTTCCTGAATTGACGAACTATCGGTGGGTTGTTAGCACTGGACAACAGTCAAGAGACCCAGGTTGCTCCCAACTCCCAGCTTCCTCACATATAAAATAAATGCTTATAAATTTTGTCCTACCTCCTTCACAGGGTTGGGGTGCGTTGGAAACTTTAAAGTACCATCTGAATGTGAGTTATTAATAGTATTAATACTTTATATGTAGATGATCAGTGACCTCCTCCTCTCCACTACTCAGCTGGGTCTTGGTACTGGGTGTGTATGTGTGTGTTTATGTGTGTGACTCATTCTGAAGCCAAATAGAATCATTTTCGGATTATATGCTTTTTGGATTATTTACTTTTAAGAAATGATGATTATCTGACCCTCCTTTGGCCGTCAGCCAGATAGTCAAGAGTTGCTTCTATTTGCTGATGACTGAGTTGTCTGCATCACTTTGTCAAATGGAAGTCACTTTAGTATCCCCTTAAGTATGCAGCAGGAGGGAAATAGATTAGTTTTAATAAGGCCCCGGTGCTCTGTGAATAGGCAGCTCAGATCCCCTGAATGGGGGCCTGAGAGAGGCTGCAGAATTTCTTTTTTATAGGACTTTGGGAGCAGAAGAGAAGATGATGGTCTGTTTGGGCCAGTGGAGGCTTGGGTGTGCCCTGAGGCAAGAGGATGGCCAAATTGACTTGAGCATGAATCTTTGAGTCTCCAGCACCCAAGGGCAGGTGGGTGAGAACAATGTTGAGGTTTGAAGAGACTGCCAAAGCCAAGGGGAAGGAGAAAGGATGCCCAGGCATGGAGAAGGGGGGCAGGTAAGGCCCCCAGCTTGGCAGACTGAAGGCTGAAAGATGTAGTGCCAAGCTGACAAAAGGAGAGGGGGATGCCAGAGCCCAGAGATCTGAAGGAGTGGGAGGAGAGAGGGATGAGTGGGCACTGTCAGGGCTTGAAGCAGGAGACAGACAGGGAGTGGGTGAGAGAGAGATTGTGTGTGTGTGTGTGTGTGTGTGTGTGTGTGTGTGTGTGTGTGTGTGTGTGTGTACGGGGATACTAGAGTAAGAAGCTCCACAGAGGAGAAAGCCAACATGGCCAAAGGTATCATGGGAACAAAGAGTTGGTGCCAGCTGGATATTGGGAAGAACAAGAAAATCAAAAGGATGAAGGCCTCTCTCTCATTTCTCCTCTCCCTGTTTTTATCTATAGTAAAAAACCCACCAGCTTATCAGTTTGTCTGAGTTACAGAATTACAGGGTCAGAGTTGGAAGGTACCTTATAAAGAAATGTTAGAGCTAAGCAGGCCCTTAGACTCTTGAATGGGAGAGCTGGGAGGGACTTTAGAAGACAGAACACATAGAATGTCAGAGCTCAGAGAGACTTTGAAGATGATAACAATATTAGAGCCAAAAGGGGCTTTAAAACATAAAACAAAATGGCAGAGTTGGGAGGAGCTTTAAAGTATGTTGCTGTTTCAGTCATTTCAGTCGTGCCTGACTCTTTGTGACCCCATTTGGGATTTTCTTGGCAAAGATACTGGAGTGGTGGTTTGCTATTTCCTTTTCCAGCTCATTTTACAGATGAGGAAACTGAGGCAAGCAGGGTTAAGTGACTTGCCCAGGGTCACATAGCTACTAAATGTTTGAGGCTGGATTTGAACTCAGGTCTTCCCGATTCCAGGTCAAGTGCTCTATCCACTGAACCACCTAGATTAAAGTATATAACATAGAATATCAGCACTTGATGGGCCTGAGTTGGGAGGGAATCCTGGAGCAGAGAACCTAGACTGTTAGTCTAGAAGGGGTGTTAGAACCTAGAATGTTAGAGCTAGGAGGGATTTTAGATTATAGAATATAGAATGTCAGAGTTGGAAGGGACCTCTGGTACCTTCCAGTCCAAGCCCCTCATCTTATAGACGAAATTGAAGCCCAGAAAATGGCTTTAAAAACTTGCTCAGGGTAGCTAGGTGGCACAGTGGGATAAAGCACCGGCCTTGGATTCAGGAGGACCTGAGTTCAAATCCGGCCTCAGACACTTGACAGTTACTAGCTGTGTGACCCTGGGAAAGTCACTTAACCCCAATTGCCTCACCAAAAAAAAAAACCTTGCTCAAGGCTCTCAAGCAACTTAGTGGCAGAAATGGTATTAAAATTCCAATTAATAATTCATTCATTCATTTGTTCATTCATTCATTCATTCATTCACAAGATAAATACTAAGTGCTAGGCACTGGAGGAAATAGACAAATCACCAAAGGTCTCTGCCCTCAAGGACTATTTGGACCTCTTCATTATAGCTTCAATTCTTAGCGCCGTACTTGGAATAGTAAATGCTTATTAAAATGTTTGTTTATTAAGCATAAGTATTATTAAAAATTAAGTATAAGTATGTACTAAAAGAAATGCTTGTGGGGGGAGCTAGGTGGCGCAGTGGATAAAGCACTGGCCCTGGATTCATGAGGACCAGAGTTCAAATCTGGCCTCAGACACTTGACACTTACTAGCTGTGTGAGCCTGGGCAAGTCATTTAACCCTCAATGCCCCCACCAAAAAAAAAAATGCTTGCTTGCTTGTTGATTGATTGATTATGGTCTGCTAGGAAAGATGATACACAAACATATAGTATAAATTAGGATATGATGAATATTCTTGGGGAGGTAGCATGGGGCAATGGAAAGGTACTGGATTTGGGGATCCAAGAACCTTAGTTCAAATCCCAGCTCTTCCACTGTGTGGCCCTTGGCAAGTCACTTAATGTCTTTGGGCCTCAGTTTCTTCTTCTTCACAGTTCCATACAAATGGAAGGAAGCAGGGAGATGGGCAATCCAAGCCAACATATGATCCAGAAGTTGCTTACTACCCTACCTATAGTCAAGGGATCTGGATTTGAATCTTGGTTCTGCAACTTGATATTGATGTTACTTAGAGCGAGTCACTTGTCTTCTTAAGGCCTCAGTTTCATTGTCTACAAAATGAGAGGTTTGGACTAGATCATCTCAAAGTTTCCCTCCTGCTCTGAATCCTATCATTTGTGTTGTGGTCAACTCTCATGTGGAGGAAATCTGCACGTGGTGCAGAGATCACAGAGTCACAAAACCATATACTTTTGAGTTAGAAGGGACCTTAGAAACTGTCTTGTTCAAGCTTGGACACAGGAGGAACTTGAAACTTGAGGACTGAAGAGACGTTAGGGATAAGGGGAAACCACTCGCCCTGCAAATTGGCAAAGATTTAAGAAAAAAAGATGCAAATCATCAGTATATGAGGGATTGTGGGAAGAAAGGCACACCAGTACATTGTTGGTGGAGCTGTGAATAAATACAACCATTCTGGAAAGCAATTTGGAATTATGCAGATGAAGTGACTAAAACATCCATTGCTTTTGATTCAGAGATTCTACTACTAGGCATATACCTCATGGAGAGCATTGATAAGAAGAAAAGTCCCCACATACATCAAAATATTTATAGCAGCACTTTTTTTTTTTGGTGGCAGCAGAAAACGGGAAACAATTCCATTGATTGGGGAATAACTAAGCAAATTGTGATATTTGAATATAATTGGGATATTAGTGTAGTATATGAAACAATGAATACAATAAATACAAAGAAGCATGGAAAGACTTACATGATGATACTAGTGAATTAAGCAAGATAAAATACACAATAACTATAATCATTTAAATAGAAAGAACAATAAACCTGAAACAAATGCGAGTGGATATTGCAGAATTATGAAGAGCAAGCATAGCTCCAAAGAAGAGATGTGAGAAGATACCACCCTTTAGTCCTTTGCAGAGGTGGGAGGTCCACAGTGTGGAACATTACGGATGTTTTCAGAATTTTTTATTTTTATGTATTGATAGGTTTTCCTGATTTTTCTGGGTTTTCTGGGTTTTTTATTTGTTTTTGGTGGGGCAATGAGGGTTAAGTGACTTGCCCAGGGTCACACAGCTAGTAAGTGTCAAGTGTTTGAGGTTGGATTTGAACTCAGGTCCTCCTGAATCCAGGTTTGGTGCTTTATCCACTGTGCCACCTAGCTGCCCCCTCTTCTTTTTTCTAGACAATATTTTTATAATGGATGGTTTTCTGGGATGGAATAAGCATTTATTAAGCTTGTACTAGGTACCAAGCACTTTACAAATATCTTATTCAGTCCTAACAACAATCCTATGAAGTGAGTGCTATTATGATCTCCATTTTATGGTTAAGCAATCTGAGGCAGATAGAAGTTAAATGACTTGCCCAGGGTCATACAGCTAGTCTCTGAGGTCAGATTTTAATTCTGGTCTTCTGGACTCCAGGCCCAGTGCTTTATCTACTGCATAACACAGCTGCCTTGAGAATGGGAAAATATACTGGGAAAAATTTAGGGGATATAAAAACAAAAACTCAATAAAATTTTATTTTTTAAAAGAAAAGAATGGGGGCAGCTAGGTGGCGCAGTGGATAGAGCACTGGCCCTGGAGTCAGGAGTACCTGAATTCAAATCTGACCTCAGACACTTAACACTTACTGTGTGACCCTGGGCAAATCACTTAACCCCAATTGCCTCACTAAAAAAAAAAAAAGAAAGAAAGAAAAAAAGAAAAGAATGAATGAAATTTAAAAAAATTTTTTTTTTTTGCAGGGCAATGAGGGTTAAGTGACTTGCCCAGGGTCACACAGCTAGTAAGTGTCAAGTGTCTGAGGCCAGATTTGAACTCAGGTACTCCTGAATCCAGGGCCGGTGCTTCACCACTGCGCCATCTAGCTGCCCCCTGAATGAAATATTTTTAAAACACATGGAAGAAAGCAGAGGGAAATTTAGAAGGTGACAGATAAGCAAGGCAGTAATAGAACTACTTAGTTATTTTTTAAAGCTATATACTTGGAGATTAATATATAACTAATCCTCTTTTTTGCATTTTAAAAATAATATTTAATTTTTCCAATTACATGTTCTTTTGTTTTTTTTGGGGGGGGCAGGGCAATTAGGGTTAAGTGACTTGTCCAGGGTCACACAGGTAGTAAGTGTCAAGTGTTTGAGGCTGGATTTGAATTCAGGTCCTCCTGAATCCAGAGCCAGTGCTTTATCCACTGTGTTACCTAGCTGTGCCCCCCCTGCCAATTACATGTAAAGACAATTTTCAACAATCATTTTTTAAAAATTGAGTTCCAAATTTTCTCCCCTCTGTACCTTCTCCTACCCTGAGATGGCAATGTTCTTTTTACATTTTTTAAATATAAGAAAATGTTCATGTTGATGAAAGTCTGTCAAGTTCATAATAACAAAAAAGAAAATATTAAAACTTTTTGTTGTTCTTTTTTTTTTTAACAACATAGTTGTTTTCCCTTAGGAAAACATTTAAAGAAAGCCAAATGATACAGCAACCATGTCTGAGATCATCAAAACAATAAAGAGAGGGGAGGGAGAAGAGCACCTTTGTGTACCGCTCAAGTCAGATCCCATCAAGAACTACCGTGAGGAAAGAAGAAAGGCAGTTGAGACGCCCAGATGTTCACAGGAGACCAAAATCCAAGAAATGAGAAAGTGGTAAAACCCAATGGCCTCAAATGTCCACATACAAATGCCCAAAGTTTAGGCAACAAACACAGAGCTCCTAAGGCAGTGAGGTGAATTTGACCTCATGGGTAGGACTGAGCCTTGGTGTGATGAAACCCATGAGTGGATTGTGGCTCCTGCTTGGTACACCTTATTCAAAGGATAGGGAAAGGGGCAGCTAGGTGGTGCAGTGGATAGAGCACCAACCCTGGAGTCAGGAGTACCTGAGTTCAAATCCAGCCTCAGACACTTAACACTTACTAGCTGTGTGACCCTGGGTAAGTTACAACCTTAATTGCCTCACTAAAAAATAAAATAAAATAAAATTTAAAAAAACCACAAAGGGTTGGGGAGGTGGCTGGCCCTCTATTGAAAGGGTATGCTCATGTGAGGAAATTCAGGAACCAGACGGGAGCCAAGGTCAATGAAGGAGGAGAAAAGTGATTTTGTCTTTGGTGTCTATTGCAGAGCACATGACCAGAAAGAGGAAACATATGAGGAGTTTGGGAAATTGATCACAAGCTGGGCACAGAAGCATGGCATATGCCTCTGTATATGTTTGTGTGTATATGATGTATATGTCCATATTACATCCATGTGTTTATATCATATACATACACAAGTCTATGTGTTTACTTATATAATATATGAATAATGTATACATATATGCGTATAGAGACTTTAATTATTCAGACATCTGCTGAAGCTTTTTCTCTACTGAAAGCAGGGTAGCTCATAATTTCTTGACTTGCCTTAGTGACATTCTCATCCTTCAAAAGATGGAGGAGCCAACAAGGGGGAAATTCTATCTTGGATCTGCTTCTCACTAGCAAGAAGGAGCATGTTGATGGGGTAGAAATGATAGGATCTTGGGAGGGGGTGGGGAAAGTAATCACTCCCTTCTAGAGTTTGTGATGGAAGAGAGGAAATCCAGTCTGATATATACCCAAGAATTTTTTTGGGGAAAAGTAAATTTCAAAGAACAGCAGCCATTTAAATTAAATTAAATTAAATTAAATTAGATTTGATTTTTGAAGGGCAATGAGGGTTAAGTGACTTGCCCAGGCTCACACAGCTTGTAAGTGCCAAGTGTCTGAGGCCAGATTTGAACTCAGGTTCCCCTGAATCCAGGGCCGGTGCTCTATCCACTGCGCCACCTAGCTGCCCAACAGCCATTTTTTTAAAAAAGCTGTATTGGCAGAAAAAGGTAGATCAAAGAAAACTGTTCATTTCTTCTCTTGCTTCTGTTTTCTCTGCCAAGATGAGTGATCCTTGCACTGGAAATGTCAGGGGTTGGGGGAAAGACTAATAGGATATTGATGCCCAAGCTAAGTAAGGAAAGAGTGAGAGACCATCTAACCGCCTTTTTCAGTACCTGTGAGAGCCAAGGACGGTTCCAGGGAGCAGAGTTCAAGGTTCCTCTGAGGAGGATGTGAGGAGGATGGTATAGAAATGGCCAGTAAGTAGACTCAAGTAGAAGTGGAGAAAGACAAATGCTGCCCCATCTTTGAAAAAGGGAAGAGAACAGAATTTGCAAACTATAGGCCATTGATCTTGGCCTTGAGTATTGACTTCAATTCCTGGGAATTTTAGAATAGATCATTAAAGAGACGTTGAGGGGCAGCTAAGTGGTGCAGTATATAAAGCACAAACGTGACCTCAGACACTTCATGCTTACTAGCTGTGTGACCCTGGGCAAGTCACTGAACCCTCATTGCTGAGAAAGAGAGAGAGAGAGAGAGAGAGAGAGAGAGAGAGAGAGAGAGAGAGAGAGAGAGAGAGAGAGAGAGAGAGAGAAAGAGAGAATCTTGTAACATCCAGAAAGGGAAGCAGATTCCAAAGAGCTAACCTGGCTTCATCAAGAGCTAGGCATGCCAGACTAACTTTATTTCCTTTGTTTTGGACAGCTTTATTAAACTAATAGAGGATGGGAACTAGGTCTATGGCTATAGTTTGCTTAGATTTTTAGCAAAGCTGTTGCTAAAGTATCTCATACTATTCTTGCAAAGAAGATAGAGAGATGCTGATTCGATGATAATATAATGAGATGGATTCAGATGTAGTTGGATGGATGGACTTAAGAGTAACAATTCTAATGGTTCGATGTCAGTGGGGCACCCTAGGGATTTGTGCTTGGCTTTGTGCTGTTTTAACATATTTATAAATGACGATTAAAAGATAAAAGTCATGATGACTACACATGGATGATCCACTTAAAATTGCTGCCTTTTCAAGGAAGGAGTCCCTGAGTCCGGGTCATAGGAGGATTATATTGAAGCAGATGGAGAAGAGAAGAGTGGGGGGTGGAGGTGAGTGAGGTGTAGAATATGAAAGCCATCTTCAAGTATTGAAAGGTTATCATGGGGAGGAAGGATGAAACTAATTTTGTTTAGCCTCAGAAGAGAGATAGTTCAGAGTCATAGGTCAAAGTTGCAAAGAGGCATATTTAAATTTGATGCCAAGATCATCTTTCTAACAATCAGAGCCATTCAGACCTGGATAAGACTACCTGGGGAGGTGGGGTGCCCCCTCCTTGGAGGTCTTTAAGCAGAGTCTGAATGCCCACTTTTCCTTTTTTTTTTTTTTCTGGGTGGGGCAATGAGGGTTAAGTGACTTGCCTAGGGTCACACAGCTAGTAAGTGTCAAGTTTCTGGGGCTGGATTTGAACTCAGGTTCTCCTGAATCCAGGGTTGGTGCTTTATCCACTGTGCCACCTAGCTGCACCCCACTTTTCCTTTTGTGCATAGGTTGGCTAAGATGTCTTCTGAGATCCCTTCTGGCTCTCAAATTCTGTGATTTTGAGACTCAGAGAGGACAGGTAACAAGTCCAACATCACACAGCTGGTTTTAAAATCCTGATTAATTCCAAGACTACGTGTAGAACTTTGAATATGATTGGTGGTCTATTTTAGCAGCTAGGTGGTGCAGTGGATAGAGTGCTGGGCCTACAGTCAGGAAGACTCTTTTTGGGGAGTTCAAATCTGGCCTCAGATACTTACTGGCCGTGTGATCCTGGGAAAGTCTCTTAACCCTGTTTGTCTCCATTTCTTCATCTGTAAAATGACCTGGAGAAGGAAATGGCAAACCACTCCAGTATCTTTGCCAAAAAAAAACACCCCTAAATGGGGTCATGAAGAGTTGGACACAACTAAAAATGGCTGAACAGAAAAAGAGGCATATTTTATACTTTGGCAATTCATCATACAGATGTATGGATACTCTGCTGGAGTGGGATCTATGGATGAGGCCTGCTTAGGGGGTAAGAGGAAAGATGCAGGTGCAGATGGGGAAACCAGTCCCCACCCTGTACCTTGGGTGAAAGGGAGCAGTCATGATCTGTGTTGCTGGACACTCTGCCCTATGGCCTAGATTTGGCAGGGGTGTTTGACCAGCTTTGGGGATAGTGTCCCACCCCAGCTAGGGGTGGGGTGTCCAGGCTACTCCCTGGGGGCTGTGGGATGGGGCCAGATTTAGCCTCTGTAGTCATCTGACCCCCGTGACTCAAGCCTGGTCCTGCCCAGGGGGAAGGCACCCTGCCAACTTGAGCTCATCACCACTGCCCTGAGGAGAAGCAGTAAACAAGTCTGCCTTCCCAACCTCCCACCCCTGAAAGGAAGCAGCCAGTGAGATATGGACTGGGGGTGGGTGGAAAGAAGGGGAGGCCGAGAGACCCAGACCCCTTACTTTCTTCATGGGTGGGATGCTTTCCCTCTTCCCCTTTTCACCCCCAACCGGATGACCGGGCACGTCGTCCAAATGCCAAGGTGTGGGGCAAAGTATCTATGTACATGTGTGCTAATGAAGGAAATAGAGTCAGAGACAAAGAGAATGAGTCTACACTTCTACACTCACGATCTTGTTCCCCATGCCCATGAAGGTATATTTGTAGACAGGCACCAACCACCATGACCTGATCTGTTGAGATTTGGGAGATGGACCATGTCAGGTTAGTCCTGGGATTCAGCTGGAAGAGAACCTAAGCTCAGAAAACAGTGTTAGACCAGGACTAGAGATTTGAGAGCTAGTAGAAGTGTTTATCTGGATCAGCCCAGGTCATATCTGGGGACATCCCTGGAGAAATGGGAGAAGAGCTGCCTGGAACAATTGGCAATCCTGCTGTAGACCGTATGGGTCTCTGTGATCTATATGTTTCTTGTCCTAATATTTTATGCTTTTATCTACACCCCCTTGTCCCCAACCAATCTTTCAAAATCCTTATATCCCTTTAAGAAAGATGATGTGGCATAATGGATAAGGTGCCAAACTTATAGTCAGGGAGCCCTGGGTTCAAATCCTGCTTCAGAAAGATGTCATCATTTGATTTCTGTTCAGCGTAGTAGAAAAAGGAATAGATTTGGAATCAGGTAAAAATCTCTGACACTTAAACACATTGTGATTTGGGGCAAATTACTTAGTCTCTATGGGCCTCAGTTTCCTTGTTTCTAAAATGACAGTTTGGACTAGATCATCGGTTCTCAAAGTGTAACATGTGGGTAACTGGGAGTCCTTTTTGTAAGTCCTCAAGGTCAAAACTATTTTCATAGTAATTTTATTACAATATTTTAATTCTAAATGTGGTATATCTATAGATAGGGCAGCTAGGTAGTGCAGTAGATAGAGCACTGGGCTTGGAATTAGGAAGACTCATCTTCATGACTTCCAATCTAGCCTCAGATACTTATTAGCGGTATGACCTTGGGCAAGTTACTTGACCCTGTTTGCCTCAGTTTCCTTATTTGTAAAATAAGCTGGAGAAGGAAATGGCAAACTACTCCAGTGTCTCTGCCAAGAAAACCCCAAATGAGGTCATGGAGGGTCGGACACGACTGAAACAACTGAACATCTATAGATATAACCCACATACACAAAAGGTCTTTGACGGTGTCCTTAAGAATTTTTAAGCATGTACAGGGGTCCTGAGATCAAAAAGCTTGAGAACTTATGGACTAGAAGGCTTCTGAGATGCCTTCCAATCCAAAATCCTGTGACTTGTACCAGCAATAGAACCTTGGATTAAGTATTCAGTGGCCCAGGCAAATTTAGAGGCCTGAAAATTTCAGAAGCGATGGCAATCTGCATTAGTGAAGGGAATTTCTATGCTGGGAGGTCCCCTTACCCCCCACTAAGATCATAGATCTGGATCTGCCTCTTGCTTCCGATCTTCCTCCAAGACTGTGACATCTTCTTGCTTCCTTTCCTCCCTAGCCCCCAAAAAGTATTGCCTCTGTCCTCCAATTATTCTCAAGTACTTTGTCTAATCTCTCTCATCTCCATTACTCCCCACTCCTTACTGTATTATACTAGTCTGTGTACTCTCTTCCCCAATGCTGCACCTCCCCTCCATGACTGTAAGATCCTTGAGGGAAGGCATTGGTTCATTTTTCTTTGTATCTCTGCCTCTTAGAACAGCGTCTTGCACATGGTTGTTGCTTTTAAAAAATGTTTGTTAAAATGAAATCTTGAGGGGCATCTAGGTGGTGCAGTGGATAAAGCACTGGCCTTGCATTCAGGAGGACCTGAGTTCAAATCCAGCCTCAGACACTTGACACCAGCTGTATGACCCTGGGCAAGTTATTTAACCCTCATTGCCCCACGAAAAAAAATTTAAAAAATTGAAATCTTGGTCCTTGGTCTAAACTTGGGACTGAGGACTTTGCTCCCTTCCACTCTAGTTAGGATGGACTGAGAGATGAAATATTTGGGGCCTTCTTGGAGGCATTATTCTGGGATAATATAAGATGATAGATTTAGCTTCATGACAAACACCCATCCCTCCTTCACCTGGAAACCAGGGACAGGTGTCACAGGGCTAGGCTGCAATCTTCTCTCTCTCTCTCTCTCTCTCTCTCTCTCTCTCTCTCTCTCTCTCTCTCTCTCTCTCTTTCTCTCTCTCACTCTCTCTCTCTCTCTCTCTCTCTTTCTCTGTCTCTCTCTGTCTCTCTATGTCTCTCTGTCTCTCTCTCTGCTGCAGTTCAAAGTGAATGAATATGAGAGACAGATTAGTGGGTCTCTTCAGTCTTAACCAAGCTCCTGTGCTCACAGTCCATACTGTAGAAACTGCCTGCTTTTCCCTTTAGAGAGCCAGAAGGGGATTCCATCCTGGGCCCTGGGGGTCAAGGGTCAGGTTGGAGAAAGATGGAGCTGCTGAAGAAAACACAAAGTCTTCTGTCTCATTCAGGCTAGGACCATCCCTTTCCTCAAGGAATATTGGACAGTATTTGGTCATTAGGCACATGATCTAGTGCCAACTAGGTGGTACAGTGGGTGAAGCAAGGGCCTGGAGTCAAAGACCTGGGTTCAAATGTGGCCTCAGATACTTATTAGTTGTGTGACCCTGGAAAAGTCACTTAACCCTATATGCCTCAGTTCTTCATCTATAAAATGATCTGGAGAAGGAAATGGTAAACCCCTCCAGTATCTGCTGAGAAAACCCCAAATGGGGTCACAAAGAGTTGGACACAACTGAGAAATGACTAAACAAGGTGGCATTGGGCCTTGAACTGAGTTCAAATCTCAGTCTCAGATATTTTCTAAGTATGTGAACCTGGGCATGTCACTGAACTTCTGTCTCTCTCAGTTTCCCCAAATGTAAAATGGGAATAATAGCAGCATCTACCTTCCAGGGTTGTTAAGAGGATCAAATGAGAAAATAATTGTGAAGTGCTTGGCACAGAACTGGGCACACACTAGGCACTTAATAAACGTTTGTTCCCTTCTTCTGCCTCCTCCTGGAAGCCTTTCTGATTCCCCTTAGTTGCTAGTTACTTAGTTCACTCCCTCAAATTATATTTTGCTAATTTGTCCATTGTCTCCCCTCCTTACCCAGTACAATGGAAGCATGGACTGCTTCCTTTTTGTCTAAGTATTCCCAATACCTAGCTGAAGTCTTGTTGAATTGAGTTGGGGGCCTCCTTCTCTTTTATCCT
The DNA here is from genome assembly GCF_019393635.1 of Dromiciops gliroides. Lineage (NCBI taxonomy): Eukaryota > Metazoa > Chordata > Mammalia > Microbiotheria > Microbiotheriidae > Dromiciops > Dromiciops gliroides. Next base: position 188,666,339 of record NC_057864.1, read on the forward strand.
TGAGCAATCCCTCAGTCCCCTCTCTCTTCTCTGTCCCTCTTTTCCCCAATACTGTGTACTGAGGCGCTCAAAGGCCCCACTCTCTGTCCTGCCTCTATTTCCTGTAACCACCTGGCCAACCCCACCATCATCTGACCGTGGTAACCTAAGGAACCCTGGGCCTTTATATCCACCTTGCAAATGAACTTTCTTTAATGGTGTTGTCTCCTTTGATTACAAGATGAACTCCTTGAAAGCAGAGACTGTCTCTGATTTTATATATATATATATGGGGCAATGAGGGTTAAGTGACTTGCCCAGGGTCACACAGCTAGTGTCAAATGTCTGAGGCTGGATTTGAACTCAGGTCCTCCTGAATCCAGGGCTGGTGCTTTATCCTCTGTACCACCTAGCTGCCCCTCTGATTTTTTAAATTTATATTTCCAAGCATTTATCACAGTGCTTGGCACATAGTAAGTATTTAATAAAAATCCATTCGTCCCCTCTTCTTCCTCTTCAGGCCCTGATTTCTTTCCCCATATCCCCTCACTTTCCTCCTCAGAGGTTGGAGAAAACTGTCATTTAAGTCTGTGGCCACAAGATGGAGACAGTTCCCCACTGTTGCCCTCCTAGGCTTCCCCTTCCCCATTCTCCTGTGGTGTCTAAGTCTTCAACCTCCCCCCACCCCTCACACACACACACATACAGCTTTACTGGGCCCATAATGGGCAGTCTAACAAAGGGCAAAGGTTGGGGGCAAGGGGCAAAGGCCATGAGATAGGGATGAGGGTGTCCTCATCTGGAGCTTTCTGGCTGACAGTTGGGGTTTGGGGAGGGGAGAGCAGGTTCTAGTGGAGATTACATGATTTTACCTCTCAAAAAGGACACATCACAGGTGGGGTCCCCTTGGCCCTTTTCTTTCTATTCCCGATTCTTCCTGTCAATGACCTTCTCTTCCAAACTTGCTTTTGAATCCCCCAATCCCCGCTTCCAGGAAGCCTTCCCTGATTAACTCTACCTAACGAGGATTGTTTTTTTCTTCTGGATCTTTTCAGTATGGATGTACTATTAGTAATCTCTCACACTCTCTAGATTTCTGTGTCTGTATCTCTGTCTCTGTCCTGAGGGTCCTGTGTATCCACACATGGCTGTCCTCCTGATTGCCTGGCCTGGTGGAGGAAACAGTCAATAAGCATTGATTAAGCACTTACTAAGTGCCAGGCATTGTACTAAGTGCCAGGGATACAAAGAAAGGGAAAAAAAAACCGGGTCCCTGCCTTCAGGAAGTTTACATTCTAATAGGGGAAATAATGTGCAGACAACTATGTGTGTACAAGATATACACAGGGTAAATGAGAGGTGATCTTGGAGGGAAGACCCTAGGGTCGGGGAGACAGGTCACAGACACAGAGACACAGACTGCAGTTATGAACATCCCACCTCGGAGGGGAGGGATGGAATTGGGGAGGAGACCAGAAGGAGCTTCAGGTGAGTGGAATCAGGGTAGGCTTTTTGGAAGAGGGGAGTATGGACCAGATCTTGATAAAGCTGGGATGGATAGAGCCAGGTCCCAGAGGGAAGAAGCAGACATTGGTGCATTCTGGATATGCGGGAGCAGTGGGACCCATGCCTAAGGGGCTGAGGGAAGACCACACAGCCCTTTTCTCCCTAGCCTGCCGGGTATCCTGCAGTGTGTGCTGATGGGGGTGGGTGGGCTGCCGGTATGTTCTGTTGGAAGGCCCGGCTATGGCCTCTCAGGGAGGGGCAGGGCCGCTTCCTTCCAGGCCCTGAGTGGGAGAGTGGGAGCAGGAGCGTGGCTGGGCTGAGGAGCCAGAAAGGAGCCGGCCGCCCGCCCCCTACTCCCCCCCAGCAGCCCCTCTGTAATTAGGGATATTTTTAGGCTCCTCTTCCTTCCTATTTCAGGCCTCTGGGCTCAGCAAGGAGAGTGGGCTGGCCTTGGGGGCCTTGGGCTGGGCGCCGCTAAACTGGGCAGGGCGTGGGAGCTACAGCCCGGCTCAGACCACAGCTGAGGGGAGGAGTCCACAGGGAGAAGGAGGGGGGAGCTAGGATGTGGGCCCTGAGGGGGCTGAGACGTTGGGCTTCTCACGAGGACCAGGGTTAGGAAGGGGGAGGGGACTTGGGGAACAGAAGCAAAGAGCCTAGGAAGAAGCTGGACCCTCTTGAGTGGGGTCTTCACCCACCCTTGCTCCCCATTCCCCCGCTCTAGGAAGCTTGCCCTGACTCAGTTATCCGGTTGTTCTCTCACCCTCCCTGCCTTCCCCAGCCCTAATGTCCAGAGTTTTCTTTGTCTCTGTGTCATTGATGTGTGATTTGCTGTAGGGGGACAGAATATTTCAGGAGAAATTCTGAATTTTTGACCACATCCATATCTAAAGCTCGCCACTCGGTGTCAAGACTAGGATAGAGGCAAACATCCCACTGACGAGTGTCCCCTGAATGTCACTGGAATTTTTTTTCAGTCCCACAACCTGCTTTCTTTGGCCTGAATCTGAACCTCCCATTTTAAAGGTCAGGGTGAGGAAGGAGCATCATGATGTGGGAAAAAAAACTAGAGTCAGGTAAATGAGAGAGTTTTAAGCTAGCTCTGATGAATATTTCTAGCTTCGACATGTTATGGCCGTGTGGCCTTGGGTAAGTCATTTAGCATTTCTTAGCCAGATGCCCTGAGATGGCTGTTGGAGGATCATGCACCTGGGAGGCCAGCAAGGCTACCCTACTAATATTTTTTTTATTCAGATAGTGGTCACACAAGCATCAGAAGTGGGATTTGAACCCAGGTCCTGACTCCAGAATCAGGGCTTGTTCTACAACCCCAGTCTTTGGTTCCCTCATTTGTAAATTGGGCATAATAATATTCTGAGTATTACTACCAATCTCACTGTGTCGTTGTGAGGAAAATATTTTGTCAACATTAAAGAATCTGAGAAAAGTAAGTTATTACTGAGTGACAACACCCCCCGCCCGGCTCCTTCCTCTTACCAGGACCCCAAAGGAGGTTCTAACTCTCCCCTTTCCCCAACCTCCTCCCTCCTGGGATCTCTTTCTTTCAATGCCTCCCCAGACTGTTTGGGGAATGGTCTGAAGTCCAACTGTCTAAGAGGCGGAAGTGCTGGGGTCTCGCCCTACAGCTGGTTTGAATTAGGCACATGAAAGCCAGTGAGGGGGGTATATTTAGCCATGGTTTCTGAAGGAGCCAGAGTCCTTTTATCCTCTTTAGGACCCAGCCACAGAGAGGGCCCCTGGCTTGCCAATGGCAAACAGGATGGGCACAGGCAGAGGAGCCCAGGCAGGGGTGGGGGTGAAGAAGCTGGAAGCGGGGGAGGACGAGGAGAAGCTGCCACTGTCCCTGGCTGTCTCCCTGTCCCCTGGAAGGGAATCCAAGGCTGAAGTCTTATGCTGGGGAGCAGAGAGGAGCTCTGGGGAAGGATCTGGCATTGCTGCAAGAGGCAAGGGCGGCTGATGGCTCTTGGTGCTTGTTGGGGCCCAGACTAAGTGGGAAAAAATGTTGGACATGGACTCGGAGGACTTAGATTTGAATCTGAGAATAGTGGCCTCCGACTTGTGTGACTCTGGGCTAATCACTTCCCCTCTCTGGTCCCCAGTTCCTTCATTTATAAAATGAGTACTGTCATGAAGTGTGGAGCTTAGACAGAGACTACAATTGAGAGGATTCTCTTCAAACTCCAGAGAGATACTAAACTTAGCTAGCATTTATACAGTTCTTTAAGGTTTGCAAAACACTTGACATATATTATCTCATTTGATCCTCACAACAACCCTCCAAGGTAGAAGCTATTATTATCACCCTGTTTTAGAGATGAGGAAACTGAGGTTGATGTAAGTGACTTGCTCAGGGTCACACAGCAAGTGTCTGAGGCAGGATTAGAACTCAAGTCTTACCCATTCTAAGTCCAATGTTTTCTCCATTTGAATTTTAACTCAGATCTTCCTGCCAGCATTCTATCCACCCATTTACCACAATCTAGGAGACAGCAGGGGCTACCCCATTACTGTACAAGTTGTCATACCCAAGGGTGTGGCGAGCAAGGTCCCAATGGAATCTTATTTCCATTTCTCTTGATGTCTTTCTGAGTGTCCCCATCAGACCTCACCCAAGATGGGACTAGTAGCAGGAAGAGGGATTTGATTCCTTTGCTCCTTGCCAAGAAAACAAGAGGATCTGGGGGCATCCTGTGTGAGACACGGAGACATGGAGAATCTAGCTTGGTTTGCGTAGGATTGTGACTGGCATGATTGCTGTGATGCCAGATTGTACAGTTGTGGTTTTGATCGTTGCGCGTGACCATACCAATGTATGGCTTTGTGATATACGTGAGGCTATTTGTGTGGCTCCGTGTGATGGTGACTGTCATTGTGACTTTGGGTGGCAGGGTAATTGGCAGGAGACACAATCTTACTGCTAAATAATTGTGATTTACCACTAAATGATAAGTGATTGTGTAGTGTGAGGCTATTTGTTTGTGATGGGGCATGCAGCTGTGACTAGAGGTGATGATATCGTGATCCTGGGAGATGATCCATAATTCTTTTTAAAAAGTATTTTTATTTAATGTGAAGCTACTTGTGTTTCCAGGGAACTGGGATGGAAACCTTGGGTGGCTGGCCAGCTGAGCTGCTGGAAGTCAGTACGTGTGTAATTGTGACTGTGTTTGTGGGGATGACGCCGGGCAAACCTCTTCGGGACTCTGAGGCCGGGTCAAGGAGCAGAAGGCAGTGGGGGCAGGTCACTGATGCCCTTTCCCCTCCTAGACGGGCAAACAGAGCAGATTCTTCCCCTGGTACATGCCCTACTGCCCTCCCAGGGAGTCTCACCCTGTCCCAACCCCAAAGCCACAGCCCCTGCAGACTGGAGGGAGGGGACCCCAAGCTGGTGAGCTTGTGTCTCTCCTCTAATCTCCCTCTCGATCCCCTCCCCAGGTTCCCCCCTCCCACTGCAGGCTCCTACCTGCCCTCCAGCGAGGCGGCAAGGCGGGGAGACAGACAAAAAGAGAAACCCTTCCTCCCTGTCATCCCCAATCTCCCCCCAACCTCCCCCCTCCCACCTCCACCAGCTCTTCCCTGTCGTCTCTGCTCGCAGACAAAGAGCTCACCCCGGTCTCTGTGGGCGTCTGGGAGACGCTGGGGGGATTAGCTGTCTTTGCCTTCTTCTCCCCACCCCATGCCAGCCCACCCGGCTGGCATCAACAGCGTACAAAGCCTGCAGGGCTGTGGTGCCCTCACCGCAGACTTCCCTTGCAGTCCAGTCTGCTGGGGGGATTGGGTAGTGGGCACCATGGCAAAGAGACCTGTCCCAGGGATAAAGGAGGCATGAAGGCAGAAGCTATTCAAGCGCATTTTCCTTAACTTCCTTTTTCCTCCCCTACCCTTGAGGGAATGTGTAAGCCAGCCAACATGGTTAGAGGCAGCATGCCTACTTCTGTAACTCTTGCTTCCTATCCAAAGTTAACTGGAGCCCATTAAGTGCCATGGAAGAGAGATGGGGCGGGGGGGGGGGGGGGCGGAAGGGGGGCGGGGTTGGGCGAAGGGAGGATGAGGGGTGGGGAAGGGAGGGACATTTAAGGACTTAATATGTTTCAAGCATAGATAGCTCCAAGCACTGGGGATACAAATTCAAAAGAACCATATGCCTCCTGACCTCAAGGAGCTTGCATTCTTTTTTTCTTTTTCTTTTTTTTTTTTTGGTGAGGCAATTGGGGTTAAGTAACTTGCACAGGATCACACAGCTAGTAAGTGTTAAGTGTCTGAGGCCGGATTTGAACTCAGGTCCTCCTGACTCCAGGGCCAGTGCTCTATCCACTGCGCCACCTAGCTGCCCCAAGGAGCTTGCATTCTAACGGATGAAGATGACATACAAATATGTGCTTGGAAGCTGTAGACACCCACCCTTCAGAAAAAGTCCAAGTAAGACAGAAAAATTAGAGCAAGGACAGCTCTGATGGGACTGCATCTATCTGAGATGCTGTTTAGCTTCAGCCTGTGGATGAGGGAAGGGGATCAGGAAGCATCGTCAGTACTGGGTCATGGGAAGAGCTCAGGAATCAGGAGTTTATACCCAAGGGTAAGACTTACTAGCTGTGTGTCTGTGGGCTAGTTATTTAATCTCTCTGGGTTTGAGATCCTTAATCTATAAAATGTATACGATGTAGGTATCTATAAAACGGCCCCTGCTCTCTTCAGAGGATTATTATAAGGTTGTACTGCATGGGGCCAAAAGCCATCTAAGGAATGGAGATGTGCAGGCTGGGTGGCTATTGGGTCTCCACCCTGCTGGCACCCCAGGCAGGTGAGGCTGCCTGCGGTCACAGCCCAATTTCATAGAGAGGTCATTTAGTCTATCCCCCAGACTCTACTGGGACTTATGGATCCCTGGGACTTATGGATCCCCTACCTCCCTCTATTGCCAAACATATGAGACTGCATCTTATTCTTGGAAACTCTCTCCCACCCCCCTCAGGGGATCTGTCTGCAAGTCTAACCAGAATCGTTCATTCTGGAGCTGGTCACATCCCTTCAATGGAAATGTCCCGCAAGGCCTGTTTTCAATAGGAAGTCTCTCTTGAATGAGTAGGGAGAGAGGGTTAGTTTCCTCAGAGGTCAATGGAGGAGGCTGAGAAGAAGACAATGGATCTAACCCTTGACTTGGCACTTAAAAGATACTCAATAAATATGGGTTAGTTGACCAAGTTGATCTGAGGGGCTGAGAAATGGAGGCTCAGATTGGAAAAGGGATGCAAGAATGAGTGAAAATTTTCAAACAAGACACTATAACGCCCCAGAAGGCAGTGAGGAGGCATGGTACATAAAGCACTGAGTTCAAATCTTGCCTCAGACACATTCTAGCTGTGTGACCCTGAGCAAGTCACTGAACCCCTCTGAACCTCAGTTTCCTTATCTGTAAAAATAGGGATAATAATAACACCTATTAACAGGATTGTTTTGAAAATCAAATGAAATAACATGTAAAGTACCTTAGATGTTGTTTGTCCTTCCTTCTTGAAAAGGACTATGACATCTGGATGATATGACTTGAACTGAATTGGATTTAAGTGAGGGAGAGTTGTTCAAGGTCACTAACCTTACTCTTTCCTCCAGAGCCATCTGGGTCCAGTGGCAAGATACACATCAATATGACTGGTGACGGCCCCAGATGTTTAAGGCAATTGGGGTTAAGTGATTTGTCCAGGGTCACACAGCTAGTAAGTGTCTGAGGTGAAATTTGAACTCAGATCCTCTCAGTTTCAGAGCCAGTGCACCCACTGTGGCACATTTATATATTGCTTTAAGGTTTGTAAGGTACTTTGCAGCTAGGGCACCTATTTAAAACCAATTTAAAAAATCAATTTGTCTGAGTTTAAATTGTGACCAGATAGTTTAGGAATTCACATGTAAAACTCTTCTTTTGAACTAGGAAATCTATCTGGATTCCTAATCCTGCCTCCAGATCATTGAATGTAAAGCAATCTAAGAGACTGTCAGTCTGGTTCAACCCTCCCATTTTATAGATGGGAAAACTGAGGCCCAGAAATGAGAAATGACTTGCCTAAGGTCATACAAGTTGTACATAGAAAAGCTAAAATTTGAACCCATGTCTTCTGACAAGTTGTTGTTGTTGTTATTGTTATCTCTTGCTTCCCTTCTCCAACTAGGAAGAACAGACCAATACAGAATCTCAGCCTGAGCCTGAAGAGTCAGCTCATACTTTCCCTGGGGGATAGATAACCTCTCTGCCAAAGGCACAGGATGCCCTGAATGGGAAAGAATATGAGTTCAGCAGAGGGTATTTTAACAGGGGATGACACCAATGACAGCAAGAACTTGGGAGTGAATAAGTTAGCCTGTAGACAATGGGGAATTGCCCAGATATCGTCCACTCTACCAAATAAAAAGCACAGAAATAAGTTGTGATCGAGGTCAGATGGCTGGAGGGACTTCCTGGTCAGACAGTGGAGGGAGCCGAGTTCTACCCTTCCATCTCTTTTCTCTTTTCTCTTCTTCCTCCTCCTCCTCCTCCTTCTTTTTTGGGGCAATGAGAATTAAGTGACTTGCCCAGGGTCACACAGCTAGTAAGTGTCAAGTGTCTGAGGCTGGATTTGAACTCAGGTTCTCCTGAATCCAGGACAGGTGCTTTATCCACTGTGCACCTAGCTGTTCCACCCCCCCACCCCATCTCTTTTCTTTCTTTCTTTCTTTCTTTCTTTTTTTTTTTTTAGTGAGGCAATTGAGGTTAAGTGACTTGCCTAGGGTCACACAGCTAGTAAGTGTTAAGTGTCTGAGGCCGGATTTGAACTCAGGTACTCCTGACTCCAGGGCTGGTGCTCTATCCTCTGCGCCACCTAGCTGCCCCCTCCCCATCTCTTTTCTAATCGCATCTTTGCAGAAGAATCCTCACTCCATGTTTTCATATATTCACCTAAAACTGGGACTCTTCTAGAAGTCAATGAAGCTGGTGCTTAGGGGATTATGGGATGGGGGGGGGAACTCACTTTGTGTCCAGGGTGTGGGGAGGGTGATGCAGCCATGCCTTGAGGTTCCTGCAGACTGTCCAGAGATCTGCTCTAGAAAGCCATAGCTCACCTTTTGACCTATTTAACTACAGAGCAGGAAAGTTGGAAGGGGTGAGAATTTGGGGTCCTAACTGGGTGGCTCCTTCCTCTCCCCATCTTCCTGCCTCCCTTTCCTTTGATGCTGCCTCTCCTCCAGAAACATCAAACAGTCTGGAGAGTGCAGAGCATGTCTCTGCCAGGCAGTAATTAGAGTTTTCCCTCTCTCCTTCTCTTCCTCCTGCTTCTCTCTCTCTCTCTCTCTCTCTCTCTCTCTCTCTCTCTCTCTCTCTCTCCTCCCCCCTTTCTGGGGAACCCATTTCCTTTGATGTTAAGGTATCACCTAGAATGTCACCATTTGCCCCAAACTTCCCCTACCTCTCCTCCAGGAAATAGAGGAGAGCTCAGGGCCTCAGTGACATGGTATGGTGCCCCTAGGGTAGGCACCCAGCCTGAGTTATAGAATCAGGCAGGCCAAGGCTGCTCTCTCCCTCAATGAACCCTCTGGGGTTCCTGGAGGGGGGTACTAGTTGGCTTGTACTGGACACCCCCATATTCTCCCACGCTTTTACTTTATCTTTCAAGCTCTGCCCGGGACTGGTTTCTCTGGCTGAGTTGGGCTCTCACCCAATGACACCCTCAACTCCCAGTATAGATGGTGGTATGATGGCTCTGCTAGGTGGAGGTAAAAATGAAGAGAGGCAGACAGTGCCAAGAGGAGGGGCGGGGTGAAAAGAGCTTCCTGGGATAGTCTTGGATGTTTTTGTAGGGCAGAAATGGTTGGCTCAGTCAGTGCCTATCTGGGCACTGGGGGACAGGGGATGGCAGTGGGGAGAGAGTCTCTGTGCCCCCAGGGATCTGGTGGGGGAGGGAAGAATAGAGACCTTAGCCCCTGACCACCCTTTCTCAATGGCCTGATGTAGCCCCTAGACTGGAACATCATTCATGCATTCAAAAAACATCTATTAAAAGCATAATAATGAAAGTGATATAGCAATATAGCGCTTATGTGGTGTTTTAAGGTTTGCAAACACTTTACATGTATTATCTTATTATCTTCAAGGTAGAACCCAAAGGACAATCTCGTCATTGACTACAATGATGTAAATGAAAAGATTTGCTTCCCCCCCCAAGAAGTGGAACTCTGAGTATCTAAAAAACCAATAGTAGACCTGGAGGGCAGATAATGCAGAGAGGTGGAGGGCTCAGAGGGCAGAATGAGCCATACCTTGTCAAGCAGAGTCAATATGTTGATTATTTTTGCTGAGCTGTTTTTTGTTTTTTAATATGGTACAGTTCAATTCTAGGAGTTTGAGGATGGGTGAATAGGATGAGTGGTCTATCTAGAAATGATAGGGATGGAAAAAAAGATACATCAAGCTTTAAAAAACCACATATATACCTATTTTGTCTAATGGTAGCCATCTAAAAAGTAGGAGGCAGGAAGAAAAAAATAGAAAAAAAAAGAAAACTATTATATATATATATATATATATATATATATATATGGAATAGCAAGTTGTACATAATAGATTTTCAGTTTCGAGTACATTTTTTCAAGTACATTTTAAAATATACTGTGTTATGGAAATACTTGTTTTATCCCATAAATAAAAAATAAAATAAAAATGTTAAAAACCATACATTTTGGGGGCGGCTAGGTGGCACAGTGGATAGAGCACCGGCCCTGAATTCAGGAAGACCTGAGTTCAAATCCGGCCTCAGACACTTAACACTTACTAGGTGTGTGACCCTGGGCAAATCACTTAACCTCAATTGCCTCACAAAAACAAAAACAAAAAGCAAAAACAAAACCATACATTTATTTAGAACTTACTGTATGCTTTCTAAGTTCCAGAGGAGATACAAAGTTGAGATGAGAATTATTCCCTTACCTCCTGAATCTAACAGTGCTCTAAACATCTAGAAAACATCTCAGAACCAAGGTGGAGCTTGGATACGCTGCCCTAACCCTAACCCTTCCCAAGGGGTTTAGGAGCTCTGTCCCGAGTGCTTTGAGGGGAAGTGTTTTCTCAATACACTACTCAGGATGCAGAGCCAAGCCCATAGAAGTCTGGGGCCCAGAATCCAGGGACTCCAGGTTTTGGCCTCTGCCTCTCAAAAAGCCTTAGGTTTTTTACTCTTGGCTGTCAGTGGACAAACATCAGAGGCCCCCTCTCCAAGTTCCCTGGTCCCAGACCTTAGCACCCACTCTAGACATGAGCATTGCTGCAATTGTCCATGGGCCCTTCTAGACCTAACTGTGGATGACTAGAAGGGGCCCAAGCACATGTAGACACAGCACACAGTACACCGCTCTGGAAGGCAGGGAGGTGGGAGTAGAGCATGGGGAGGAGTGGGGTTCCTGGTCGAATCGAGAGAGCCAGCTTCAGCCCCTCCTGGACCCTGATGGGTGGGATCCCCAAGGAGGCTGTGGCTTGGCAGGGGAAGAGGGGGTACTGAGGGAGCTAGGACTGGAGCAGCCCCAGTGGTTTGTTTGGTTCCAGTGGTTGCTCCAGGTGCCGGGAGGTCTGAGGGTGGTGCCCCACCCTGTGCTGAGCTGTGCCACTTGGGGAGGAGGGCCCAGGGGTGTGTATGCCCCTGCGAGTGCGTATGTGTGTGCATATGTGTCTGTGTGTATGCATGGAAGAGAGGGAATGTGTATGTAAGTGTGTGTGTGTTTGTGTGTGGGTGCAGATGAGCAGAGGTGTTTGAACAGGCTCCGATGCATCCATTTTCCTCTCTTCCTTGCCTTCCGCACCTGTTCCCACTCCCATCCAACCCATCTCCCTGCCCCAGCCTCCAGGTCTGGCCTCCTTTTAGCACTCTTGGCCTCCACACCACCAGGAACTGAGGAATTCTAACTCCTGGACACCTCTCCTCTTCCTTTGCCCTAGTAGCCCACTGGTCGTTTAACAGTCAAGTTGGATGTATTGAGGGAATCATTAAACATATTGTGGTTATTAATAAGAATAACCAATATTTATGTTTCACCTAAAGATTTGCAAAATGCTTTACAGCTGTTATCTTATTTGATCCTCACAACCAACTTTGGGAGGTAGGTGCTAATAATATTACCCTCATTTTACAAATTAGGAAACCGAGACTAAGAGCTTAAGTGGCATCCTCAGGATTAGATAGCTAGTGTCCCAAGACAAGATTTGAACTCTGATCTTTTTGATTCCAAGCTATTCCTGTGTTGTAAGAAATGCTAAAGCTGTGGTATATGATGGTGATGAAATATTATTGTGCTATAAGAAATGACAAGCAGGATGATTTCAGAAAGGCCTGGAAAAACTTGTATGAACTGATGTGTAGTGAAGTGAGCAGAACCAAGAAAACATTGTACACAGATGATAAAGAACTGTGAAAGACTTAACTCTTCTCAACAATACAATAATCTAAGACAATACCAAAGGACTGATGATGAAACATACTGTCCGCCTCCAAAGAAAGAACCGATATTGATAGAACCGAAGCATGCTGTTTTTAATTTTTTTCATTTTTTCCTTTATTCAAGTTTTCTTATACAAAATGACTAATATGGTAATGTTTTATATAATTGTACATGTATAGCCTATATCTGATTGATTACCACTTCAGGGAAGGGGGAGGGGAGAGAGGGAATGAGGGATAAAAATTAGAACCCCAAACTATAAATAAAAATGTTTATTACTTAAAAAAAGAAATGCTAAACATGAAAAATTCATATTTCTTCATAAGTCCTTTTGGGAAAGACTTACACAAACTGATGCAGAATGAAATAAGCCAAATGAGGAAGACAGTATAAAGAATCACTATAATACTATAAATAGAAAGAACAAAAACCCTCCCAGAAACTGAATACTCTCTGATTATATTGACCAAGCCTGGGCCAGGAGAAGAAATGAAAAAATATGTATCCTTCCCCCTGCTCCTTTGCAGAGGCGGGGGATTTGGGTATGGAGCATTGCATAGTGTCTATGCGACTCAAGTGATATGTTTGGTTAGTTTTGCCAAACTTTTTTTTTTCCTTTAATTTTTTTTGTTTTGTTTTGTTACAAGGGACAAGTGGATGAGAGAGGAGGAATATCTTTGGAAAGGAAAGTGATATGAAAAAGAAAAGATCTCAATAAAAAATTTTTTTAAAGCATATTGGGGCTAGAAAAGGAGGAAAGTGACCCAGCTGGTTAGTGACAAAACTGGGACTGACTTGATTTGATATCCATCTCAGTGAGGCTCAGTTTTGCTGCCTCCCTAGAGGGAAATAAATTAACACAAAACTGTTGTGAGATCAACAAAACTCTTTCTCTCCCCAGCAATATCCTCCCCCTCCCCCTCCTCTTTCTCCTCCTCCCCCTCCTCCTCCTCTTCCTCCTCTTCCCTTCCTCCTCCTCTTCCTCCTCTTCCCTTCCTCTTCCCTCTCCTCCTCCTCTTCTTCCTCTTCCCTTCCTTCTCACCCTCCCTCTGAGTGTGGGGAGGAGGTGCCCAGAGAAAAGGATAAGGGTCTCAAGTAGCCTCTGATAGGTGGGCATTTCTGTCCAGCCCATTTAACATATTTCCACAATGCCAAGCCATGGTGGCTATGGTCCTAGAGTCTTGGTGACATTTCCCAGCACCAAAATCAGTTATATGTGTGTATCTGAAAGAGGTGTCAGAGAGGGAGGGAGAGAGTGACCTGAAATAAGGATCCCTCCCCTCCAATTAGCATCAGGGGGAATGGGGAATCCAGACATATGAGGTCCCCGAAAGGAACTGCACCTCGTTTTATTCCATCATTTATTCTCTTATACCAGAGAACTTTGCCCTCTCTGCCTGACTCACAGAATATCTGCTGGGCTTGGATTATTGGCTCTAAGAGAGGAGGATCAAGGAGAACCTGGAGAGAAAAAGGAGGCAACACGTCCCAAAGGGGATTAAGAGAGATTTTATTTTGCTTTTAGAAAGTAGGGATCTGGGCTGTGCCTAGCTTCTTCCCCATTAGACTTGTCTGTACATATTGGCTCTTCCAGGCAAGAGTCTTAGAGACCTGGGCCAGTGCAACATCAGGGATTTCTCTGTGGGTAGAGTTCTATGCTGAATACTTCAGGGAGAGGAAGGGGAAGGAGGAGGGAGTCCTTGCCCACAGGAAGCTTCAAGTCTGATAGGGAGATACAGTCCCTGCCCTCCGTGAGCTCCCAGTCTAAAGGGATAGATAAGATACAGCTATGGCCCAGAGAAACATAAATATGGGGACACTGGATAAAGAGCAGCAGACCTACTGTGGGGAAGAAGAAAGGAAGGTGTGACCTGATGTCTGACTTCTATCTATCTTGCGGCTTCATTTTTTTGGGGGGGGGCAGGGCAATGGGGGTTAAGTGACTTGCCCAGGGTCACACAGCTAGTAAGTGTCAAGTGTCTGAATCTGGATTTGAACTCAGGTCCTCCTGAATCCAGGGCCAGTGCTTTATCCACTGTGCCACCTAGCTGCCCTTGCTGCTTCATTTTTAGCTAGTCCAATTTTTGAAAATTATTACATTTGCTTTCAATTAACATTTATTTGTTTCGCCCCTCCTCTTTCCCTACTGAAATGCAAAACTCTTATGATAAATATGCATAGTCAAGCAAAATAAATTCCTATATTAACTATGTCCAAAAAACATGACAATCTTTATCTGAAGTCCATCTCCTCTGTCAGGAGGTGGGTAGCAGGTTTCATCATTGATCTTCTGGAATCATGTTTGGTCAGTGCATTGATCAGAGATCTTTTTTGGGGGGGGCGGCAATGAGGGTTAAGTGACTTGCCCAGGGTCACACAGCCAGTAAGTGTTAAGTGTCTGAGGCCAGATTTGAACTCAGGTCCTCCTGAATCCAGGGCCAGTGCTTTATCCACTTTGCCACCTAGCTGTCCCCATCAGAGATCTTAATGAAGCCTCTGGTCTTAATTTCATAGGATTGTAGATTTAGAGCCAGAAGGGATCTTTGAGGCCAATCTCCTCATTTTACAGATGAAGAAAGTTTCCGAGGTTGCTTTCTTTGGCACCAACTTGGAGTAGGTGGGGTCCTAGTATCCTATTTGAAGCCCCCACCCCTGGTTTCCAAATAGGACCGTGGAGGGAGGCCAGCAAGTGATGGTCTGACAGCTGCTCTGACTCTAATTGGGTCTTCCCTGACCCAAACCCACCAACCACGAGGGAGGCCTCTGCCCTTCAGGGAGCTGGGATGATGGTCAGGGAAAATGTCAGGCACTGGAGCCTCTGCTTGACAGGATGCAGTATGTATGTGTATGCCAGATGTGGGACCAAGGGTCTCTTTTCACAAGGGAGGCGCCTATTCATCTTTGCGCAACGGTCGACCTCAAACTGTGGGAGGAGGTTGGGGAGAAAGAAAGACTGGGGTTTGGCTTCTCTTCTTGGGGCACAGGGTCTGAAGGGAGGAGGGACAGATGGGGAAGTCTCTTAAAAGGCCATGTGGGTGGTGGTGGAGATGGGGAGGTGTTTCTTGGGATCCAGTAGCCACAGAGACAGAAAAAAGACACACACACACAAAAATGGTGTCAAAGAAAATGAGGAGGGAGGCAGTTAGGTGGTACAGTGGATAAAGCACCAGCCCTGGATTCAGGAAGACCTGAGTTCAAATCCGGCCTCAGACACTTGGCACTTACTAGCTGTGTGACCCTGGGCAAGTCACTTAACCCTCATTGCCCCACAAAAAAGAAAAAGAAAAGGAAAATGAGGACAGAGATTCAGAAAGACAGACCTCTGAGATGCAAAGGAATGACATAGTCAACTAGTATTTATTAAGTGTCTGCTATGTGGCAGGTAGTATGCTAAAAGCTGGGGTTAAAAAGAAAAGCAAAAGATAATCCCTGCTGTCAAGGAGATCAGAAGCTAATGGGGGAGATGCATGCAAACAACTATGTATGTGCAAAATATATACAGGACAAATTGGGAGACTTCTAAGGACTCTAATTTGCCTGATGTATGGATCTAAATCCCTTCCCTCCTTTCTCTAAAAAAGCGTTTACCAAATCTTCCTCCATCTTTTCTGCTTCTCACTTTTTGGCGGGGAGTTTGGGGGGGGGCGGGGCAATGAGGGTTAAGTGACTTGCCCAGGATCACACAGCTAGTAAGTGTCAAATGTCTGAGGCTGCATTTGAACTCAGGTCCTCCTGAATCTAGGGCCAGTGCTTTATCCACTGCGCCACCTGGCTGCTCCCCTGCTTCTCACTTCTGTGACCATCACCACACCCTGTCCCCTTTTAGCCAACTGTGTCAATGCATGCCTCCAATGTTCCTATCAAACTCTTCCCTACCCTGACATTGTACCCTCTGGAACTTCTGTTCTGGTGTGAGACTTTGACCCTCCCTCTGGCAAATATATGTGTGCCCCTTGTTTCCCCAATAGAATGTAAGCTCCTTGAGGGCAGACACTGTCTTATCCTGTCTTTTTATTCCCCAGGGCTTAAGACAGTGCCTGGCACATAGTAGGTTTAATAAATGCTTATTCAATTGAACTAGCTTGCCTTAGAACTAGTGTCTAGAGCTCTGCTTAGCTTGAGAGTCCCTATTTCTGTTTGGATGCATGTTGTATATTCTGCCTTCTTCATCTGCTCCCTAATGACAGACAGGGACCACCTTCCCATCACACTAGGCAGAACCCAATTCAATTGGTCCCTCACAGGGCAGCCAGGTGGCACAGTGGATAAAGCACTGGTCCTGGATTCAGGAAGACCTGAGTTCAAATCTGGCCTCTGACACTTGACACTTACTAGCTGTGTGACCCTCGGCAAGTCACTTAACCCTCATTGCCCCGCCCCCCAAAAGGTTCCTCATTGATAAAAGGGAATGTGGGAGACTGGGATGAGGGTGGGTGGGTGAAGGGATTGGGTGTGGGATAAATCATGAGATAATTCTCGTGCCCTCTGCTTGCAGAATGTTTCAGCTTGAAGCTATGACCCTTAAGAGCCTGAGAAACTAGAATTCTTCTTCCCTCTCTTTCACCCCTGTTCCCCCCCATCTAGTCCATTTTATCTCCACAACATAATCTCACCTCTATTCCTTTCCCTCCACTCCTATGGCCCCTAACTTAATTCAGGCCTTCACCTGGATTAAACTAATAGCATATTGATTGGTCACCTTCTTCCCCTCCCTTCATTCTTTGCAAAACCACTAAATTAATACTCCTAAAGCACAGATCTGACCACTCTCCCACTCGAACACATTCAGGGGCTCCCTATTGCCTCTAGGATACAAGACACAAACTCCTTAGCCAGGCATTTAAAGCTTTCTATAATCTGGCTCCCACCCACCTTTCCAGACTCTGCATGAACTTGTTGTTCTAGGCAAACTGGCCTGCTCCCTGGTCATTTCCTCTTCAGCCTCCCTGCCTCCAAACAGGTTGTCTTCCCATGGCCCTCTTCACCTCCACCTCTTAGAAGTCCTCCTTTCCTTTAAGGTTCAGGCTAGAATCAACACAATGATTGAAGACAATATCAAAGGGCTCATCATGAAGACTACTATCCACCCTCCAGAGAGAACTGATGAACTCTGAGTGCAGACTGAATATTTTTTCACTTTAAAAATATTTCTTAGTTTTCTTCCTTCCTTCCTTCCTTCTTTCCTCTCTCCCTCCCTCCCTCCCTCTGCCCTTTCTTTCTTTTTTCCAATATGGCCAATATGGAAATATGTTTTGCACAGATTTACATGTATGATAGCTAGCATATTGATTGCGTTCCCAATGGGTAAGGCAGAAGCTGCAGGAAAAAGTGAGAATTTAGAACTCAAAATTTTGAAAATGAATGTTGGGGGCAGCGAGGTGGCGCAGTGGATAGAGCACTGGCCTTGGATTCAGGAGGACCTGAGTTCCAATCCAGCTTCAGACACTTGACACTTATTGGCTGTGTGACCCTGGGCAAGTCACTTAACTCTCATTCCCCCACAAAACCAAACCAAACCAAACAAAAGAATGTTAAAAAAAATGAAGAAATAAAATTCTGTCAGAAAAAAAGGCCCAGCCCAGATGTCATCTTCTCAAAGACTTTCCTAATCTCCTGAATTGTTAAAGCTCTCCCTCCCTGTATTATCTTCTTTTAAAATTAAAAAAAAATTTCTTTTTCTTTTTCATTTTTCCTCATATTATCTTCTACTTACTTATTTGAATATATTTATCTCTCTTCTCAGAGGATTATAAACTCCTTGAGGGCAGGGATTGCTTCCTTTTTGTTTTTCTCTCCCCAGAACCTAGCACAGCATCTAGAGTAGAGCAGGTGCTTGATACATGCCTGTTGTATTGAATTCCTTAGAGATTCAGTAGGTCTTTGGACAATATTGGTAGACTCTGTATCCCTTTACTGAGCATTGAACACTCTAGTCAATTTCCCCAGGGTTGTAGATACTAGGGTGCTGGAAGGGGACTTGGAAATCTTCTAGTCCAAACACCTCACTTTATAGGAGAGGAAAATGAGACCCTAGAGAGCCTCAATGACCTTCCCAAGGTCACACACAGTGTGAAAGCCAGAACCTGAACCCAGGCCTCCTGCCTTCAAGTCCCATGCTATGATGTAATTAGTTCTATTCGAAAATGAAGGACAAGGGGCGGCTAGGTGGCACAGTGGATAGAGCACCGGCCCTGGGTCAGGAGTACCTGAGTTCAAATCCAGCCTCAGACACTTAACACTTACTAGCTGTGTGACCCTGGGCAAGTCACTTAACCCCAATTGCCTCACTAAAAAAAATAAATTTAAAAATAAATAAATAAATAAAAAAGAAAGAAAATGAAGGACAAACAACAAGCCTTTCTGCCCCATCACCCTGTTTTTGCAGCAAATATGCTTTTTTAAAATGACTATCGAGCATCATTCACCCATATATAGAATTTGTTCCGTCAGTGCATGTGATCCGTATCAGAATCTTTCAGTCTCTGGGAACTCCGAAGGGTAAAAGTGTCCAGTAGCCCAGGGCTTGGTTCATGGGGGTACCAGGAAGGGGTGCAGGAGATAGAACTCTGCATTTGGAATCAGGAGGCCCCCGGATGAAAAACTTAGTTCTGCTACTTACTACCTGTGTGACCTCGGGTGAGTTATATCGTGGTTCTGGGCCTCTTTTTCCTCATCTGTAGAATGGAAGAGTTGAATTCAATGACCTCTATGGTCAATTTCGGTTCTAGACGCAGGATCCTGAGGAACTGGCTTCTGGAGGCGCAGTGTGGGCAGTCTGATCTCCAAAGACAATCTCTGTTGCTTTGCCCCTTCCCTTCAGGGTCTCTGCTCCAATACCAGATGTTTTTCCTCCTACCCTAAGTCAACTAGGGACCCTTGCATGCCGGGAAAGTGATCTGGGATTCAGCCCTCCTCTGTCATTTCCACTCTTGAGAAAGAATATCCTTGGCATTTTTTCCCCTTTCCTTCCCTCCTTCCTTCTCCTCTTCCTCTTTTTTCTTTTCTTTCTTCTCTTTCTTAACTCCCCTGCCAAGTTCCCAGATACAGGGACTGATGCTCTCTGGACAGTTTCTTCCAGCTCGACATTTGTTACTCAAAGGGTGGCCAAACTCCTCGTGGAACTTCAGCTCCAGGCTGTTCCTCTCCCCCTCCTCCCCAGTATGCACCTGGGCTGCTGCCCACCTTGTCCTTGCAGAACTCAGAGGCTTCCAGAGCAAGGGTGAAAAACCCTCCCCCCTGGGGGCTGGTGAAGGGCAAGGTTTTTTCCCCCAGAGTTCCCCTGCTTTGGGGCTCTGCCAACTCCTACATACCTTTGGTCCCGCCCCAGACAGACCTGACTTGAAGGCCGAGGTGTCAGGCAAACCCCAAACTGGCTGCGGGGCCTGTTTGATCCTTATTCTCTCCTCCCCTCAGAGTTCTCAGGGCCTGCTGGGGCTGGTCCCCTCTTGGCTCTGAGCCAAGCATCTCCAGAGCACATTCCTCTCTGTGTGACAGTATCCCCCCAACCCCCATATATATATGAGAACAGGAGTCTTCATGCAAACATGTTCTCATAGATCAGTCCTAGAACTCTCTCCAGCTTCATAGCCCCTCTGACCTCTCCTTCGAAGCTCCCTCTTTCCTCTATTTCCCCTCTAGAAATGCCTGAGCCATCAGTAAATGCCATGCTTGGTATTTGTTGACTTGCCTTCTTCCTTTACTTATTTTTTCTTTCCCTCTTTCCCTCTCTCTTTTCATTATTCTTTTCATCTTCATTTTCCTCCCACTTTAATTTTTTATTACAAACTTAACCATCATTAACAATTGCAAATGCAAAACTATACAAAGAGCAAAAAAGATTGAATATGACTGTGAGCTCCTATTATGTAATTTTTAAAAATATAATTTAAACTTAACAAGGTTAAGTTACAAAAGTTATAAAATTGCTCTGTTTTCATGCCCTGCTTCTGAAATTCTCTTTGTTTTCTTTGGTGCATTTGGGGGACATCTCTATCACTTCCCATCAACTCTCATCTCTATCACCTCCCCTCACCAGAAACCCTCCCTTGTAACAAAGAAGTATAGTTGAAAGAAACAAATGAACACGTCTCTCATTTTCTTTTCTTGTCCCTCCTTTTTAAAAATTCTTCTCTTTCCTCTTTTCCTTCCTTCCTTACTCTTCCCTAACTCCTTGGTTTGGCAAGACAAATAAAAAAAATTGTTCCAGGGTAAAACCTTGTATTTATGGGCATACTGACATGGACATGCAATTGACCATTTTTGGGCAGATGAGCCTGAGAAAACCCTGCTCATCTATGGTTGTATCTGGTGTTCTCCTGATGGGGCAAAGGGGAGGCATCTTGATTTAGTAAAAAGTGCACTTGTGCTGTACATAGTATATATGTATATATTTTCAGACTTTCCTTTTCTTTTCTTTTCTTTTCCCGGGAAATGAGAGTTAAGTGACTTGCCTAGGGTCACACAGCTAGTAAGTGTCTGAGGCCAGATTTGTACTCAGGTCTTCCTGACTAGGCCCAGCACTCTATCCACTAAGCCACCTAGCTTAGGGACATCTAAATTTGCTTTACTGTACCTGCTTTTCTCCTTAATCTCTAGAAAAACCAATGTGAAAAACTACCTTACTCTTATCCTATTTGGTCACTCGAACCCATTTAGCAGTCTGGTAGAACCTATGGACCCTACTCTCAGAATATGCACAAAATAAAATAAATAGAAAACCATTTATATTGAAATTCAGTTATCAAAATCTTGGTTAAGAAATTCACAAACCCCCTTTCCAGGTTAAGAACCCTCATTCTAAGGGGAAGGAAAAGACAGGGGGTCCACATTTAGGACAGGAGGGGCTGGGAGAGTAGGAGAGCCCTGGAAGCCTGGGCAGGGGCTGAAGGAAGTAGGGGTGAGATACAGAACAGTCCTTCAGTTCAGCAGGTTTTGGAGTTGTTGGGTTTTGAGGTGGTGATGGTGGTGAAAGGTAGAACACTGAGTAGAAAAGGTGGAGGAAGGTCCATGTGGGATTGGTATCTGGCCAGGTTCCTTGCTACCTGCGGTGATCTCTTCCTCCTTCTCCTCCTCTTTGTTCTCCTCCTTCTCCTTCTCTTCCTCCTCCTCCTCCTCTTCCTCCTCCTCCTCCTCCTCCTCATTCTTCTCTTCCTCCTCCCTTTTGTTCTTCTTCTCTTCCTCTTCCTCCTTTTTCTTCTCTTCCTTTTCCTTTTTCTCTTCCTCCTTCTCCTTGCTTTTCCAGTTTGATTGGGGATAAACCATCTGCTCTTAGGAACCCTCCCCTCCCCCCAGGTATCATGGGAGAGAGAGAGGACATAGAAACACAGATGGAAATAGAGAGAGAACAGTAGACTCTATAGCTTTACAGAACCCTAGATATCAGAGCTGAGGGAATGGAAAGGGATGGTGGGGTGGGTGCAGAACAGGATAAAGGAAGTCAGGGCAGGATTTCTGGAGGAGGGAAATATGGAACAAGACTGGGAAGGTGGGGGGAGATAGGGTTAGGGTAAAGAAGGATGGAGGGTGGAGACACATGAGGGAATGGTTTCTGAAGTTAGAGCAAGGAGTGGTAGAAATTGTCTTGGAAATGGAGGGGGCCTAGGAAACAGAAGAGAGCGGAGCCATGCTAGACAGATAGCGGGAGACAGACAGAGATGGAATGCCAGACAGGTGAACAGATGAAAGAGCCTGGGTTGGATCCTTAGCCATAACCTTAATTCCCTCTCCCACCTGGGGAGGCTGGGGACATTCTCCCCAAAGCCCTGTGACTCCCATCAGTGCTTATTTCCTAACTACTGGGATTCCCTGCCTCTACCTCCCTCCTCCCCACTGTGGGCAACTGGAAGGAAAATGAGGACAGCAGCTGGAGGTGGGAGGTCTAAGCCCAGACAGAGCCCCCAGTTCAAAGGCCTGGCTTCCAGGGAAATGGAGGGGGGCCAGGGCAGTGGAGTATCAATCTAGAGTTTGAAGAGGCACCTGCCGGAAACTCACAGTGGTAGTGGTCAGTCAGCCCAAGGAGCCTTCTGTTGGGGGCGGTGCCTATTATGGGAGGGAATAGGAGGGAGGAAGGAGATTCAGATGGAGGAGAAAGGACTATGTGGGGTTGTCTACACAGAGTTAATCCTTTGAAGAGTAATTTGCTCTCTTTCCTCCCTTTTCTTCTCTTTCCATAGTGGTGTAGAGGGTAGAGATCTAAACCTGCCGTCAAGATACCTGGTTTCAAAGCCTGACCAGATCCATACCAGCTGTGTGACCTTGGACACATCTTTTATCCTTCCAGAAGGTTAATTTTCTTATCTGTAAAATGGAGACTAATTCTTCCCGTAGTCCTGATCTCAGGGGGAATGTGAAAGGATCAGGATCAAATGAGGTAATCTGGGATATGCAGTTAGTCAGCTCTAAAGTGTTTTATATTCGTTATTATTATTATGTAAATATGAGTTGTTATTATTTTCCTGCCCTGCTGTTGGTATGCCTGCCTGCTCACGAAAAGATTCAGATATCTATAGAAGACATAACTAAATTTGAAAAAAGTCTGGATTTTGTGACTTGTACAGATTCATTAATTAAATTAAATTCATCAAACACTTATTAAGAGCCTACAATGTGCTAGGCCCTGTGCTAGGTGGTGGAGCCATTCCATTGTTCCAATGAATTTAGGATCTCAACAAGACAGGTACTCCTTCCCAAAATACCAATTGTAACTAATTCATGCCTTCCCATCCTGTGCAGCTCTTGTCCATGGTGTTCCAAAAGTTCATGACAGGAAGTCCACTTAACATGATCTTCCTGGTGTTCTTTTGCCATTATGAGGATAGCAATGTAGTATGAAGACTGTTCATTGGTTATCCTATGACCTTGCCATATGACCAGTCCTTTTTTCTCATCATATATCTCCTTAATGACTTTCTTTTTTCCCCTACTTTTTTTTGGTGGGGCAATGAGGGTTAAAGTGACTTGCCCAGGGTCACACAGGCTAGTAAATGTCAAGTGTCTGGGGCTGGATTTGAACTCAGCTCCTCCTGAATCCAGGGCCAGTGCTTTATCCACTGTGCCACCTAGCTACTTCCCCCCATTTTTTAATATCTTATTTTTCCCCAATTACGTGTAAAATTTTTTTAACATTTGCAGGTTTTTTGAGTTCCAAATTCTATCCCTTTTTCCCTTCCCTATCCCCTCCCTGAGACACTAAGCAATTTGATATAAGTTATACATGTACAATCATGTAAAACATTTCCATATTAGTCATTTTGTGGAAGAAAATCCAGAACAAGAAAAAAGTGAAAAATAATATGCTTCAGTCTGTATTCAGGTGCCATCAGTTCTTTCTCTGGAGGCAGATAGCATTTTTCATCATAAGTCCTTTAGGATTGTCTTGGATCATTGTATTGCTGAGAATAGCTAAATCACCCAGTGTTCATCATACAATACTGCTGTTACTATGTACACTGTTCTCCTGGTTTTGCTCACTTCACTCTGTATCAATTCACATGTCTTTCCAGGTTTTTCTGAAATAATCCTGCTTGCCATTTCTTTTAGCATAATATTCCATTACAATCATATACCAAAACTTGTTCAGTCATTCCCCAATTTCCAATTCTTAGACAATACAAAGAGCTGCTAAATATACTTTTTTTTTAAAAAAAAAAACCTTGTCACTTTTTTTGATGTTTTTATTTCTATTTATTTATTTATTTATTTTTGCAGGGCAATGGGGGTTAAGTGACTTGCCTAGGGTCACACAGCTAGTTAAGTATCAAGTGTCTGAGTCCAGTTTTGAATTCAGATCCTCCTGAATCCAGTGCTTTATCCACTGTGCCACCTAGCTCCCCCTAAATATACTTTTGTATAAATAGATTTCCTCCCCTCCCCCACTTAAAAAATTTCTTTGGGATACAGACCTAGTAGTGGTATTGCTGGATTAAAAGGTATACCTGGTTTTATAGCCCTTTGGCATGGTTCCAAATTGCTCTCCAGAATGGTTGGATCAACCTTCAACTCTAAGAGTGCACTGCTGTCTAAATTTTCCCACATCCTCTCAAACATTTATCATTTTCCTTTCCTGTCATATTAGCCAATATGATGGATGTGAGATGGTACCTCAGAGTTGTTTGAATTTGACTTGGAGCATTTTTTTCATTTGACTATGAATAGCTCTGATTTCTTCATTTGAAAACTGCTATTCATATCCTTTGACCATTTATCAATTGAGGAATGACTTGTATTCTTATAAATTTGACTCAATTCTCTACATTTGAGAAATAAGGCCTTTATCAGAGATACTTGCTGTAGAAACTGTGGAAATTTATTTTGATTTGGGGACCCTACCTTTAGGCTGAGATTAGAAAGCCTTAGGCCCTCAGGGTCTCTTCTGTGTGGGAGGTGCTGGTGCCCCTCCTCCTCAGCTTCAGCTGAGCCAAAAAGCCCCGTGGGCTGTACAAAACACCAGGTCAGACAGCTGGGGGGACAAAGCCCCCAGCTCCTTCCGACCTGAGCGGAGGTATCTGAGAGATGCTGGGCTGTGGCATAGCCTGTGCTGAGGCACGTGAAGCTGGAGCGCACCCCCGCCACCACCAGCGGCAGCCCTGGATAGCGGATTAGCTTGGTGTGTAGATGCGAAAAGCCCCGAGATTTGAGTGGAGAGAACAAAAGGTATATATAGACCTGGGGGTTAGACTCAAGGAGGTGGACAAGGTCGGACAAGGGGGGCTGATGGATTAGAGGGGTTTGGACGGATGAGATGAGACGGAGAAGAGGTCAAGCAGTGGCTGTCGAGATTAGAAAGGTTGGAGCGCGGCAGACTAGAGATGGGGCTACAAGGACACAGGAGAAGACGAGAAGGACTAGGAGCAGGGAAAAGAGAGGCCGAAGGGCAGACTGACAGAGCAGATAGACAGAAGGTCGGTGAGAGAGAAAACACAGGGATTCAGCAGTGGCAGTAAGGAGAGGAAAGTTAGAAGCAGGGGGATTTACAAAGTGAAAGGGGCTCAGAGTTAGAATAAAGTACCTGAGTGCCCTAAGGCAAGCAGCGGCTAAGGCCCTTATTGTATTCAAGAAGTTCCAAAGAGATGCAGTGGAAAGAGAAGTGCTGTAATGCAGTCAGGATGTATATTTTATTTCCCTGTATTCTTAATTTTAAATAGTATCTCACAAATAAACTCTGCTTTGATTATTTAGTTAAGAGGCTTCTTAATATTTTGCTTATCAATTTGGGAGTGGTGCAGTGTGGTAGAACTTTATAAACGGCCTACATTAAATTAATAGCAGTCAGATAGCCAGTTAGTCAACAGTCCCCAGATTAGTCCTCCAATCAAGTTAGCCCCCAAATTAGCCCTAGTCAGTAAAAGTATTTTTACATTTGAATGGCGACCACGAAGGGACTTGTGACCCAATTATAATTTTTCTAAACTTATACTTTTTCATAAATCCAATTATATAATTTCCTCAGGTTATTAATTTTTTTACAAAACCTTTCCCCCAGTTTTCTGCTTTCCTTCTAATTTTGGTTGCATTTTGTTTGTGCAAGAACTTGTTAATTTTATATAATAAAAATTATACATTTTTCATTTCATAATGCTCTCTATATCTTGTTTGGTCCTAAATTCTTTCCTTATACATACACTTGATGCCTTTCAAGACACTAATTCTCCTAAGTATTCCATGGTCTATAATCTGTGACACACTGCTCATGCCCAATATGCACTTCTTCATTGTCCTTGGGTTGAGCCTCAACTTATATTCTCCAGAGACTGTGGTGTTCCATGATTATAGTCACATACCAGAAGACAATTGGCATTAAAAAGATAGGCTGGGACATCCAGGTAAGATGGAAGTATGAACCCAGATCTACCGTGTATACACCAACAAAGGTCTAAAAGGTGCCCTTAACCTAATAATGATCCAAATAAGAAACCCAAAGAGAAACAAGAATAAGTGTTTGTTAGGAGTTTGAATGGGTAGAATGCATTGAACAATGGAGAGTTTGGAGGCAGAGGTTATTACTTATAACACAGGAGGATAGAATGCATGTGGTCCCCTGTACCCAATCAGCCCCCCTAGACAAGCATGCAAGTGGTGGCCTAGACATAGAGTGGGATGGGTGTGCCCTGGTCAAAGGCCCTGAGCAGCAGCCAGGCTGGACTTCATAGGCTAGTGCAGGGGGTGGGATTGGGCCATATCAACATGAACCAATCTGCAAGAGTATCCTTACACCATATACATAGAATTTTAACTGTGTCACAGAAAGACAGTCAAAGGGGGAAGTTATAACACACTGGGTGGGTTCTGCCTTAGGGAAACATGCATGGCTCTATGGGAGGAGAATTCTAGGGCTGACCCCTGACCCACGGCTACTCAGTAAGTCTTTTCCCATAGCTCAGGACTATGCAAAAAAGCAAGCAAGCAAACAAAACAAAAGAATTAGAAGCTCATAGGCACTGGGAAACGGATCTCACCAGGGAAAGAGTAAAGGATCTCACCTGTATAAGTACAGGTAAATAATCCAGGAGCTTGTCAGTGCTCTGACCAGAGATGCTCTAGAGATGCACCGGAAGCATTCAGATAGCATTCTTTTCCTAGTGGTTAGGAAAACTGTAGAAATTTGGCAGAGAAGCTCAGGTTGGAGGAGGGATGTTTGAAAACTTCAGTGCTATGACTATGGGGGAAGGTCAAGGGACTGGCAGTGTTCTGACTGAGACACCAAGATGATGGTAATGGTGGTGGTCGTGGGGGAAGCCTGAAGGACTCTAGCTGGTTCCAGTGGGTCCTCAATACTGTAAATGCTCTGACCTTGAATAATCCAGGGGAAGGAGAAAACCCTCCAGTAGCACTCTAAGCATGGAACCACCAAGGGAAGTAGAAACCTATGACTGGAGTCAGCCCAGAAAATGGAAGCCAGGATTTTTAAAAATCCTGATTAAGGCCCTGGAGTCAGGAGGACCTGAGTTCAAATCTGGCCTCAGACACTTGGCACTTACTAGCTGTGTGACCCTGGGCAAATCACTTAACCCCAATTGCCTCACCAAAAAAAAAAAAAATCCTGATTAAGTCATCTGAAAGTAGAGGAGGAAACAGAATATATCCCTGGAACAAAGTCCCAAACCAGGAATGGAGACTAAAGATATGAATAAAAGAATGAGATAAACAAACACTATGAATAATATTATAGGTCAAGAGATTTCCCCCTAAATTATGCCCAAAAGAGAACAAATGCACAACTGTAAGTAGAGCCTTTGGGGGGTGGAGTGGAGAAGGCTTAACTCCAAGGCCTACAAGAGTTCCTAGAAAAAAATAAAGCAATAGATTAAAAAAATGAAATTATAAGTGAAATAAGAGCTCCAGAAGAAAGAATTGGAAAGAGAATAAATTAAAACAAAAGGTGGAAGACTTTGCCCATGTAGTAGATTCCATGACAATTAGAATGAAGCAAACATTTCAACGACTCCATTAGATAACAAAAATATTAGAAAAAATGAAAAGATTGAAAAAATAGGGTAAAATGTAAGATTTAAAAAAAAAACAACAATTGACCTAGAAAACAGGTCAAGGAGACATAATTTAAGAATCATGACCAAAGAAAACCTGAAAACCATATTTTAAGATATCATAAAAGAAAACTGCCTAAATATATTAGAACCAGAAGCAAAGTTAAGAAAGAATCTAGTGTTCACTTCCTGAAAGAAATCCAAGGATGTAGAGTCCCAAGAATGTCAAAAACAACATCCAGAGCATTCAGGTCAAAGAAAAAATATTATGAGCAGCCAGAAAGAGTCAAAATATTGAGGAACCATAGTCAGTATCAAATAAGACTAGATAGCTACTACAATAAAAGAAAGACAATCTTGGAATAAAATATTCCAAAAGGTAAAAAAATAGAGGCTTACAATCAAGAATTGTTTATCTTGAAGGATTAACTATAATCCTAAAGGGGAAAGTGGATCATTAAAACATAATAGATGATTTTAAAGTTTTCCTGATGAAAAGACCAGAACTAATTAGAAACTTTGAAATGCAAGCATAGAAATCAGGAGAAACAGACAAGTAATTACACTTGACCCATTGAAAGGGGCTAAAATGATGCTGAAATGTGTATTACAGTTTAATGGGAAGTGGGGAACAGGCAACTCTTCCTTCAGAATCCTAATGTCTTCAAGGGTCACAGAGAATTAAATAAGATAGTGTAAATATGATTTTATTTTGAGTCAACAGTTTTGAGAGGAAATAAAAGGGGTGGAAAAAGGATTACACTAGGATAGAAGTGAAAAAGAAAGGAATGAAATTTACTATTTCTCATAATGTAGGTACATAAGAAGAGTCTATAAACATGGAGGAAAGGGTAAGGAGAAAGGGAATCGTATGAATCTCAGTCTTCTCTGAACTGCATATGGGAGAATTGAACATGCACACATATGGTGAAAGAGTATGGGGAAGAAATACATTCAGTTAAATAGAGAAATAGGCAAGGACAGAGAGAAGAGTTTAAGAAGGAAGATAGAATAAGTAAAAAGAATAGTCACAATTACAATGTTGGATAAACTGGTTACAAAAACAGGAAAAGGGGGGATCCTATCAAATGCCTTCTATGATACAAATATGTTCCTAAAGAAAAGAGAGAAAAGGCAGAGAAATAAAACTATAGAACAATATTCTACTAAATATCAGCACAAATAAATTGAATGGGGGCACCTAGGTGGCATGGTGGATAAAGCACTGGCCCTGGATTCAGGAGAACCTGAGTTCAAATGCGGCCTCAGACACTTGACACTTGATAGCTGTGTGACCCTGGGCAAGTCACTTAACCCTCATTGCCCTGCCCCATCATATATATATGTATGTATGTGTGTGTGTGTGTATATGTATATATATATATATATATATAATATTAGCAAAGAGGCTACAGCAACACATTAAATATGTGTACGTGTACATACATGTATGTATTCATATGCACAAATGTATTGTGTGTGCACATGATGATTGAGATGGATTTATACTAGGAATATAGGGTTGGTTTAATATTAGGAAAACCATAAAATAGTAGATCATATAAATAATAAAAACAATAAAAATCACATGATTATATCACTAGATGAAGACAAATACTTTTGATAATACAATATTGATTTCTGTTTAAAAAAAAGAACACATCATAACAAATGGACTTTTCTTCAATGTGGCAAACAGTATCTTTCTAAAACTGAGAGCTAGCATTTTGTATCCTAGAAAAACAATAGAGACTATTCTAATAAGATAAGAGGTGAAGAAAGTATTGAAGAAAAATATATTAATACCATAATATATTTCAAGCACAAGTATACTGGAAACAATTTTATTAACATTATTCTAAATCCAAGCATTTCTAACTTAGAGAGAGAGAGAGAGAGAGAGAGAGAGAGAGAGAGAGAGAGAGATGTCTAAATTGACACAGTCCCCTCCTACTCTTGGACATCCCTCTGCCTCTAAGACAATTTGAAGTAATGTTTACAGGAATCTTATACAAGGAAAAGGGCACAATATGTCAAAATGAAGTTTTGGGTTCAAATTCTAGAGCAGTGGCCACTTAATCTTTAAGTAGAACTGCTCAGTTCCTTTCTTGACCATTCCCTCCAGGGGTTGAAGGGCTCTACCTGTGATCCATACTTTATTTTCCTGGCAAACAAAAAAGCAACATCTTAACACAGTGATCTAAACACAAGAGGTGTTTATGTTCTAACTTTGAGTACCACCCTTAATCCATTTCCCCAATGCCTTGTTTTTTTTTTTTTTGTTCATTTGTTTTTTTGCTTTTTTGGTTTTTTTTTTTTTGTTGAGGCAATTGGGGTTAAGTGACTTGCCTAGGGTCACACAGCTAGTAAATGTTAAATGTTTGAGGTCGGATTTGAACTCAGGTACTCCTGACTCCAGGGTCGGTGCTCTATCCACTGTGTCACCTAGCTGCCCCGGTTTTTTGTTCTTGATTTTCTATACACCTTCCTAAAAAGAAAAGTCTAGAAAGGATTATATGTTGGAAAAATATGATTTCTTAATATTTTAGTTGTATTAAAATGGAGATGTAAGAGTTGAAAAAAAGCAAGAAAGATCTCACATATAAAAAGAATGTTTTTAATATGTTTCCACAGAAGGATGTCTATTACCACCATCGTTACTACTTTATTTGAAATAGTTCTAGAAATTATAGTTATATCAAAAACAGAAGAAAAACATATTGAGAAAGTAAACATAAAGAGGAAACAAATTCTCACTTTTCCAGATGATATAATAGTCTACTGAGAGGATCCTAAAGATTTATCTAAAAATCAATTACTTCAGCAAAGTAGCAGGCTATAAAGTAAGTCCATATATATTGTTAGCCTCTTATATTACCAACAAAACTTAAGAGATAGAAAAGGAAATGCCATTTAAAATAACTACAGAACACACAAAATATTTGTGTGTCCACCTACTAAGACCTCAATGGAAACTTTTTATAGACATAAAGAAAGATTTAAATAACTCTAGAAATAATAATTAATCATGGCTGAGGATCTTACAAAAATTCATTTTAAAAATTCAGTGCTATAGTAATCAAACTACCCATGGGTTACTTTTATACAGTAAGAAAAAATAGTAATAAAATTAATCTGGCAAAATAAAAGGTCCAGAATCTAAAGGGAAATAATGAAAAAAAATTGAGAAGGAAAGGGATCTAGCAACATTACATATCAAATTATACTACAAAGTAGTAATCATCAAAACTACTTGGTAACTGGTTAAAAGATAAAATAGTCAATCAACAGCACAGTTTAGGTATATAAGATTCAGAAACAAACAAAAATAATAGCATGGTCAAAGTCAAAGACCCTAAGCTCTTGGAAAAGCATTTGCTATTCTCCAAACACTACTGGGAAAACCAGAAATTAGTCTGGCAGAAATTAGGTTTAGACCAAGATTTTACACCACATGTTATAATAAGCTCCAAATGGATACAAGACCTAGGTAAAAATGATCACATCATGAACAACTTAGAAATACAGGGAAGGAGATAGTTTTCACAACTATGGACAGGGAAAGATTTCTTGATGAAACAAGGGGTAGAGAGGATCAAAGAAGATAAAATGGACAATTTTTGATTATATCAAATTGAAAAGCTTTTGCACAAACAAAATCAATGTAGTTGGAATTCAAAGGGAAACAGTTTACTGGGAAAAAAAAAAACTTTGCAGCAAGTTTTTTCTGATAAAGGTCTGTTCTCCAAAATATATTAGGAACTGATTAAAATATATAACAAGAAACATCATACATCAATGGTTAAAGAATAAAAAATGGGAGTAAGGAGGAAAAGGGAAAGGTTGAAGTATAAGTGGTTATGGCTTTGAAAGGAAAATTTCATAATTCTGGATCATGGAAATGAAGTAATTATGGCTAAGAACAAAGGTATGACTATCCCCATGTGTGGCTGAAGTTGAATGAAAAAGAAATAATGGGGTTGGGCTGACCTTATGCCCACCTACTCCATCTTGGGATAGAAGGCTTATGCCTTACCCCAAGCTGGCATGGAATGAGTTACATCAGAAGATACTGTGAATGTTGCACAGGCCCTAAGCTCTCCATCTCAAAGTCCCTGGAAGAATAAGTAGCCTCCTCCTTTCCCAATACCTTGGGTATCCTCAGGCTTAGTATTTGTGATGATTTAGAGGCTGAGGATGCTAGAGTGCTATTTGGATTACCATCTAATAGATGTGTTTCTTGTTCCTGGCAGTTCCAGGGGAAGGATTTAATGAAGGTAGAAGAAATTTCAGTTGCTTCCTATTGCCCCTAAACTAAAATGCAAACTTCTCTATTTGGCATTTAAAACTCTTCACAATTGGACTCCAAACTATCTTTCTATACTGATTTTTATATCATTCGCTATCACATACTCTATATTCTAGCCAAATTGGCCCACTTACTCTTCCTACATTTGACATGCCATTTCTCACCTGTAGACCTGTATATAGGTTAGTATCCATGCCTGGATGCTCTCCCTCTTCACCATTGACTCTTGGAATATCTAGCTCTCTTCAAGGTCCTGCTTAAATGTTACTTTCTGAAAAAGGCCTTTCTTCATCCCCCCCCTGTTGTTAGTGCTTTTTTTCTACCCCATTTTACTTTGTATTTAGAAAGGAAGAAAACAAGTATTTATTAAGACCTACGGGAGTAGATAGTAAATAGAGCACCGGCCCTGGAGTCAGGAGCACCTGAGTTCAAATCTGGCCTCAGATACTAGCTTGAGTGACCCTGGGCAAGTTATTTAACACCATTGTCTCCCCCAAAAAACAAAAACAAAAAAGAGCTATGTACCAGGCACTGTGCTAAGTGCTTTACAAATAATATTTCATTTTATCCTCACAATAACCCTGGGAGGTAGGTGCTATTATTATTCCCATTTTTTACAGTTCAGGAAATTGAGGCAGATAGAGGTTAAGTAAAATGCCCAGGGTGACCCAGCTAATAAGTGTCTGAGATAGGATTCCACCTCAAGCCTTAATGACTCCAGGTCCTGCACTCTCTCCTCTACACTATTTACATTGTATATATTTTCTAGTGACTTATCTGTGTACATGTTATTTCCTCCTACTAGAATGCAAAGTCCTTGAGGTCAGGGACTGTTTCTTTTCTTTCTTTCTTTCTTTTTTGTACCCCCAGCACCTGGTACAATGCCTTCTGTATAAGGGTTAATTCTGGGGGGGGGGCAATGAGGGTTAAGTGACTTGCCCAGGGTCACACAGCTAGTAAGTATCAAGTATCTGAGGCCAGATTTGAACTCAGGTCCTCCTAAATCCAGGGCCGGTGCTTTATCTACCATGCCACTTAACTGCCCCCAGTATAAGGGTTAATTAATAGATCCTTGTTGAATAAATGAATGAATACATTAAGGGTAAGTTTAGGTTCTGCACCTGATTCGTAGTCATTCTTTCTATGCCAATTCCTGGCCTAATAAATGGAGACATCAATTTAAGTGAGTCATTTTAAAGCCATTTAAAGAGATGTCAAGTCCCTTGCAATGGCTTGACTTTACAATTTGTCAACCTCAACTCCTATGGTCTTCCCCATTTTTGTGGTTTTTCATTCATTTTTCAGTTGTGTGCAACTCTTCATGACCTCATGTCGGGTTTTCTTGTCAAAGATACTAGAGTGGTTGGCCATTTCCTTCTCCAGCTCATTTGACAGATGAGGAAACTGAGGTAAACAGACTTGCAAAGAGTCACACAGCCAGGAAGTGTCCGAGGCCGGTAACTCAGTGTTTGCTTGACTCCAGGCCTGGCACTCTCTCCACCTCACCACCTAGCTGACCCATCTACCTCAACCACATGAAGTAGGAATTGCGCTCTTGTTCTCATCATTGCCCTTAGGTTGTTTCACAACCCAGACGCTCTGAAATTCCTTTATTGGAACAGACTTCCTATCCTTTCAGTTCTTTCAGTGCCTACTCACCCTCTCCTGAACCCATTCACTTTTTTAACTGAAATCTCCAGTAATTCCACTTCTCTCTGTTTTCCCAGGCCATCCCCCACCCCACCCCCTTGCTCTGGACCCACTTTCTTCCCTTCAAAAATCTTGACCAGTTCACCTTTTTGCTATTCTCAACCTTTAAGTCTCTCACGTCCCTTGTCCTATTGTAGCTCACTCCTTTCCAAAACCCAATACTGGATTATTCCCTCCACCTACTCTCTCTGCTCTTGCTACATGGGCACTACTGAACGCCAAAGGAGGAATGTACCTAATTGAGCTAACTGGGTCTATGATGAATTCATGGGATCTCAGCTGGGCCCCCACTACTTCACAATAATCCTTTTTATTCTTCCCTGGTTTATTCTTTTTTTAAAAAAAATACATGTAAGGGTAGTTTTCAACATTTGTTTTCATAGGCTTTCTAGTTTCAAATTTCTCTCCCACCCTCCCTTCTTTCCCCCCTCCCCAAGACAGAAAGCAATCTAATATAGTTTATATATGTACAATCACATTAAACATATTTCTGTACCAGTCATATTGTGAAAGAAGAATCAGAGCACAAGGGAAAAACTTCAAAAGAGAAGGAAAAAAAACAGCCCCAAAGTAGAAACAGTATGGTTCAATCTGCATTCATAATCCACAGTTCCTTTTTCTGGATGTTGAGAACATTTTTTCTATCATGAGTTCTTTGAAATTGTTTTGGATCATTGCACTGCTGAGAAGAGCAAAGTCTATCACCATTGTTCATCACACAATGTTGCTGTTACTATGTACAATGTTCTCCTGGTTCTGCTCCTCTCAGTCAACATCAGTTCATGTAAGTCCTTCCAGGTTTCTCTGAACTCCTCCTGCTCATCGTTTCTTATAGCACAATAGTATTCTATTACATTCATATACCACAACTTGTTTAGCCATCTCCCAGTTGACGGGCATTCCTTTGATTTCCAATTCTTTGACAACGTGGTTCATTTTTTTTTTTTTGTGTGAGGCAATTGGGGTTAAGTGACTTGCCCAGGGTCACACAGTTAGTAAGTGTTAAGTGTCTGAGGCCGGATTTGAACTCAGGTACTCCTGATTCCAGGGCCGGTGCTTTATCCACTGTGCCACCTAGCCGCCCCCACTAAAGTAATTTTTAAAAGTTCAAGTTTGATCATATCACTTTCCTTCTCAATAAACTCTAGTAACTCTCTATTGCCTCAGTGGTCAGATAGAAAAGCTCTTCACAACCTGGACACTTTCTACCTTTCCAGTCTTTTTACATATCTGTTATCTGCCTTCTCACACCCTCCCATCCAGCATGGATCCTAGTCTAATTGCCATTCTGCCCATCCCTATGCCATGGGCTGTCCCCCCTGTTCCTAGAAGGCACTACTTCCTCACCTCTCCCTCTAGGAATCCTTCCTTATACCCTTGACCGGTAATGCCCTTCCTTCTAGAACTTTGTTGTTGTTCAGTTGATCAGTTGTGTCTGTCTCTTCATGACCCCATTTAGGGTTTTCTTGGTAAAGATATTGGAGTGGTTTGCCATTTCCTTCTCCAGCTCATTTTACAGATATGGAAACTGAGGCAAGCAGGGTTAAGCGACTTGCCCAGGGTCACATAGCTAGTGTCTCAGGCCAAATTTGAACTCAAGAAAATGAGTCTTCCTGACTCCATGCCCAGATTTCTATCTACTGCGCCACCTAGCTGCCCCTCCTGTACTACCTTGTATTCATGTCGGATATATTATGGATATGCTTATACGTATAGATGTCATCTCTTCTGATAGAATGTAGGTCTCTGAAGGCAGGAAGTGTTTCACTTTTTACTTTAGATAACTTCAGCCCTTAGTATAGCACTTGGTATACAGTAAATGCTCATTGACTGATTCCTGCCCTTAAAGGAATTTCCATTGTAGGAAGGAAGATTAGAAACATCCCAGATAAGAGGATATGAAGTTGAATATGATAAGTGTATGAGAAGGCTGGATTAGATGCTCTTTATGGTGCCTTCCAAGTTCTAAATCTATTATGTTATGACTGAGAAGTCATGAGCTAAGCCTTGGGAAGTCATGGAAGATTTCTGAGCCAGGGAATGATATGACCTGGCTATGTATGGGTGGGGAGAGGATGGATATGTGAGCATTATCAGTGGGTGATGATGTGAGTGAGAGGTGCCCCTACGGGAGCCTTCCCCAGAGATATGCATCCTCAGAAACTCAAAACCCCCACCAGATCATACATTTACACCACCCCCCTCTCCCTTCACTCCAAAGTCCGGAAGAAAAACACTGAGAGATGAGAGCAGAGGCAGGATGTTGGAGATGGGAAGCTGGGCATACAGCCTCTATACCCCCTGGGCATCTCCTGTTTGATCAGCTTCTTGGCCTTAATTGTCTCTCGTTTGAGGTTAACCGACCTGTTAATGAGGCCTGGGAGGGGGAAGGCAGGTGGGGAGAGGAACCCCTGGTAAATGTGTGGGTGGGGGGTAGCTTTTCCCCAGGGGGCAGAGGGGCAGGATGCACTTGGTATTAATGAAGGGGGGCAGGGGTGCCCATCGGGGATGCTGTCTGGTCTTGCCCCCTTCTGCACAGGACCCTGGGGTTAGACTACTACAAGGGCATTTGGGCCTTTCCCTTGCAGTGGGTGGCAAGAGGATAAGCCCCCTAGCTCCTGTTTCCCCAGCCTCACCTCTGGAGATCCAGCCAGCCACCCCCTCCTTAGAGTTTCTCCCCATTAACTTTCTGGGATTATAGAAAGAATGATGGAGCCAGGACCTTGAAAATCTCTGTGTGTGTGTGTGTGTGTGTGTGTGTGTGTGTGTGTGTGTGTGTGTAGGGGGAGATTAGAACCAAATGGAATAAAAGAATTTTGAGGACTCTTTTCCTGGAGAGCCTGAAGAATGGGAGAGAGTTTCTTGCTAGCCTGTATATAGAAGCTAGAAGGAACCTTAGAGACCAACCGTTGGGACCCTCTAAATGGTAAACAATTATTGATCTCTACTGGTAGAGGGAGTTTGATTTGCCAGAGCAAGTTTCTTCAGTTTCAGCTGATGTTCCCTATGAAATTGGGAATATTCCCTATGAAAATTCCCAGGTGAAATTGCAGAAAACCAAATAAACAAACCTCCAAAATCAGCTGTGCTGTAGTGGAAGGAGACTGGGACGCCATCAGGAATCTGCCATTTACTAGGCATATGATGGTGGAACTCTCCCTGGGCCTCAGTTTCCTCCTCTGTAAAACAAGGGCAACTAGATGGTACAATGGGCAGAAAGGTGGGCCTGGAGTCGGGAAGACTTGAGTTGAAATCTGGCCTCAGATTTATTATTAGCTGGGTGACTCAGGGGAAGTCACTTAATCCTGTTTGCCTCAGTGTCCTCATCTGTAAAATGAGCAGGAGAAGGAAATGCCAAACCCCACTCTAATATCTCTGCCAAGAAAACCCCAAATGGGGTTGCAAAGAGTTGGAGATGACTGAAGAAATGACCCAACAAAACAAGGCGCTTGTTTTAGTTACTCTCCATGGTCCCTCCTTTCAGGGACTGATACTGGAGAAGTCATTAACCCTTGTCTCTCCCAGAGCTGGAAGCAGGGGCCAAGGTGAATCAGACTGATCCCCCTGCGGGCCTCAGCTCCACCCAAACCCTGGCAAATAGGAGGACTAGGCCCCACCTCCTACTCTGGCTCCAGAAAGGATTAGAACTCCTCGTGAATGGGGAATGTCTCAGACTTGGTCTCAGTCATTCTTATAATGTCATTTATTGTCCCTCTTTTGGGCCAATCCCTTTTTCCCTCCCGGTCTGCCTGACTCCTCTCCCCCACTGGCTGTTCTTTTCCCTGTACCTCTGTCTCTTCCAGCCAGGCAAACCTGTCCTCACACCTCATACCTCACCTTCTCTCCAGCTGCAAGTCCAAACCCAGTATGTTTCTCATTGGATGGGACTGGTAGAGCCTGAGTTCAGGGAGAGCTCTTTGAGGACAGAGACGGGACTCCCTTGTCACACTGGGGGACTCTCTGAGGGCAGGGAGGTAGAGAGCAAAGCACCCCAGACTTGTGGGTCCTGGATCTTTCAGGTATTTTTTTGGGTGGGTGGGGAGCAGGCAATGAGAGTTAAGTGACTTGCCCAGGGTTGCACAGCTAGTGTCAAGTGTCTGAGGCCACATTTGAACTCAGGTCCTCCTGAATCCAGGGCTGGTGCTTTATCCACTGAGCCACCTAGCTGCCCCTCTTTCAGGTATTAATTGGAATAATGCCTGGGAAAGTCTCTTTGTCTGGTACCTCATTTTTCTTATCTGTTAAATGAGGGGAGAAGAAGGTTGGACTAGGGCTGTGAATCCTCCCCATCTCAGGGCTCTCTGTCCATGGGGATACTCATTCCAGCAAAGCAAATCAACATGGAGCTGGGAGTGAGGACTCTTAGGGTTACAGAGGAAGTGTGCCAACTTAGTCATCTAGCATTGACCTGCTATGTTCAAGGCACCTTGCTAAACACTGAGGCTACAAAGAAAGACAAAAACCAATCAACCAAACAAAAACCCATCCCTGCTCTCAAAGATCTCACAATCAAATGGGGAAGATAACATGCTAACAACTATGAACAAACAAGATAGAGACAGGATAAAGTGGAGGGGATAGTCTCAGAAGGATGGCACTAAGATTAAGGAAGACTGGGAAAATATCTTGCAAAAGGTTGGACTTTAACTGAGATGCAAAGAAAACCAGGAATGCTAGGAAGTAGAGATGAGGAAGATGAGAATTCCAGGTATGGAGAAGAATCAGTGAAAACACTTAGAATTTGGAAATGGAGCATCTTATTTGAGGAACAGTAAAGAAGGCAGGCAGTCTCACTGGATCATGGTTTAGGAGTAAAGTAGAAAGGAATTCTGGAAAGGTAGAAAGGGATCAGGTTATAAAGGGGTTTGAAAGCCAAAGAGAACATTTTATATTTGATCCTGGAGTTTATAGGGAACCACTGAAGTGTATTGAATAGGAGGGTGATACAGTCAGACCTATGTTTTAGGAAGATTAGAGATTCGGATTAGAGTGAGAAGACCAACCAGCAGGCCATTGCAGTGGCCTAGGATGATGTGATGATGACCTGCCCAAAGGTGGTTATAGTATCGGAAAAGAGAAGGGGGGTGTGGGTGGGGTAAGAGATGTTATTAGGGTAGAAAGGACAATATTTGATCATTGGTTGGATATGGATTATGAGGGAGCGAAGAGTCAAGGATGATGCTCTAGGTTTTTAGCTTGGTTGACCAGAAGGATAGTAGCACCGTCAATGCTAACAGGGTCCAAGACAATTCCAAAGGACTCCTGATGGAAAATGCTATCTACCTCCAGAGAAAGAACTGATGGAGTCTGAAGGCAGGCCAAAGCATACTTTTTTCACTTTATTTTCTTTTTTTGTATGTGTTTTTTTCCTCTTTTGGTCTGTTTCTTTTTTCACAATATGACTAATGTGGAAATATGTTTTACATGATTGCACATATGAAACCTATATCAAATTACTTCTCGCCTTAGAGAGGGGGAAGGTGAGGGATGGAGGGGAAAATTTGGAACTCAAAATTTTATTTAGGGGTAGCCAGGTGGCACAGTGGATAGAGCACTGGCCTTGGATTCAGGAGGACCTGAGTTCAAATCCAGCCTCAGACACTTAACATTTACTAGCTGTGTGACCCTGGGCAAGTCACTTAACCCCAATTGCCTCACCAAAAAAAAAAAAAATTGTCTTTATATGTCATTGAAAAAAATACAATTTAAAAGAAGGTTTAAAACTGTCTTTATATGTAATTGGAAAAAATACTATTTAAAAGAATAAAAGAATGTTAAAATTGTCTTTACATGTAATTGGAAAAAATAAAATACTATTTAAAAGAATAAAAGAATGTTAAAATTGTCTTTACATGTAATTGGAAAAATACAGCCCTATTTGAAAAGGGACTGGATGAGTTCAGTTTTGGACATGGATTTGAAGTCAGAGCTTTAGGTTTCTATTCTTGCTTCTGCTCTCACCGGTGTGACCTCAAGCAAGCTATACACCCCCTCTGAGCCTCAGGTTTCTCATTTCTAAAGCCAGTGAGTTAGGCTAGATAGCCACCAAGGTCCCTTCCCATTTTAAATCTCTGATGCTATGGTGCCGTATCCTGGCCTCGGAGCCTCATGCCCTTCATGCATCCATTTCCCCCCTCCCACCTTGTACCAGTCATGGGAGCGCACCCTTGCCATGACAAGCACTGGGGTGCAATATCCCCGGGGCTCTCTCTGTTCTCTATCTCGGTCCCCCTCCCTTCCAAACGCCAGCCATCAGCAGGCCCTGGCTTTGAAGCTCCCTGCTGAGTTGTGTTTTTCTTATGACACAGAATAAATAGTGGAAGGCAGAGCAAGGGGCCCAGTCTCCAGTAATGAGGCTCTTCCGGGGGAGAGAGGGGAGCTGGCATGGGGCTCCCATCAGATAACACCTTACTCATGTGTATTTATCATTCAAATGAGGGACGCAACATGGGAGACAGGTGGGTCAAGGCCCTGGCTGGGAGGGAGGCAGGCGGACTCCTTGTCTTCCAGTGTTGGCTGGGATGTAATGGGTGACCCTGGGGAAGCATCTAAACTTCTCTGGGCTTCTGGTAAGAGCATCTATCGTCTTTGGAGTCCTTCAAAGCTCAAGCTGAGTGATCCTCTGGGCATTAGTGTTTTCTTGATCTTCAAATTCTATTGCATTTACTTATCTCTGTCAATGTTGTATTCCCTTCCTGAAGGCAGGTCCCGCTTTTCCTTTCCTCTTTTATCCTTAGGTCTAGAAAGGTGAGATGCACAGAGTATAAATGCTAGCTAAATTTAATTGAATAGAATGATTCTCCCCTCCTAGAGATACGAGAGGATGGACAATAGGACAAGTGCTTTGAGATCTCTGGCAGACCTTGCAGTCCATCTTGAAGTTTAGCTTAGGTCCAGAGAATGTGGGTGCTGGGGGAAGTGAGGAGTGAGACCATCATCATCATTTGCTAGTCTTGCTTCCATTTAATGTTCCCCATCACATCTGTCTTAGCCACTTTCCTGTCTGAGGATGGGAGATTTGGAGTTGCTTTGGAAGGGGAATCAACCCAGATGTTGGGCTTCAACTTTGATCCAGAAAACAACCCTGGGAAGTAGGTGTTATTTTTAGCTCCATTTTACTGTTGATGAAACTGAGGCAAGGCAGAAGTTAAGTGACCTGCCCTGGGTCACATAGGCAATAAGTGTTCAAGGCAGGATTTGAACTCAGGTCTTCCTGACTCCTGGCTCAGCATAATGTGCCACCTACTTGCTTGGAACATTTACCCTTCCAGCAGCAGATCTATGACTCAAGTCAAAGGGGGTGGTGGGGAGAAGAGTTAGAAGCTTCACCACTAGGTGCTAAAAATACCTGAGGTTCATATACATACAATCAGCCCATAGCAATCCATCTCCCAATGCCCAGGACAAAAGGGTGGCACTGTCCCTCACCACTCCCACATAGCCCAAGCAGTCAGAGCTGCCTTAGGTGAGACTTCTCCCCAGCCCAAGCTGCTTTTGAAGTTCATTGTCACCTGATTGCACCAGGATAAAAGTGTTGCAGGCCTGAGGGTGGGGCTCATTCCCCACCCAATATGACCAACTTTGTGTCGCTTTGACCATTGGTCCCCATGTGCATGGATTGGAAAACATTAACTCACAACTTACTAGGGCTTTGGCAGTTGGAGATGTAGAGAGATGCTATTCCTCCTTCTGCTCACCTGTGTATCTGCCTCTTATCTCTCGCAGACAGACTGGGACTTTCTCATTGATCCCTCAGTCTCTCCTTGGAAAAGTCTTTGCTTCTTCTTGGCCTCCAAAAATGCTGAAGCCCCTCTTCCCTTAGAGTTCCCCACTTGTTGGGAAGTCACCGATCTTTCCCTGGTTAGTGTAGTGGATTTAGACTATTGGGGTTCAAATAAGGCCACGTCTTCTACCTACTAACTGTGACTTTGATCAAGCAAAAAACTAATATCTGGGCCTTAGCTTCCCCACCTGTAAAATTAGGGGCTTGGACTGGATCATTTCAGTTTAGATCAGGAAGACTCCTTGAGGAGTTCCCCTAATGGAGAAAGTCTGGTCCCTCCCCTGGAGAGGCTGGGAGAGTTCCCAGGTTGTTGAGGGGTGGTGGGATATAGTCTCTGCTCCCTAAGTCCTCTTGTAGCTATAAATCTGTGGTCCTTCTAGGACAAATCTGGGGTGGGGGGGGAAGAGTTGGGAATGCTCAGGCCTTGGTTTCTCCCTGTTCCCTTCCCTTCCTCCCTCCTGGGTCTGTGTCGGTGAGATAATGTCTAGAGATACTCTGGGCTCCTCCGTGGAAGAGACCAGACAGTGACCAGAGGTGATTATCTGGCTTGACTAAGGCAGTGGTTTTACTCTCATCAATCCCCCTCAACCCCCAACTTGAAGCAGAGGGGAGTGAAGGGAAGGAGGGATCAAAGACAGATACCAGGAAGAACTTTCCAGAAGGAGATCTATACCCAGAAAGTATTCCCTAGAACACTAGAAGGGAAGAGAGCTGGGATATCTTCTAGTCATATTCTCACTCCAACATCTCTTGTGACTAGGATTCTAGAAGCACAGAGTCTGTGGGATAGATGAAATTGCGTCTCCAGATCCCCCATTCCTTTTCGGTTCCTGATGGTCCCTCGGGCTGGGTCACTCTACCATCTCCCTCTCTCCAGACTGAACTCCCTGGAATAGCCTGTCTAATCCCAGCCATCGAGCTCCCCCACCCCTTAGCAGACTCTTACCATCTTGTCCTATCCCTGAGCTGTCCCTGATCTCATTCCCTCTCAATCACCACCACGCTCTCCCCCCTTTATCTCCTCATTCTTGTCTCTTCATTTACTCCTACAGGGGAGCTTTCCCTGACTCCTTCTATTGTCACCCCATTTCCCCACCTCTGGGTCCCAGTGGTCCCTCTGACCTACTTCTTCCTGCTATCTGTGTTATTGGTGGAATATGTGTCCCATGTCCCTCCTCAGAATGGGAACTCTCTTAGCATGTGGGCTGTGTCTCCCATCTCCCTGCACCCCCTGCCATGATCCTTCCCAGCACTGAACCCAGGGTTTGAAGGGCATGGAGGGCATGGAGAGCATGCAATCCAGGGTGCGGATGAACAAACAGAATTTCTCCATTTATCACCCTATGTCTCTGGTGTTGCTGGATGTAGGGGGGTGGCATTCTCAAAATGCCCTCTAGATGTCACTGGTCAGCTGTGAGATCATTCCTTTCTGGTCCCCAGATCTGAGTTGAGTCTGAGCCTCGTTTCTCACCCCACCAAAGAAGAGGGACATAATTTAGCTGAGAAGGAATTAGGTGAGAAAATCCTGACGGTGACCTGGATCCTGCTCTTTCCTTTCCTGCTGTCCTCACCTATGCAGGCAGAACTGGTTGGAAAATCCTCTGGAAGGTGGGTTGGTCCACACGCTTGGGGTGGGGGTGGGATGAGTTATTCAAATCCTAATCTTCAGCATTCCCCATGGGGGAGGAAGTTTTCCCACCTTCAGGGATATTTGCTGGTCACAGTATGCAGTCCCCAGAGCTGGAGGGGATGTTGGCTATCATGATAGGGTCAAAGGAGCTCTGAATCTAGAGATAAAAACCTGGGTTCAAATCCTGGCTGGCCTATTCATTTACCTGTGTTACTACAACTAAGTCACGTAGGCTTTCATGGCCTCAATTTCTCTATCTGTAAAATGAGGGGGTTGAACTAGATCGTCTCTAAGACCCCCTTCTAGCTCTAAAGTAAATGATTCTATGAAATTTCCTTCCTCCTGAAGATTTGAAATTCTGGAGTCCCAGGGGTAAAAGTAAAAGCAGGGGCAGCTAGGTGGCGCAGTGGATAGAGCACCAGCCCTGGATTCAGGAGGACCTGAGTTCAAATCCGGCCTCAGACCCTTGACACTTACTAGCTGTGTGACCCTGGGCAAGTCACTTGACCCCAATTGCCTCACCAAAAAAAAAAAGTAAAAGCTAAGGTGACCTTCAAATCTACGCACATTTAATGTACTGTTGGTGGAGCTGTTAGTTGGTACAGTCATTCTGGAAAGCAATTTGAAACTATCGCCCCCAAAGTTACTAAGCTCAGACCCTACTACAAAAGATACCAAAGACAGAGGAAAAGGAGCTATAAGTACAAAAATATTTATAGCAACTTTTTTTCAGGGTCAAAGAATTGGAAACTAATGGAATGGGCACTAATTTGGGAACGGCTGAATAAATTATGGTATGTGAATGCAATGAAATATTATTATGCCATAAGAAATGATGAAAGGCACAGTTTCAGAGAAACTTGGAAATGCTGAATGTAGTGAGTAGAACCAGGAGAGAAATTTATACATATAATAACAGCATTGTAAAGACAGACAACTTTGAGAGACTTGTGGCCTCTAATCAATGCAATGACCAACCACAATTCCAGAGGGCTAATGATGAAGCTTGCTACTTGCCTCCTGACAGAAAGGCGATAGACTCAATGTTCAGAATGAGACATATGGTTTTGAACACAGCCAGTGTGGAAATTTGACTTTGCTTGAGCATGAATATTTGTTACAATGCACATTTTTTTTTCCTTTCCTTTCCTTTCCTTTCCCTTCCACAGTTGGGGTAGGAAACTGTGCATACCCTTTGATCCAGCAATACCACTACTAGGTCTGTATCCCAAAGAAATCATAAAAAATGAATAAGGACCCACATGTGCAAAAATATTTATAGCAACACGTTTCATGGTGGCAAAATATTGGAAATTGAGGGGATGCCCATCAATTGGGAAATGACAGAACAAGTTGTGGTATATGAATGTAATGGAATACTCTTGTGCTGTAAGAAATGATGAGCAGGCAGTTTTCAGAAAAACCTGGAAAGACTTGTATGAAATGGTGCAAAGTGAAATGAGCAGAACCAGGAAAACATACACAGTAACAGCGATACTGTGTGATGATCAACTGTGAATGACGTAGTTCTTAGCAACACAATGATAAAAAAACAATTACAAAGGACTCACGATGGAAAATGCTTTCTACATCCAGAGAAAGAACTGATGGACTCTGAATGAAGATTGAAGCATTTTTTTTCACTTGATTTT
Organism: Dromiciops gliroides; assembly: GCF_019393635.1. Taxonomy (NCBI): domain Eukaryota; kingdom Metazoa; phylum Chordata; class Mammalia; order Microbiotheria; family Microbiotheriidae; genus Dromiciops; species Dromiciops gliroides. The sequence goes on from NC_057864.1 coordinate 188,710,863, forward strand.
TTTTTCATATTTTTTCCTTTGGGTCTGTTTTTTTCTTTCACAACTATGAGTAATATAGCATGATTGTGCATATATAATCTCTATCAAATTGCTTACTATTTTAGGAAGAGGGGAGGAGACGGAGGGATGGAGAAAAATTTAGATATTTTTTTTTTGCCCAGGGTCTCATAGCTAGTAAGTGTCAAATGTCTAAGGTTAGATTTGAACTCAGGTCTTCCTGAATCCAGGGCTGGTGCTTTAAGACCTCAAAATTTTGTAAAAATGAATGGCAAAAATTCTCTTTACATTTAATTGGTGAAAATATTATTAAAAATAAAAAAAACAATGGGGGCTTGAGAGGAGGTGAAGGGGAGAAAATAAATGCTTTTTTATTAAAAAAAAAAAAGAAGAAGAAGGGGGCAGCTAGGTGGTGCAGTAGTAGATGAAGCACTGGCCCTGGATTCAGGAGGACCTGAGTTCAAATTTGACCTCAGACACTTGACACTAGCTGTGTGACCCTGGGCAAGTCACTTAACCCTCATTGCCCTGCAAAAACAAAAAACAAACAAACAAACAAGAAATTAAAAGGTGACCTTCAAACAACCCTCTTCCTTCTCTTCTTTCTCTTTACTGCTAGCTGGTTTCAGGTATCACAGGCTATGTCCCCTCCCTCACTTTTTTGGAGCCTTAGCCAGGACTGGGTGAGACTGGACAAAATTCAGAGGATGGGAGGAGGATGACTCCAGGTCCTCTTGGTCTTGGATGGGGCAGAGTGGCACCTCCCCACATCTGACAAGATGGACTAGATAGATCTGCTGGGAGTTATGTTATTTGGGCAGGGGGGCTCCTCTTTCCTCTTCTCTTATCTCTCCAAGCTCTTATGCCAGAGGGAGCTTGGGAGGGGCTGTATTTGAGGGAATAGAAAATGGATGTGAGACTATCTGTATCTGTGAGTCTGTATTTATGCCAGCTAATGAGGTTGGATGTGTTTGAGAGAGAATAATTTACTCCACATTCAGGGTCCAACAAACATTGATTAGGCAGCGTATTATAGGGAGCAGAAGGCTGGAGTCAGAATCAGATAGTGGTTGTTTAGTCCTTTCAATCATGTCCACCTCTTTGTGCCCTAACCCACCTTGAGGTTTTCTTGGCAGATACTGGAGTGGTCTGCTATTTCCTTCTCCAGCCCATTTTACAGATGAGAAAAGTGAGGCAAACAAGGTTAAGTGACTTGCCCAGTGTCATACCTGTAAGTATGTAAGATTTGAAATCAAGATGAGTCTTCCTGATTCCAAGTCTAGTGCTCTAATCCACTTCACCACCTCGCTGCTCCTGAATCAGATAGGTCAGAATGACCTCAGGTAGTTTACTCACTCTGTAAGAGCCTTTATTTTCTCATTGTTGTTGTTGGGTTTTTTGGTTTTTTTGCAGGGCAGTTGGGGTTAAGTGATTTGCCCAGGGTCACACAGCTAGTAAGTGTTAAGTGTCTGAGGCTGGATTTGAACTCAGGTCCTCCTGAATCCAGGGCCGGTGCTCTATCCACTACACCACCTAGCTGCCCCGATTTTCTCATTGTTAAAATGGGGATACTGACATATTTAGTGTCCATATCATAGGATTTTTGTGAAAATCAAATGGGATAATCAATTAAAGCACCACATAAATGTGGCGCTAGGCACTAGGGGAGAGAGAAAAGTTTCTCTATGCTGAGCTAGGCTGATCATTGGATAACAGACAAGCTGAGCCTCCATTCCAAACCTCATGTTTGTGTATATGTTGTGTGTGAAGTGAGGAATGAAGCCCCTTTGGACTAGGCTATGTTATCTAATCTCTGCTGGGCCCTCCTTCCACTCCTCTCTAATGCCACTCTCCCAAACCTCTCCTCAAGCCTTCCATGAGATCTTCTCAGCCTTGCCTTATCCTTCGCTCAAAAAATGGTAGCCCTTTGACAAGACCCTTGGACCTTTTGCCCCAGTTCTTCATGTAACACCTCTCAAACAACATCCCCCACCATCTCCTCCTTCATTCCATCTCTGAAGATGAAGTCACTCTTCTCCTGGCCAAGGCACATCCCTCTACCTGAATCCTCGATCCTCTAGCAGACTGCCTCTATTATCATCCCCACTCTTTCTCTAATCTTCCAAATCTCCCTGTTTACTAACTCCTTCCCTGTACTCTCCAAACAGACCCATTCTTAAAAACCTCCCTACTTGATCCTATCATTCCCTCATAGCACTCGTCCTGTATTTTTCTTTCCCCTTTCAGCTAAACTCCCAGAGAGGGCCATCTCAAATGGATGCCTCAATTTCCTTTCCTCTCATTCTCTTCTTAACTTCTTTAACCTGGCTTCTTATCCTATCCTACAACTGAAACTGCTCTCTCCAAGGTTATCTGTGAATTGTCAAATCTCATGGTTCTCCTCCATCCTCATCCTCCTTGACTTCTCTGTAACTTCTGCCACTCCTCTTCCTGTTAACACTCTCCTCTGTAGGTTTTCAGGATACTACTCTCTCCTGGTTCTCCTTATACCTATCTGACCACTCCTTCTTAGTCTCCTTTGCAGGATAGTTCCTTAAGGCTCTTTTCTCTTTTTCTTTTATACAATCTCATTCAGGCACAGTGGATAGAGCACCGTGTCTAGAGTCAGGAAAATTCATCTTCCTGAGTTCAAATTTGGCCTCAAACACTTACTAGCTGTGTGACCCTGGTCAAGTCACTTAATCCCATTTGCCTCCATTTCCTCATCTGTAAAATGAGCTGGAGAAGGACATGGCAAACCAGTCCAGCATCTTTGCCAAGAAAACCCCAAATGGGGTCATGAAGAGTCAGATCCAGCTGATACAATTCAACAACAAAATGTTTGGTGACTGTTGACTATACCCAGCAGAGTGCTGGTAGGTAAATGTTTAACAACTAACTGGGGGTGGAGTGAGGAATGTAAGCAGGACACACTTTTAAATTTAATTTGCTTTATTACTTTTTTTTTTTTAAGTGAGGCAATTGGGGTTAAGTGACTTGCCCATGGTCACACAGCTAGTAAGTGTTAAGTGTCTGAGGCCAGATTTGAACTCAGGTACTCCTGACTCCAGGGCCAGTGCTCTATCCACTGCGCCACCTAGCTGCCCCCGCTTTATTACTTTTTAATTAAAATTGTTTTTCAACTTTAGAAGTAAAACAAGCACTTTCATAACATGGTAGAATAGAAAAAAAGATGATTGCACACAAAACTGCACATCTATGTACAAATTGCTATTCCTTTTAAATATATAAGAAAGTTGTCATGTAACTTCCTTTTCTCCCCTTTTTTTCTCTTTCACCATGCCCTGCCTTAGAGATGGCTGCCATTAGACATAAATATGGGCATCTACTGTTACCAATATTAATTTGGATTATTAACATTTTCTCCATTACTTTCTTAAGTTTAGACAGTGAATAAAACAATAAGTCAGTAATCTGCTGATTCTCTAGCTAATAAACCAATGATTTGTGGTTTGGCTGATTTCCAAAGTATAAATACTCACACCAAAAATTTAACAACCAGCTCCCCCAAGCTGGTTTAAATTGGACCCAGTCTGTGGGGGTGGTTAGAGAGGATCCCCAAGTAGAGAAGCCATTTAACAAGCTGAACATCAAAACATGTCCCAGACACAAAAGGTCAACCAGTGAGATGAACAGAGAAGGAAGAGTGACCTTGGACCAGGGCTAAGGTATCCTGCTTCTCTCTCTTCCATCCTGGCTGGACATTTTTTTTTTTCGGTGGGGCAGGGAGGAGGGTGTGGCAAGGAGAGGGGGAGATGTGGAAGAGGAAATCATGTCTGATAGCAGACTCCCTTCTTTGACAGAGGGAGATAGACTCAAATTATGAGAAAGACAAGCCCCAGACTCAACCAGCAGTAACATTTCATTGGCTTTTACTAGGCATCAAGGTGGCATAATGAGTAGAGTGTTGGATTTTTGAGTCAGGAATACTTGATTTTGAATCCTATCTCAGACACATATTTGCTGTATGACCCTGGATAAGTCACCTAACTTTTCTTGGTCTTAGTTTCCTTATCTGTAAAATTGGTATGAGATAATATATGCAAAGTGCTTTGTAAACCCTAAAATTCGTTATTAAAAAGCTGTTATTATTATTGCCCTGAGTCACCCAAAGGAACTTCCCAATACTCTATGCAGGTTTGACATCTCACTCAGAAACCAAAACATACTTTGTAAATCTCAAAGAAGAATATTAATGAGAACTAATGTTGCAGAGTGGATGAAAAACCAGAATCCTATGGTGTTGTTTATAAGAAACACATTTGAAGCAGAGAGATATACACAGAGTAAAGGTAAAGGGTTGGAGCAGAATATATTATGTTTCAACCGAAGTAAAAAAAAAAAAAGCAGGGGTAAAAATCCTGATCTTAGACAAAGCAAAAGCAAAAATAGATCTAATTAAAAGAGATGAGGAAGGAAACTGAATCTTGATAAAAGGTACCATAGACAATGAAGTGATATCAATACTAAACATATATGCACCTGGTGGAATAGCATCCAGATTCTTAGAGGAGAAGTTAAATGAGTTACAAGAGGAAATAGACAGCAAAACCATACTAGTGGGGGATCTCAACCTCCCCCTCCCAGAACTAGATAAATCTAACCACAAAATAAATAATAAAGAAGTTAGGGAGGTGAATAGAATTTTAGAAAAGTTAGATATGATAGACCTCTGGAGAAAATTGAGAACTATTATGATTAATAATATTGTTGTAGAGATAGGCAACATGGTTTAGTGTATAATAATAGGTAATATTTATATAGCATTTACTATGTGCCAGGCATTGTGCTAAGTGCTTTGCAAATATCTCATCTCATCCTCACAACAAACCTGGGAAGTAGGTGCTATTATTATACCCATTTTATAAACGAGGAAACTGAGGTTAAATGACTTGTCCAGGGTCACATAGCTAGTAAGTATCTGAGGTAGGATTTGAACTAAATCTTCCTGATTCTAATCTTCCTTCCTGATTCTAAATCTTCCTTCTAAGTCTTCCTGATTCCAGGCCCGGCACTTTATTCACTGTGTCATCTGGCTGCTTTAATAGAATGCAGGGCTTGGAGTCAGGAAGCCCTTGATTCAAATCCTGCCTTTAGCACTTACTATTTATGTGACCATGAGCAAGTCACTTAATAATTCAAAGTCTCAGCTTCCTCATCTATAAAATGGGATGGCGTGGAAGGCCCCTTTCATCTTTAAGTCTATGATCCTATAACCCTATGGAAGGGCATGTGATTTCTTTGTTATTGAGCAGTCTTGCATTAAGAAACTCCCTCAGGAACCAAGCTGGCACCTTCTCTATAACTTAGAGGCTTAGAAAGCTGGCTAAAGCACAGAGAGGTTAAGTGATTTATCCCAAGTCACACAGCCATTCTCCTTCATACCTGAGACTTGTATTATTGTATTATTGTTCAATAATACAAGTAGGTCATGTCAGTCTCCCTCCTCCAGGCAGTCCTTCCTATCTGTCCTTCCACCTCTCAAACCTTCCCTCAAGTCCAAACTGCCTCTTCTGAGCCCCAGAAATATTTTTATGTGCCAAGCACTTACTCCAATTACTGCCTGGTTTTAGCATCATAGGTGAAGAGCTAAAAGGAACCATTTCAGTTCAGCTGACTCTTCGTGACCCCATGGACCATAGCACGCCAGTGCTGTCCATGGGTTTTTCTTAGCAAAGATACAGGAGTGGTTTATATGGATTAAGGTAAACAGAAGTGTGCCCAGGGTCACACAGCTAGTAAGTGTCTGACACTGGATTTGTACACAGGTCTACCTGACTCGAGGCTGAGCATTCTATTCACTGTGCCACCTAGCTGCCTCCCATCTAGTCCAGTCCTTCATTTTAATGTGTAAACTAGGGCCCAGAAAAGATAAGAGATTTGCCCAAGGTCACAATAAGTAGAGAAGAGGGGCAGCTAAGTGGTGAAGTGGATAGAGCACCCGCCCTGGAGTCAGGAGGACCTGAGTTCAAATTTGGCCTCAGACACTTGACACTTACTAGCTGTGTGACCCTGGGCAAATCACTTAACCCCAATTGCCTCACCAAAAAACAAAAAAACAAAAAACCAAACCCCACAAAAAACCAATAAGTAGAGAAGAGACCTGTATCTTGCCTTTTGAGTCTGATGGTTCTGGAGGAGAGAATGAGGCTGGTGACTTTGCACAGCTCTGTCTCACTTAAATCTAATTCACTTGCAAGTTAAGATATCACCCTCCTGGTGTCATTGGTCCTCTTGGAGAATGAAAGACAAACAAGAAGGCCAGGGTCACACAGATAGTAAGTGGCAGAGCTGAATTTGAACTCCAGTCCTAGGATTAAAAATCAAAATTTGGTTTAAATTAGTTCAAATCTGAAAGCAGCCATCTTTCCACTCTGCCATATTGCCTTTGGTTACTATCTTATTTATTGTATAATGTTGTTGCTTAGTTGTTTTTAGTCATGTCTGAGTCTTTGTGACCTCATTTGGGGTTTTTTGGGCAAAGATACTGGAATGGTTTGCCATTTCCTTCTCCAGCTCATTTTACACATGAGGAAACGGAGGCAAACAAGATTAAATGACTTTCCCAGGGTCACACAGCTAGTTAGTATCTGAGACTGGATTTGAACTCAGGTGTTCCTAACTCTAGGCCCAGTATACTATTTACTGAGCTATCTAGAAACCCTTCCTGTATAATAATAGCTCACATTTATATAGGATTTAAGCTATATCTGTATATAATATATTATATATTTATATATCCATCCATCCATCCATCCATATATAGGCCCAATCAGGGCAGCTACGTGTCACAAATGAGTTTAAATCTCACATCAGACACTTACTGCTGTGTGATCCTGGCCTAATTGCCTTAAAAACATCAGGGGGCATCTACAGTCATCCTGATATATATATCTTGCCACTGGACTCAGATGGCTCTGGAGGAGAGAGTGAGGCTGGTGATCTTGCACAACCCTTCCTCACTTAAATCCAATTCACTGCAAGTCATGACATCACCCTGATGTCACGGTCCTCTTCCAGAATGAAGGACAAGCAACAACAGCAACAACAACATTATAAGCCCAATTATCTAGTCCAATCCTCATGCAATCCTGTGAAATCAGTGCTATTTTTTGTCTCCATTTTATAGGTGTGGAAACCCAAGAATGAGATACTGAAATGACTTGTCCAAGGTCATACAGCTAGTGTCTGAGATGAGAGTCTAATCCAGGTATTCCTGACTCCATGTCTCCTATGTTAAAATGTCTCCTCCCCCAGCTAGACAGTAAGCAACCTGAAGGAAGGGTATTGTAAGTGGTAAGAAGAGGTGAGAGACTGATAAACTGAGATTACTTTTCTTTTTTTTCTGGGGCAATGAGGGTTAAGTGACTTCCCTGGAGTCACACAGCTAGTAAGTGTCAAGTGTCTGAGGCCAAATTTGAACTCAGGTCCTCCTGAATCCAGGGCTGGTGCTCTATCCATTGGGCCACCTAGCTGCCCCCAACTGTCCTAATAGAAACTCTCAAAGAAACAACCCAGAGAAGAATAGGCTCTTGGGTAAGATCTTAATTAGCTTTCTGTTTGATCAGCTTTATAGGACAAGGGGTTTGCAATGAAGCCAATACAAAATTCTCATTGACCTGCTAGGTAGCTTGGTGGATGGAACACTGAACCTAGTGTAAGGAAGGCTGGAGATCATATCTACCCTGAGACACTCACTAGCTGTATGACCTTGGGTAAGCCACTTAGCCTCTGTTTGCCTCAGCCTCCACAACTGTAAAATGGGAATAATGATAACACCTACCTCCCAGGGTTGTTGTGAGGATCAACTGAGATAATAGTTGTAAAAGTGCTTAGCATAGTGCCTGGCACATAGTAGGTGCTATATAAATGCTATCTACTATCATCTATTGCCCAAATTAGAATCTTAATTATTATTGGGTCCATGGATAGAGCACTGGGATTGGAATCTGGAAAACTCATCCTAAGACACTTACTAGCTGTGTGACCCTGGGCAAGTCATTTCACCCAGTTTGCCTCAGTTTCCTCATGTGTAAAATGAGCTGAAGAAGGACAATGGGAATCTTTGCCAAAAAAAACCCAAAAGGGGTCACGAAAGGTTGGACACAACTGAAAATAACTAAACAACAATCTTCAATTCCTTTTGCCTGAATCATTGATCAGTCACAAACTTACCGAGTAGATACCATGGGCACAGTCCTGAAAGGTTGTCAGGTTTGGGGGTATAGCGGTTGAAATTCTGGTTCCAACACTTGCTAATTCAATAAATGTGGACAAGTCACTTTCCTGTTCTGAGCCTCAGTTTCCTTCCCTGTAAAGTGAGGGGGTTGGACAAGATGATCTCTGGAGTTTCTTTCAGATCCTATGAACTATGTAGGACACAACTGCCTCCGTTTGGGGAGTTTACTGTCTAGTTGGTGGGGAGGATAGACATTTTGTTGTATTGGATGGAACTCTGGATGTGGAATCAGGAATACCTGGACTGGACTCTCATCTCAAACACTCACTGGCTGTATGACCTTGGACAAGTCATTTCATTATCTCATTCTCAGGTTTCTACATCTATAAAATAGAGACAAAAATAACACTAACTTCACAGGGTAGTGTGGGGATTGAATTAGATATTTGGGCTTAAAATAAAATTCTTTCCATAAGTCCTTTGGGCAATGGGATAAGGGGGAATGGAAAGGTTGCACTACGTGTTTATATAGTATCTACTATGTTTATATAGTGCTTACTACTAGGTACTGTGCTAAGCCCCTTTACAACTATTATCTCATTTGATCCTCACGAAAACCCTGGGAGGTAGGTGCTATCATTATTTCTGTTTATACAGTAGAAGAAACTGAGGCAAACAGAGGCTAAGCAACATGCCCAAGGTTACACAGGTAATAATTGTCTGAGAGTGTATTTGAACTCAGGCTTTCCTTACACTAGGCCCCTCACTCTCTGTTATGTCACCTGGCTGCCTTGAGGGAAGGGTGATAGAGAGAGGTAGTGGTGATGGAGGTTAGAGAGAAAAGGAAGGAACTGTCTGGGCTGTCTGTGGTCAGGACTGTGCCAACCTATGGAAATGGAGCAGAAGGAGGTGGGGAGGATCTGTTTGGACCCAGTGTTGAGGACAAAGGGGAAGAAAGGGAGAGAGGAGGTCAGACAGGGGAGCAGGACAGCACCGGGAGGAGCCAGGGTGAAAACAATGATTAGAAACTCCCTCCATCAGTGTCTACAAGCTCTATTAGTCCAATTAACCCTAATTGACTCTCCTCAACTGTCTTGGCTTTCCAATAACTAAGAGTGAGGCCTCAGGCTGGAGAGGGAGTGGAAAATAAAGGCTGGGCTTCTTAGAAGGATAGAATCAGAAAAAGGGTGTGATTAGGTGATTCTAGGAGGCAGCACCTTGCTCTAGACCAGGCTGCTGGACTTTGGGCCTAGGGACCAAGAATTGGACCTAGGGAGACATCTGGATCCCCAAGGGACCGAATGTGTTGTTGTTTCTCTCATTGGTATGTTTCAAGTCTATAACAAAAGCTCAATGAACGCCATGGGTCTCATCCAATCTCAGCTAAACTGGGCCTGGTTACTTGTATTGGCAAAAGCCTGGGAACACTGGGCCCTCTGGGTTTGTTTGAATGAGGCATTGCCTTAGAGTTCCGGACTTCAGTCAGAAAGACCTGGGTTCTGATCCCACCTCTGACACTTACCACAGGCAAGTCATTTAACAGTGTTAAACCTCGGTTTCCCCATCTGTGAAATGGGAAGGTTGGAGTCGTTGGCCTCTAAAATACCTTCCAACTCAATTTATGATACTACATTAAGCCCATCCCTTACCTGCCATGAAAGCAGGCAGACAAGTAGCCGTTTCTCCCAAAGAAATAGAAGAAGAAAGTTTTGCTCTGTCTTCCCCATCTGAAAGTTCTTCCTGAGGTTTAGGTAGAGTGCTGCTGAAATCTATCACCTCCCCCAGCCGGCTGGAATGGAGAATAATGAGTCTCTGGCTAGGCTGATCCCCAATCCCTTGCTCTCTTCCTGCCTCCAAATTCCAACCCCATATGAAGAGGCTGATGGGACTTTGTGGAGAGATTTCTGGATGGGGAATCACGCAGGTTTCACTAGTGACTAGATGAGCAACCTTGGGAAAATCATTTTTTCTTCTCTGAACCAGAGGGGTTTTTTCCATATGTAGAACAGGGATGATAATATCTTGCCTACCTCTTTCAGAGGGCTGAAAGCACTTTATAAAAAGCTATACACCTGTAAGGGATTATTAAGGCATTATTTGAGCTTTCTTACAGAATATTTGGCAGCTAGGTGGACAGAGTGATAGGTCTGGAGTCAGGAAGACTCCTCTTCCTGAGTTTAAATCTGGCCTCAAACCAGATCACACTAGCTGTGTGACTCTGGGCAAGTAAACTCACCCTGTTGGCCTCAGTTTCCTCCTCTATAAAAAGAGCTGGAGAAGAAAGTGGCAAACCAACTCCAGTATGTTTGCCAAGAAAACCCCAAATAGGATCACAGAGTCAGAAATGGCCGAACAACAATGAAATATTTGCAAGTGACCTTGAAAGGTTATATCCTTTCATCCATGGGCCTGGAGCATGTCCTAAATGCTTTCTTTTTCTTAACTGCCTCTGGTAGAAGAGAACTCTATGACTTGTTTAGCTGTTGAAAGATAAACACAGTAGGGGCAGCTAGGTGGCCCAGTGGATAGAGCAAGAGCCCTGGAGTCAATAGGACCCAAGTTCAAATCTGGCCTCAGACACTTAACACTTACTAGCTGTGTGACCCCAGGCAAGTCACTTAACCCCAATTGCCTCACACACACAAAAAGAATATAAGTTGCAAAACATTTGCCAGTCTATTGGGGCAGCTAGGTGGTGCAGTAGATAAAGCACTGGCCCTGGATTGAGGAGGACCTGAGTTTGAATCCAGCCTCAGACACTTGACACTTACTAGCTGTGTGACCCTGGGCAAATCACTTAACCCTCATTGCCACAAAAACAAAAACAAAACCCCAAATGAAAGATAAACACAGGGAATTCAGCCTCAATTTTTAATCTTGCAATTTGCTGACTAGGAGATACTTCCAAGTCCCTGATATCAAGATGGCGGCAATTTTAAGGCCAATGAGCTAAGCCATTAAGCCAAGTCCCTGATCCAGAGTACCATTTTATATCCCATTTCTTTTTATCTTACCAAGTCAACTTTATTAGGCTAAGCAATGAAAAGCAGTGCGGTGCAGTGGCCTGGGAATCCACAGAGCTAGAATCTACTCCAGGCTCTGCCACACACTTGCTGTGTGATTTTGGGTGGGTCATTTTTCCTGTCATGGCCTCAATGTTCTCATCCATGAGACAAAGAAGACTCCTCCTATCCCAGACATTTCTCTAAATTCGTTATTCTCTGACTTGATTTCCCCTTTGGAATTGGTCCTGCAGCTGTAACCCAAACTCAGTTTTTCCTTGACTTGGTTAATGGAACTGTTGACTCCTGCTTGCTCTCACTTGTCTTAGGGATCTAGAGAAAGGGAGGGGTCAGGGATAGGTGGGCAGGAGAGCAAGAGGAAGGAATGGAGGGGCCATTGTAGATCATAGTCTTTAGTATGAGGTGATTGTTACTGATCAGGTAAAGGGGGCATTTGGGAAGCAGCTTGGGAGAAAGAAGACATGGCTGAGGGGGACAGGCTTTGGACAGAGGAAGGAGTAAAGAGGACCAAAGGTACAGTTAGAGAATAAAGTAAAGGTAGGGATGAGAGAGTACAAGTAAAGGGGAAAAAACCTTTGACCACACCATTCCAGTCTGAAGACTGTTGTCCTCTGTTGGGAAACCTTAGAGGGAGGCACTCCACCCACTCTGTCAGTCATCCATCCCAACATAACTCCCTTGATCATAAGGGAAGTCCCTTCAGATGCCTAACCTCAGTCCCTCTGGCTGAGAGACTGCTCTTGCCTGTATTCAGGGTATGGGGCTGTGTTTGAGTATGGGACTGCTTGTGGGTATGGGGTTGGGAGCACGGTGGATAAAGGTAGAGGTGCTGTCCACTATGCTGAAGTGTGAAAAAAAAGTTACCTCCCATAGAGGATTATGGGGAAACCTAAACATGGTCCTTCCTACAGTCAGTGAGGACAGGTCTCTCCTGGGACACTCTCCCGACCCTCCCCTGCCCCTCCCCTGCCCCACCCCCACCCCACCATGATTTAAAGTTCCAGATGTGCCTCTCCCTATTCAGAACCAGTTAATATGCTCCTTATCCCTCCTCCCCCCACCCCCACCCCAATGGTTCTAATGCCAGGACATTTGGAACCGCCTGTTCCAGGCGTCACCCTCTCCTTGCACTCAGGGCCTAATGGCAGGGAAAGGACCAGTTTTTCCAGCCCTAGGATGGAGGGGAGGCCTGGCCTCCCTGGGGCTCTTCCGACACCAGATGGTAACCAGGGCCCTGGAATGTAGCTGATCCGGCTCCAAGCCCGATGGACTACTGAGGTTGGAGGCAGCTGGAGCCCCCAGGGCCTGCTTCACTGGCCCCCATGGGAAGGAGAGGGGAGGGAAGGAGGGACTGGGGGAAGGAGGAGGGAGAGGCTACAAGGTGTGTGTATAGGGAGCATCCAAACAGCTCTAGGTAAGGAAACATTCCCAGTAAAAGTTGGCAGCTTTGCTCAGGGGACACAGAGCCCCCGACTATCTACACCTATCTACCAACATACAAAGAATTCCCCTGGTTCATTCATTAGCTGCCATTACTAGCCGAAAGCTGATTGTGCTTCAGGCCTCTATAATGCTCTCCCCACACTTAGAAACATCCTTGTCTAGAGAGACTGCTCTGGCCTCTATCTGTAAAATACCTCTCCCTTGTTCTGCCCTTCAACTTCCCTGTCTTACCCCTTTCTCCAATAAGCCCACCTGAATTCAGGATTCCACTAATTCTAGCTATCCCTTTAATTTAATTCCTTCATTCCTTCCTTTATTCATTCATAAGTAGGCAGAAGGTCATGGGGAAAGAACAATGGATTGGGAACTAGATTTCTGGATGGGCTCCCATACTTGCTAACTAATCGACCTTGGGCAAACCATTTATTTAGCATTTCTGAGACTCAGTTTCTTCCTCTATAAAATGGGATTAATAACACTACTATTTCCTCCCTCAAAAAGCCACTGGGGGAAGGGGAACCTTTTATAAACCGTAATGGGCTATAAATGGGAGCTATAATTCATCCAATCATTCAATGACCATTCAACAAATACCTACTGGGTGCAAAATATTGTGCCAGGTGCCAGGGGAGGCACAAAGATAAATAAAATAAAACTTGACTCCTGTCCTCTGGGAGCCCGTACTCCAGTAGAATGAATGATGAAGAATTGGTTTACAAAAATTAATAATTGGTGTTGAAAAAAATGGAAACTGAATGCTATGACTGGTTCCAAAGAAGAGACACTAAAAAGCAATTCCTTCCCTCCTCTTTGCAAAAGCCCAGGAATCAAGGTACGGAACACTATCATGTTAGATTGTTTTGATGTGTTCATTTTTCTGAGGGGTAGTTAGGTAGCACAATGAATAGAGTACTGGGCCTGGAGTCAAGAAGACTCATCTTCTGGAGTTCAAAACTGGCTTCAGACACTTACTGGCTGTATGATCCTGGGTGAGTCACTTAACCCTATTTGCCTCAGTTTCCTCATCTATACAATTAACTGGAGAAGGAAATGGTAAAATACTCTAGTATCTCTGCCAAGAAAATCCCAAATGGGATCACAAAGAGGCAGCCTCAGACAATTCCTAGCTGTATCACCCTGAGCAAGTCACTTAACCCTGTTTGCCTCAGTTTCCTCATCTGTCAAATGAGCCAGAGAAGGAAATGGAAAACCCCTATGGCATCTTTGCCAAGAGAACTCCAAATGGGTTCACAAAGAGTTGGACACAACTGAACAACAGTTTTTCTGAACTCTTCCCCCTCCTCTTTGGTTCTTTGTTTTAAGGGATGGCTCTCTAGGAGGGGAGGGGAATATACTGGGAAATATAGGTGATGTAAAAATTAACAATTACAAAATTTATTTGAAAAAAATAATAGTGTGGGAGGCAGCTAGGTGATGCAGTGGATAAAGCACTGGCCCTGGAGTCAGGAGGACCTGAGTTCAAATTTGACCTCAGACACTTGACACTTACTCACACTAGCTGTGTGACCCTGGGCAAGTCACTTAACCCTCATTGCCCTGCCAAAAAAAAAGTGTTAAGACAACCACAAACTAGAGAAGTGAAGTATATTGCTTCAGACCCCACACTTACAAGTTTCCTCCCCATTGTACTCCACAACTGTACCTCAATCATCTCTGCCTGCCCACTCTCTTCTTGGTGGCCCCCTCCTACTCCTCTTACTACCCTCACCCACCCCAGATCCACCTATTCCCCTCTCACTGCTCACCTTTCCACTTACAATCAATTTTCTGACTTCTTTGCTCCACCTGCTAGCAAATTTAAAAAAATCATCTTCCTGGCCCATCATTCCCTTAGTCCTTAGAAACTCTCCCTCCCCCCACCCCCCAACACCCTTAGGAAACTGTCTTGGTTTGATCAGAAGAAAAGAGAGTAGTACTCTCTAGTTTTGCCTAACCAGGCCCAGGGTACACCCCTGACCAAACCTTCCTCCCTTTTATATATGAGGCAAAGGTCTCCATACCCATTCCCCCTCATTTCTATACCTCTACCTTTTGAGGGTCTTCTTTACATGATTTCAAGTTTGTTTGTTTGGGGATTTAGGTTTTACAAATATTATCAATAAACATGAATGTGTGTGCTTTTGCACACAAAAAAGGAAGGGATGTCAGGATAGTCCTAGATCTGTGTTGGTGGACTGGGAAAATGGGAGGAAAAAAAAGGGATAGAGTGATGAGGGGGAGTGAGGTAGAGAGGGAAACCGGGCAAGAGCCTAGTGAGTGGAAGAATATTGTTTCATCAACTGTGGGAGATTAGGGACCCAGATAAAGGGAGATTAGGGACTCAGATAAAGCACAATCTGGTGAACACTGGAGGCCCCAGTTGGCTCATCTTTGTGAGGCTCAGAGGCAAAGAGGCACATTTGGCTCTCCACCCCATGGGAAGCCTCTCTTGATCCTCTTAATGGTTTCTGTGCCTCTGTACTGGTCTTACCATCTTTTAAGAATCCCTAGCTTTCTTTAAGAATCAGCCCTGGTGTTACTTTTTTTGGGGGGGGGTGCTGGGCAATGAAGGTTAAGTGACTTGCCCAGGGTCACAGAACTAGTATGTGTCAAGTGTCTGAGGTTGAATTTGAACTTAGGTCCTCCTGAATCCAGGGCTGGTGCTTTATCCACTGTGCCACCTAGCTGTCCCTCTGGTGTTACTTTGTGTGTGTGTGTGTGTGTGTGTGTGTGTGTGTGTGTGCGTGGGCAATTGGGGTTAAGTGACTTGCCCAGGGTCACACAGCTAGTAAGTGTCAAGGGTCTAAGGCCGGATTTGAACTCAGGTCCTCCTGAATCCAGGATCAGTGCTCTATCCACTGTGCCACCTAGCTGCCCTCTGGTGTTACTTTTTAAGGAAATCTTTCCCCATCTCTCCTCTCCTTTTCCCCTCCATAGGCAAGGATAGGATCATAGATTCACAGCTAGAAGGGACCTTAGAGGTTATTAAGAGGCCATCGAGTCCAACTTCATCATTTAACAAATGGGGAAACTGAGGCCCCAAATGGCTAAGTGTCTGAGCTAGGGTCACACAGCTACTAAATGTCTGCAGCACGATTTGAACCCAGGCCCGTTGGAACTCAAAATTCAGTGCCTTATCTGCTATACCATGATATTGTTATGCATTGTTCCCTCTTCCCCTCCCTTCTCCCCCATAGATGTTAAGTACTTTGGAGGCAGGGATTTTTCTTCTCTCTTTGTATCCCCAAAATAGTGCCTGGCAGAGAGTAATCAGTTACTAAATGCTTATTGGATTGGTTTGGAAACCATGGGAAGGAAGCCTTTAGTTCCAAGTGAAATTGATCCAGGTGAGCATCAGGGGAAGAAGGGGGCATAGGCTACTTGTATGATTTGCCCTGGAAATTCTGGCTAAACATGGTGGAGGGAGGGTTGGCAGAGAGGACACTTTGGTATGAGGTGGGCACTTGGTTTGTCTCCAGGCACTGGAAGGGGGAGAGTGGAATGGATAGGCCATACCCAACTTCTAGGGCTGGAACAGGTGCATGTGGTGGTGGTGGTGATGGTCTTCTGGAGGGGATCCTGAGAGGCCTGGGACATGGGCAGGGAAGGAGAAAATGCCCTGTTGGTGTAACATGTGAGTTTCCCAAAGCATTGTGGTTAGATATGAGAAGGGACTTTATTACAGGGTTGGATTTGACCTCTTCTGCAGACATTCTGGAACACAGGCTTCATTCACAGTTGGCTAGGAAGGTGTGTGTGTGTGTGTGTGTGTGTGTGTGTGTGTGTGTGTGTGCGCGCGCGCGCATGCATGTTTGCGTGCACGCAGACTGGGTATCTGTGCATAGAGGCGTCATATGGATGGATGATATGACCCGATGGGCCCTCAGAGTCTTGGATCCTTTGAGTCTCAGGTTTCTGTACCGTGGCCCCAGGGGGAGTCCCAGGTGGGTGGGGCTGCTGTCAAGTCTGCCCGTCTTTCTTCCCTCTGTGTCGTGATGTCCTGGGCGAGGCACGGTGCCTGACCAGGTTGGGCAGGTTGGCGCGCCCCGAATGGCACCTGTGCCCGGTCATCAGCTCCACCCACAGCCCTTTGAAGTGGGGTGACACCCACCTTGTATAGACCCGCCCCCAATACCTCTTCGGAAATAGGTGGGATGGCCTCCAGGGCTTGGGGGAGGGGAGAAACGATTTCCTGGGTCTTTCGATCCCCGGAAAAAATTCAAGGGAAGGACATTCTGCACTGAGGTCCTCAGATGGAGCGTCCTCCTTTCCCTCTATCTTAGCACCCACTGTGTATCACTGCTCCTGAACCTCTCCTGAGGGAGGGGAGGAATGGATGTTCTTGATAATTGGGGATGGGGACAGGGGATAGATTCAGTGCTAGGGTTGGAGGGAGTTAGTGTCAGGGATGAGGGTTCACTGTCAGGAATTGGGGCTCACTATCAGGGATGAGCATCCCTGACCCTCTGAACTCATTTGGCTTAATACCAAGCCAAAAAGACCTATCTAGCCCCTGAATGCTTTCTTCAGCCTGCTCTCCTGAGAAGCTTGCTTCTTCCTCTTTTCCCACCTTTCCTGGCAGCATCTGTGCCTACCATCCCGCCCTGGCTGGCACACCTGGGCTCAATAAACAGGGTAGCTAATCTCTTCAACAGAGCCTCCTAGAAAACCATTAAGGAACCCTGACAGAAACCCCACTCCACCACCCAGGATGGGATAAGGTTGGGGAGAGCTCTTCTCTCCTACCCATCCTATTTTTTTTTTTTTGAGACAGAGTTAAATGACTTGGCCACAGTCACACAGCTGGTGTCTCAGGGTGGATTTGAACTCAGGTCCTCCTAACTCCAGGGCCAGTGCTCTACCCACCATGCCACCTAGTTTCCCCTCAACCCAGTCCTTTTAAATCTTCCAGATATTTGTCCATGGCCCCTTCCCCAGAGACCCCCACCCCAAGTATCCAAAATTATATATTTCTGCATCTCTCCTGGCCTGAAGACACACCCAGAATCCTTTTCCAGGACCAAAACCCTATCGGAGATCTCAGAAAGAAATTCAGAACAACTGGGTCCTAGTCCCTCTTCAACTATTAATTATAACTAGCTGTGTAACCTTGGGTAAGTCAAGTCATCCCTCTCTCTTTCTCTGTAAAAGAAAAGGTTTTGATGGAATGACTTTTGGTCATTTTTGATCTGAATAGCTCATCATTCCTAAAAACTTGACTTAGGGAGAAGTCATTTGCTTTATCCTTACTGCCTGGTTTCTATTAGGATTAGTCATTTTAAAAAATTCCATTGGAAAAGGACCTTTCTAAAGTAGAGTACGGAGCCCCCTCTTCCTCCAGGATGTCTTTCATGGCCTGTTCAGTCCCTATTGTCTGGACCGGGACCAGGCCCTGGGGTAGATAAGGTTAGTAGTCAATTAGGGCCCAATGATATTCTTTTTTCTTTAAGTAAATGCCTTTTTTAATGTTAGAAAATTCTGCTTTCTGTGACTCAAAGGTTTTTATTTTGCAGTCAGCCAGATAGCCTGTGTTACAGTGAAACCTCAAACCTCCTGGGGGGCAGTAACACAGGGAACAAAATATTCAAACCTGACCTAGGGTTGACCAATGCTTTCTCTGGCCTCTGACATTTCTGTGAGCCTAGACATGAATCGGGGCTAGTGGCAGACAAAGTCAGCCATATATACTGCTCATACTTACTGTGTTTCATTAGCCCATCTGATGTTTATATCAGTTCTGAGAGGTTGGTTCTATGGGTGCGATTATCTCCATTTGGAGAAGCTGAGGCTCAAAATGGTGAAGTGCCCAGGGTCGCTCAACTGGTAAGTGTTGGAGGCAGGATTTGAACCTAGGTCTCTTTTGACTCTAGGTTCCCCTGCCTTTAATTGGTAGCATGATCCTCATCACAGGCTTATAGATTTAGAACTGAGAGAATGGATTTAGAACTGAGAGGAACCTTAGAAACCACGTGGCCCAACCCTCTCATTTGAGAGACAGAGAAACTGAGGCGCAGCGAGCATGCCCATGGTCACACAACTAACTAGCAAGTGTCTAAGTCAAGATTTGAACCCAGGTCTTCTTGACTTCCTACCACACTACACTACTTCTCTGTTCTGGCCCGGCAGTTCTCAACTCAATCCTGAATTACTTTGGCACTCCACGCTCCCCTTACCTTAACTTATAAGCGCTCACCTCATAAGGGACCTACTCCTTGAGTAAGATCTGGCCTCTGTCCAGGGGCCCTTGGGGAACCTGCCCTTTCAGGGGGGTGGGGTGACAGGGAACAGCAGTGATTTGATCCCCTCTGGCAATTGTGGCATCTGTTTTGGCTTCGGAGTCTGCACCAGGCTGGCCCAGTATCACTGGGGAAGTGGCCTGCCCTGGGGTACAAGTGGAGGGGATGGAGAGAGAGTCTCAGCCCTCTTCCCTACATAGAAGTCAAAGGGGATTCCCACAGAATTCCTGAAACTCCTTTGGAGCCAGCAGGACCGGAGAAGGGGAGGGAATAGGGAGTGGGTGGGGCAGCAGCCTACCTGTGCTGGGGACCCCACCCTGGCCCAGGCTGTCAAATCAAAGGGATGCGCTGGCTCCCTCTCCCGAGGCCCACGGGAACTAACCCAGCCACATTCTTCCCCAGTAGCCAGTGGCATCCTAGTTAAAGGTGCAGTGGTTCCTTTTCTCGTCCCTCTCCCCTTCGCTCCTTCCAACCTAACCCCTTGTGCTTCTCATCCCTGTTCCAGGGTCCCGTCCTTCAGGAAGCTTAGCCTGACTTTGCCTACCCAGCTCATTGCCCTTCCCTGCCCAGTTTCATCAGCACTGAGGGCCACAGCTGCTGAGTCTATGGAGAGTCTTCCCTGGTCTCTCTCCTCCTGGCTCTATCCAAGACTTTGAGTCCTGGTTCCTCAGATAGTTTAGGAACCCCTTGCAGGTAATAGATACGATGTCTTCTTCCCTCCACTCTCATGCCCAACACAGAGCTCTCCCCGGAGTGGGTTCAGGGCTACGGATAGGGCAAAGTCTCTTCTGAAGGCTGACTTCCATTGATATGGCTCACTGGAGCACAGATTTAGAGCCGGACCGGATTTCAAGGGTCATTGTTTTATTGGGGATATAACCAAAACCCATAGAATGACTTTCCCAAGGTCATTTGGATAATAAAGAGTGAAGTCAGGATTTGAACCCAAGTCTTCTGAGCCCAAGTCTATATAACCCTTCCATCTCAGAGATAATAGTAAACCCTAGAAATTATTATTTCTTTCTTTATAATTATAATATTTTATTCCCCCCAATTACATGTTAAAACAGTTTTTAAACCTTTTTTTTTAAGTTTTGAGTTCCAAATTTTACCCTTCCCTCCCACCTCCCTGAGCAATTCGATGTGGTTTATACATGTGCAATCATGTAAAAGGTTGGAAATTATTATTTCTTCATCTCCCCTGGAATCCTAGAAAGGAAGGACATTCAGAGACCATGTAACCTCACTCTGACATTTTACTGGTGAAGAAACTGAGGCTCAGAGAGGGGAAGTTTAGAGGGGACAAAGAGACATGAGCATAGTTAAGCAGCTGATGCTGCTCACCTACATAGAGGCCCTGGGTTTGAATCTAGCCTTTGCTTGGGAAAATCATATGACCTGCCTAGGCCTCAGTTTCTAGAATGGGGAGGGGGTTGAAATCGTTGTTCTCTGGTGTTCCTTTCAGCTCTAGATGTGTGATTCTAGGTTTCTATGAAGTTACCGCCTCTCTCTGTAAAATAATGACCTTGTTCAGAAATACTATGACATAAGAAAAGATAAAGTACCCTGCAGTATTCTTCCTCTCAACTATCCCTGGGAATGTGGTGTAAAAGATTCTTTCCCACCACCACCACCATTGCCCTCCTTCCCCCTACTCTGTCTTTGGTGGCTGAAGACCTGGTTTGAATCCTAGCTATGTCACTTAGGAACTGTGTGACCCTGGTTAAGTCCCTTAACCCTTCTTCCTTTCAGTTTCTTCATTTGCAAAATGGGGCTGACAGTACGCACACTGCCTAACTCACCAGGGCATCATAAAGATAGTGTACGGAGAGTCCGCTATGTGGATGTCAGCTCTTATTGCTTTTATTCCTCCCCCAGTCAATAACACATCTTTTCCCACCATTCTGGAGCCGATTCACTCCTAGAAAAGGGATGGACTGGGCAGGGTCGGGGAGGAGGATCATAGCAGATAGGTCAAGGCACCAGGCACCCAGTGCATAACTTGGATGAAAACTTGGCTTAGCGCTGGGGGAGGGAGACATGCTTGGTTTCTAACCCAAGGCACTCAGAGTGAAATGTTTCCCGGTGGAGTCAGGGATGAGTGTGTCTCCAAAGGGGCCAGGAGACAGCAGGTTTGAGCAGGAGGGCTGGTGCGGGAGCCCCGGGGCGCAGGCTGGCCCTCACATACCAGCGCTCCTCCCGCCTGCCTGTCGGCCCAAGTCCCCGGCTCCTGACCTCAGTCCACACGCCACCCAGGAGAGAGAGCCCCAAATCCCAGCCTGGAGGGGTGAGGAGGGGTGGGGAGTGCGGAAGGAGGTCACTGGTTGACAACAAGGCCATGACACGGGGAGGGATCAAGCTCAGGCAGGGGAGAGGGAGGTGGGGGGCAGAGGGTGGGGCAGCTAGCTCCCTTCTTATCCTTAGGGTGGGGCCCGGCAGGCTCCTTGGAACATGAAACCTGCCTGGAGTTTCTGAATCTTGGGGAAAGAGTTTCCAGGGAATGAAGGGCAGGCTGAAGGAAGGGCTTGTTGCTTTTAAAAGGGTGGGTGGATGGGGCGTGTGGCAGAGGGGACTGGGGTGGGGTAGGGTGGAGGACTTTTGGATACTGGGGCATTTCCTTCCTTGGAGTTGTAGAACAAGGGGATGGGGACAGGAGGGAAGGGTTCTGCTCTGAGACAGGAGGATGAACAAGGTGACCTTCCACCCTAGGGATTCTGAGGGCTGAGAAAGACATCTATAAAATATGGAAAGCTGTCATCTATAGCCTTTTGGTTAGCAAAGGGCTTCACATATAGTATACTGACTGTCTTCCTTGGTCCATGTTTCAAAAATAACCTCTTCTGTTTGGCATTTAGAGTGCTCCACAAGCTGATTGCTCCAGTCGTCCTGATCTATATCTCTGGCCATTGGACCCAGAAGGCTCTGGAGGAGAGAGTGAGGCTGGTGACCAGTCCTCCCTCACTTAAATACAGTTCACTGCAGGTCATGACATCACCCCCTTGTCATAGTCCTCTTTGAGAATGAAGGACAAACAAGAAGAACATCTTTCCACCACATGGCATATACTGGCCTCTTTGCTGTTCCTCACCTGAGATGTTCCATTTCCAATTTCCATGTTCTTGCACTGGCTTTTTCCAAGCCTGACATGCTTCTCTTCCTCATCTCCAATTCTTTGGAATCCATTTTCTTAGAAGCTCACTTTAAGCACCATCTTCTACAAGAACCCTTTCCTGATTACCCCTCCCCTACCCCCAGCTGCTAGTGTAAACACACATATGTATACATCTTTGTGCGTATGGGCATGTGTGCGCGCGCACACACACACACAAATGAAATCTCCCCAGAAAGAACATAAACTCATGAAGACAGGAACTATTCCACTTTTGTCTTTGTACCTCTGGATCTTAGCACAGATGCCTAATAAGGGTGGCTAGGTGGCATCCTTATAGACCACTGGCCTTGGAGTCAAGAGGACCTGAGTTCAAATGTCACTTCAGATACTTACTAGCTGTGTGACCCTGGGCATGTCACTTAACCCCAATTGTCTCAAACATCCATGGCCATCTCCAGTCATCCTGATGTCTATCTTACCACTGTACCAGATGGCTTTGGAGGAGAGAGTGAGGTTGGTGACCTTGCACAGCCCTCCCTCACCTAAATCCAATTCATTGCAAATCATGACATCACCATGATGTCATGGTCCTCTTAGAGAATGAAGGACAAACAACAACAAGATGCTTAATAAATGATTGGTGAGTAATAGGTACAGCAGCTATGAATGTCCCCCATTTTACAGATGAGGACACTGAAGCTCAGAGACAATGAGAAAATAGCCTATAGCCACATAACTAGGAAATGTCAGATGTGGGATTTGAATTTAGTCTCTCGAATAAAAATCCTGTGTGCTTTCCAGCCTATCACCTCCCCTAGGAAGAGGCATTGCTCATTGGATAGCGTGCTGAACTTAGAGTAAGGAAGAACTGAGTTCAAATCCATTTCAGTTAGTAGCTGTACGACCCTGTGCAAACCACTTAAATTCTCTGAGTTTCAGTTGCATAGATGTAAATTTTGTCATCTGTAAAATGGGAATAATAATAATAATACTTAATAATAGCAGCACTGGCCTTGTGGGTTGTTGTGAGCATTAAAAGTCCTTTGCAGGGGCAGCTAGGTGGCACAGTGGATAGAGCACCAGCCCTGGAGTCAGGAGTACCTGAGTTCAAATCCGGCCTCAGACACTTAGCACTTACTAGCTGTGTGACCCTGGGCAAGTCACTTAACCCTAATTGCCTCACTTAAAAAAAAAAAGTCCTTTGCAAATATTAAAGACCACAGAGTCTAGTCTGGAATCTTCAGCCTCCAACTTAGATCTTGCCCTAATCCAGACTCACCCACTTTATCTTCTACAACTCCCTTCCGTGAACCCTCTGCTCCAATCAGGCCAAGCTCCTTCCTGAGCCCAGAGCACAGCAAAATAGGCAGTCGGTTCAGAAACAGGTCCAGTCAGCATAGACTAGAGTAGCCAGGAAAGCCTTCCTGGAGGAGGTGAGAGGTAAGGTCTTTTTTTTTTTTTGCGCGAGGCAATTGGGGTTAAGTGACTTGCCCAGGATCACACAGCTAGTAAGTGTTAAATGTCTGAGGTCAGATTTGAACTCAGGTACTCCTGACTCCATGGCCAGTGCTCTATCCACTGTGCCACCTAGCTGCCCCAAGAGGTAAGGTCTAGAAGGATGGGTAGGATTGGGAACAGCCAGAGGAGGAAGGAGGGTGTAAGGTAAGGGGAACAATGACAATGAAAGTAAAGAGAAGAATGAGCACTGCAAATAACAATGATGAGCAAACAAGTTGTAAAGGCCTATGTCAAATGCAAGCTTTAATAGGATCAGAGACAGCATCTGAGCTAGGAAAATATGGAAAATGTGGTATCCAACTCTGCTTCTGTCACATTCTGAGAAGGTGCTGATTCCCATTGGCAATCTCTTCATCTGGGAGATCACTTTACCTGTACCTGTACCTATACCTACACATACACATACACACACATATGTACATATACAAACATATATATTATATATATTTATCTCCCTATCTCCTTATCTACCTACCTATATCTATCTATCTATCTATCTTCTATTGAGATATGGGGCTACTAGGTGGTCCAGTGGATAGCCTGGTCCAGTGGATAGCCTGGAGTCAGGAAGACATCTTCCTGAGTTGAAATCCAGTCTCAGATACTTACTAGCTGTGTGACTCTGGGCAAGTCACTTAACCCTGTTTGTCTCAGTTTCCTTATCTGTAAAATGAGCTGGAGAAGGAAATGGCAAACCACTCCAGTATCTTTGCCAAGAAAACTAGAAAAATAGGGTCACAAAGAGTTGGACAAAGTGAAAAAAATCTTTGCTGTAAAAGGAAATGGGGGCAGCTAGGGGGTGCAGTGGATAGAGCACCGGCCATGAAGTCAGGAGTACCTGAGTTCAAATCCAGCCTCAGACACTTAGCACTTACTAGCTGCGTGACCCCGGGAAAGTCACTTAACCCCAATTGCCTCACATAAAATGGAAAACCATTCCAGAGTCTTTGCCAAGAAAATCCTAAAAATGAGGTCACAAAGAGTTGGACACCAACTGAAACGAGTGAACAACAAAACACCAGGTTGGGTCCCTAAGCCCCATCCCATTATGGTAGAAGAGAGACTGATCTCCAGGGAAGTTTGTGAGGGAATCAGAGGAAATCTAAAAGAAAGTAGGCAGGGACGCTAAAAGAATTGGAAATTCCTCAGCTTCTCGCGTGCACCCTTCTCGAGTGCACTGGGGGAGGGTGTAGGAGGTGGGAGGGAGGCAGGCTGATACTCTAAGTGTCCAGTGGAGAATATCAGGATATGCACGGCGCAGTGGAAGGAAGGAAAGGGCGATGTCGGTTGGACTCAGGAGACCTGAGTTTGAATCTGGACTCAGACACTTACTTAGCAGTGATCCAGGGCAAATCCTTTAACCTCTTACCTCAGGTGGGGAAAGTGTTTCAAGTGGGTTATTATTAAATGTGTTCTTAGAGAAGAGTTAGGACCTAGAGGCACAAAGGAGATGTGGCCAATGCAAAGAGGAGTTTGATTCAATTCCATTTATTAAACAACTAGCTTTGGCAAGAAGGGGCAGCTGGGCGGTGAAGTGGATAGAGTGCTGATCCTGAAGACATGTAGATCTGAGTTCAAATCCAGCCTCCCACATTTACTGGCTGTATTACCCTGTTTGCCTAAACAAACAAACAAACAAACAAACAAACAAACAAACTCCTGGATCACTGCCTTGCCTTGTCATGAAATTATGAACTATGTCATTCAGGCTTACCCAGGTCATAGTGGAGAGCTCTGACCAAAAAAACAATGTGATCCACAGGGAGAAGGAAATGACAAATCACTCCAATATCTTTGCCAAGAAAACCCAATGGAAAAAGTAGTCCATGGCATCACAAAAAGTGGGACAGACTGAACAACAGCAACTAGCAAGAAAGACGCTGCCCTTGGAGTGGGGGGGGTGGCACTGGGCTGTGGGCAGGGGTCCTAGATCTCCCCCCATCAGTTTAATGGCTGCTAGGGGGCACAGTGAATGGAGCAACTGGGTCTGGAAATAGGAAGACCCAAGTTCAAATCTCAGCCACAGACCCTTCCTAGCCTCATAACCATGGGCAAGTCACATACACTCTATTTGCCTCAGTTTCCCTATTTATAAAATGGGGTTTTATAAAATGCCAGGGGGGTTGTGAGGATCAAATGAGCTATTTATTTGTAAATCGCTTAGCACAGTACCTGGCACATAGTAGGTACTTAATAAAGACATTCCTTTCCTTCCTTCCCCAACACTCCAGGATCCCTTCCTTATCTCTGTCTTCTCAAACAGAATCCAACACCAGGCTGTGTCCACAGTTTGGGGTGTAGATGGACAGGTAATTCACAGAATAGGGGATGGGGACTAGACTTAGAATTTCACTGATAGAGGGCATTCCCAGGTGAGGAAGCTCCCTCTGCCAATCTAGGCTGGCATCTGTTCTGCAACTTAGAGAGTTGCCTAAAGCACTGAGAGTCCAGGGGGATCTCCCAGGGTCACACAGTCAGTATGTGTCAGAGGCAGGACTTGAATCCAGGGCTTCCTGATATCTGAAGCCAGTGAACTATCTACTGGGCAACCCTTTCTCTCGATCTCTCGAATTCACTCATTGATTGTTTGGGATTGTAGGTATCTGTTAATGTGCTCTCTACACCTCTCAGATGGTAAGCTCCATGAGGACAGGGAGTAAGTCATAATCAGACCTTGCCTTCATCCTCTGTGCTTAGCACTCAACACAATGCTCTGCATACTGCAGATGCATAATAAATGTTTGTTTTATTTGTTTGTTTTTGCGGGGCAATGAGGGTTAAGTGACTTGCCCATGGTCACACAGCTAGTAAATGTCAAGTGTCTGAGGTTGGATTTGAACTCAGGTCCTCCTGACTCCAGGGCCGGTGCTCTATCCACTGCGCCACCTAGCTGCCCCCGCATAATAAATGTTTGAATAATTGAATTTGTTGGATGGGATAGGCCATATCCTTTGAATTCTCTTCCTCATTCCTCCCTTACCTCTCCGCTGTTTTGCTTTCCTGGGGGCAAAGACAAGTCCCCATCTTCCCGGAACAGAAACCTGCCGCAGCCCCTCCCCCTGTAACTCTGGTTCTTCCCGACTCCCCCCCCCCCCTTCCCTTCATCCCCTTCCCCTCTCTCAGTCTCTTCCCACACACACTCCACCTCTAACCTGGAATCGGTCACATTCTGTCCTCTGGGTTATCACACCAGGTGACTTTTCTGAGCATGTGAGAACCAGACCCAGGTGTCCTGCCCTCTCCCCAGGGGCTGGCCCTCTCTGTCCCTCTCTACCCCAGACTTCCTGAAGTGGAATTCCCCTCAGGGGAGAAGGGATTTCAACAGGATTGGGGCTTTGGGAAAGCCCCCAGATCTGTGGTGAAAGGTGTCCAAGGAGGTTTCTCTAGGGTCATTCTGCTGACTAGGACAGAGGGGATGGACGGAATGACTTCTGCAAAGCCTTTTCAGTAAGCCTGGTTCTGGACTAAATGAATCTGATATCAGTAAGCCCATTTTATAGACGGAGAAGGAAGAAACCAAAACAACATTTAGTAAGTACTTAGAACAAACCAGGCACTGGGGTAAAAAACTTTACAAATATTTTCTCATTTGATCCTCACAACAACCCCAGTAGATAGGTGCTATCATAATCCCTATTTTGCTGATAGGGAACCTGAGATAAATAGAGGTTAAGTGACTTGTCCAGGGTCACACAGCTAGTAAGTATCTGGTATCAGATTTGAACCCAGGGCCTTTCTGACCCGATGTCTAATGTTATATTCACTGTGCTCCTCAGCTGCTTTGGGGGAGGTGAAGTTGAAAGGTTGAGTGACTTACCCAGGGTCAGAGACAGCAGTCATGAGGCATTGTGGGTACACTGCAAAGAGCCAGAGGAAGGAGGCTCAAATCCTGACTCTGTTATTGCCTGTGTGACCTTAAGCAAGTTACCTTTATTCTCTCCACCTGAGTCACCTCACCTGTCAAATGAGGGCATTGGCCGAGTTGGTCTGTTTTGTGGACCAGGGTCTCCATCCATTGCTCTTTCCCTGTTGCCTTTTGTATTTAAATAATAGCCCACATTATGATAACTCATTAGGAATAGCGACTCCACCTGTGATATCAGTTGGCAGGGGAAACTCTGGGGTGAGAAAACTCCCTCTAAATAATGCAGTTCAACAATTCCCCTGCATTTTTTAGTCTGAGCAGGTTGCTTAGAGGGGTGAG
Organism: Dromiciops gliroides; assembly: GCF_019393635.1. NCBI lineage: Eukaryota > Metazoa > Chordata > Mammalia > Microbiotheria > Microbiotheriidae > Dromiciops > Dromiciops gliroides. The sequence continues at coordinate 188,738,596 of NC_057864.1, forward strand.
AGGTTTAGCCACTTCCCCAGGTTTCCCTAACTTTAAGACCATCTTTTTATCCACTAGGCCAATCAGCTTTCCCTATAGCTCCTTGCTCTTTATAAAAGTCTTTTCTCACAACAAGGCAGGTCAATAGATCATCCCAGCCAGGGAAACTGAGACTCAGAGAGAAGTGTATTGACTTGTTTCTAGTCACACAGCTAGTAAATGTAGAAGTTGGGTCTTGAACCTAGGTATAGAGGCAGCTAGGCGGCACAGTGGATAGAACTCAGGGCCTGGAGTCAGGAAGAACTGAGTTCAAATCCAACTTTAGATACTAGCTGTGTGACCCTGGGCAAGTCACTTCACCCTGTTTGCCTCAGTTTTATCACCTGTAAAATGATCTGGAGAAGGAATGGCAAACTACTCCAGTATCTCTGCCAAGAAAACCCCAAATGGAGTCAGGAAGAGTTGGGCATGACTGAAAACAACTAAACAACAATAGATGGATAGCAGTAGATGGCACTAGGCCTGGAGTTAGCAAAATCTGATTTCAAATCTGGACTCAGACAACTTACTAGCAGTGGGACCCTGGGCAAGTCACTTAACATTTTGTTTGCCTCAATTTTCTCATCTGTAAAATGGAAATCGTAATAGCCCCAACCTCCCAGGATCAAATGAGATGATATTTGTGAAGCACTTAGCGCAGTGCCTGGCATATAGTTGGTACTTAATAAATACTTATTCCCTTCTCTTCACTCCAAGTCTTCTATTATATGTACTGCTTCTCCAATACAACTCTTTATGCCTCCCTACTTTTCCTAGGAAGAGAAAGGTTAGGACATGTATTCCTGCTGCCCAACTGTCAACTTTGCTATGTTATCTCATCTTTATTTTGGTTGACACAGAGCAGGGAAAGGGAGATTAGATGCCCCTACTCTTTCCCAACATAGGGCATTTTATTCAATGAATGGCAATAAATTAATTAAAAAGAACGACATCATCCTCCTGCCTCCAGACAGATTCCCATGGTATTCCCAGGCCTTAGAGGTCAGCTGGGCCAATTTCCTCATTTTATAGACCTGTAAACTGAGATCCACAGCAGTGAAGAGATTTGCCCAAGGTCTCACTGGGATCTCTTGATTCCAAAGGCAATGTTCATGTACATCCTAGCCCCTTGGGTCTCCCAGCCCTACACCTCTCACTTTCTCACTTCTATCTACTCTGTTCTGGCCATAACACTGTTTGCTTCTATTCCCAAGGGGCCAGGTAGGCATCCCCAGTACAAATTTACCTCTGCAAAGAAGGTCCAACCCTGAAAGTATTTTGAGATCAGTCAGTCAGTCAACAAGCATTAATTTATTAAGCACTTATTGTGTGCCAAATACTGTACTAAGTGCTGGGAGTACAAAGAAGGGCAAAAAAAAAAAAGAAAACCCAACGAAAAAACCCCCCATTCTTCCTACCCTAAAGGAGTTTACATTCTAATGGAGGAGGTGACAGATATATGCATATAAGATATAGACAGTATAAATGGCAGGTCACTTCAGAGCTAAAGTAGGGGGAAAGGGCCAAGGACAGGCCTCCTGCAGAAGATGGGATCTGAGAGGAGTCTTGAAGGAGGCCAGAGAACCTATGAGGTAGGGTTGAGGAAGGGGAGGGTTCCAGACATGGGGGACAGTCGGTGCAAAGGCTTGGAGATGAGCAGCATGTTGGAGAAAGGCAGGATGGCCAGTGTAACTGGATCATGAATTGTGGCAAGAGGATTACAAAAGAGCAAGGATCAGGTTCTGACGGGCTTTCGAGGTCAAACAGAAGACTTTATATCTGATCCTGGAGATGATAGCGAACGACTGGTGTTTATCGAGTGGTAGGATGACATAGTGGGAGTAGTGAGATGGCAGCTAAGTGGGACACTAGACGGAGCAGTGGGCCTAGAGGCAGGAGGACCTGAGTTCAGCTCCAGCCTCAGATACTGGGCAGCTGTGTGACCCTGGGCAAGTCACTTCACCCTGTTTGCCTTTGTTTCCTCCTCTGTCAAATGAGCCAAAGAAGGAAATGGCTGTAAGGGGTAAAATTCTAGCTATACTGTCTAAAATATCTAATGAGTGGTCACCAATAAATTATAAGCTTTAGCAAGAGTTAGACTTTTAAGCATTTATTAAGGAGAATAAGAATTTGGTAGAGAGAGAAAGGCCTACATTCACCTATTAAAGGGAGAGCGCATTTCTAGCTCCCTTCTCCACTGGAGTCCTCAGGAAAGAGAGCGAGTCAGAGCACCAGGCCCCCCCTTCTTCCTCCCACAAGCAAACATCACTTCCTGACACCAAAGAAAAGACACATGGTCTTGCCCTCAGAGACCTTTACCTCATGGTGGAGCTTTTCTACAGTAAGTCTCCAACAGGTGGCATCCTTCCAATCGTTACATGGCAAACCACTCCAGTATCCCCCAAATGGGGTCAGGCAGAGTCAGACTTGATTGGTAACGACTCAACAACAACAACAATGGGAATGATGTAGTCAGACCTGAGATTTAGGAAAATCACTTTGGCAGTTGAGTGGAAGATGGGCTGGAGTAAGGAGAGACTTGAGGTAGGGAGACTGATTACAAGACGATTACAAGAATCCAAGCCAGCAGGAAGTATTAGGGGCTTGTACCAGGGAGGTTGGTTGTGTGAGTGGAGAGAAGGGGACATATCCTTGAGATGTTATGAAGGTAGAAACAAGATTTGACAATAGGCTGAATACGTGAGGTGAATATGAGTGAGGAGTTGAGGATGATATTGTGATTGTAAGCCTAGGTGATGGGGAAGATGGCAGTACCCTTGACCACAATAGGGACGTTAAGAAGAGGGAACTCACACAAGTTGAATCTGAGATGTCCAAGGGACATGCAGTTAGAGATGTCCAGAAGGCAGTTAGTCATGGAGGACTGAATCTCAGGAGAAAGACTGGGACTGGATGTATAGATCTGGGAATCATCTGCATAGAGATGCCCATGGCAGCTTACCATGTGAGACAGTAGAGAGAAGAGAAGAGAACCCGGAACAGAACCCTCAGGGACACCCTTTGTTTGTGGGCCTGATCTGGATGAAGATACAGGGAAGAAAACAGAAACAGTGGTCAGACAGCTGTTGGAGGGAGAACAAGGAGAGAGGTATGTCATGAAAACCCAAAGAGGTGACTATCCAGGAGGAGAAGGTGATCAATAGTGTTTAAGCTCAGCTGATCTAGACACTTTTTTTTCCTTAATATCTTTTTTTTTTAATGAGGCAATTGGGGTTAAGTGACTTACCCAGGGTCACACAGCTAGTAAGTGTCTGAGGCCAGATTTGAACTCAGGTACTCCCGACTCCAGGGCCAGTGCTCTATCCACTGCACCACATAGCTGCCCTGAATAATATCTTATTTTTTCCCTGTTACACATAAAGATAGTTTTCAACATTCATTTTTGTAAGATTTCAAGTTCCAAATTTTTCTCTCTCCCTTCCTTCCCTCCCCAAGACAGCAAGCAATCTGATATAGATTATATATGTACAATCATGTTAAACATATTTCCATGTTAGCCATGTTGTGAGAGAATCAGAGCAAAAGGGAAAAACCACAAGAAGGAAGAAACAAAAAAATCAACAAAAAAGTAAAAATAGTGTGCTTCAGTCTGCATTCAGACTCCATAGTTCTTTCTCTGGATTTGGAGAGCATTTGTGTGTGTGTGTGTGGGGGGGGGCAACGAGGGTTAAGTGACTTGCCCAGGGTCACACAGCCAGTAAGTGTCAAGTGGCTGAGGCTGGATTTGAACTCAGGTCCTCCTGAATCCAGGTCCAGTGCTTTATCTACTGCACCACCTAGCTGCCCCCTGGAGAGCATTTTCCATCATGAGTCTTTTGGAATTGTCTTGGATCACTGTATTCCTGAGAAGAGCCAAGTCTATCACAGTTAATCATCATACAATGTTGCTGTTACTGTGTAAAATGTTCTCCTGTGTCTGCTCACTTCATTCAGCATCATTTCATGTAAGTCTTTCCAGGTTTTTCTGAAATCTGCCTGCTCATCGTTTCTTACAGAACAATAGTATTCCATGACATTCATACGCCACACCTTGTTCAGCCATTCCCCTGTTGGTGGGTATCCCCTCCCTCAATTTCTAATTCTTCACCATGGTTTAGCCACTTTTTGAGATAGAAAGAATTTATCTCAGGGAGGAAAGCATGGGGCTGATGGAGGAATGTCAGATTTTAAAAGAGACTTTAGGGATTATGTAGTACCCTGCTCCCTTTTTACTGGGGAGAGTGGGATTAGGGTGGCATGGGGCATGACCACTGTCCTTTCCGTTCTCTGTCTCCCTTCTCTGCTACCTGATCCCCGCTGGTGCAAGAACACTGATCTGTCTCTGAGGGAGACATACAAGCCGACCTGGGCTCAGCGGGAAGAATCAAATGGGATGCTGCTGCTTCTCTCCCCCTCCCCACCCCACCCCCCACGTGTCAAAGAACAAATTGGGACAATTTGGTGTGATTAGCAAAGAATTCACATCTGGCCAGCAGTCCCCCTCCCGGCCTGGGGGCCCAGCTCCTGCTCCCCATTAGAAGCTATTTACACTGATGGCTCCATTTGTCTTTGTAGTGGGGTCCCTGACAGCTCCCTGACCACCCTGTGGGGGAGGCCAAGGCCAGGCCGGCTCCGTGGCCATAAGTCCCCCTCCTCTCCCTGATCCTCTCCTCTCCTTCCCTCCCCATGCTGGGTTTGAGGTAACACAGGGATTTGCCTTCGCAGACTTTCTCTTAACTGCCATGGGGGCTGGGGGTGGGAAGTATCACCAAAGTCTGGTGAGGGAGTTGTTTAATGATCCTCGATCCTTGGCAGGAAAGCTACCAAGAGGTTGCCCAGTGTTGTCTGCCCAGTGTTCAGAGTTCTGAATTAGAGTCAGGATATTTGAGTTCGAATCTTGATTCCACTGTGTTGGGGGTGGAGTGGGGGGGCAGTCACTTCACATCTCAGTCTCAGTTTCCCCGTCTGTAAGGTGGGGATAGTGATGGATTTTTGAGGGATGGACTTGGAACAGTTAAAACAATATCACCATTCACCATCTGAATATCTTTGGAGGGCTGTGGGAGGGACCATGAATGTGCTTAGAGATCTTCAGAGGCTCAGGGTGGGATGAGGAGAGAGCCAAAGCTTCCAGATGGAATCATAAGGGAAAACAGCTGGATACCCCTGAGGGAAGAGGCCATCTTCTCATTGCCTTCACCCCTTCTTAGAATTCCTGAGTCATTGGCGATAAAAACAATTGGGGACTTCTGGGACACACCCACCTCAGAATGCCAGCCGACAGCTGTCTGGGAACTGGTCGGTTCTACCCCCAGGAGAAGCTATGAGGTAGCTAGCTGATGATGTGGGGGGGTGGGGTGGAGGTATTGGAGGTGTAGGCTATTAAAAGCTGGCCTCAGGTCTCCTTTCCCCCCTCCCCAAGCAAGTGACCCCCAACTCCTCGGTGTGTCAAATGCAATTTGGGTCTATTTAAAGAAACACTGACCCCAGGGTCACTCTGGCAGATTCCTCTCCCCTGGAGAATCGTCACCAGATGGCAACCTGAAATTTACCTCTTTTCAGCTATAGATGCTCCCGCCATCTCCTGAGCTTGAACCTGCTCCCAGGGGAGCCAGGAGTACAGCTGATCTCGGACAAGATGTTGTAAAGAGGTTTAGCCACCCAGGGTCCACCACGGATGAGGGCGCTGTAAGAGACATCTTTTTTTCATTTAAAGTTTTATTAATACCTTTTGGTTTCTATCACAGTCAGGGCATTGTAGATTTAGAACGGGACCAGACCTTAGGAGCCATCTAGTCATTTTACAAAAGAGACAACTGAGTAAGAAAGGTGCAGAGCATAGAATGATAGACTTAGAGTGAAGAAGACCTGAATTTGAATCTTGCCTCAAACATTTATCAGCTATATGATCCTGAACATGTCATTTAATCTCTCTAGCCTCAGTCTACCCATCTGAAAAATGATAATAATAGTATCTCCCTCACAGAGTTGTCATAAGGATAAAATTGGATAACAAATAAAAACCCTAAAGCACTGAATAAATGCTAGTTATTATAAATTTCATTTAATATTAATAGGAAATTATAACATACACACATATTTAATAATAGGGCAGTATTAATAATTTATTTGCTATTTATATCGTATATAATATTCAATATAAGATTATTATTAATAATAAAACTATTTGCCCAGGGTCATACTGCTAGTAAGGGTCTGAGGCAGGATTTGAACTCCCATACTCTAGGCTTGAGATGTAGAACAAAGAACAATGAGAGAAAGTAAAGTAGATTTCTGCTCATAAAGAAAAGCTTCCTAATAATTGAAACTATTGGAACTAAGCCTAGTGAGCTTCCTGTCCCTCCCTGGTCACACTGGGAGTAAATGAGAATCTGAAGCCTGGATTCAAACCCAGATCTTGACTCCACCCCTACTCTTTCCATGGCATCAGGCTGCTTCCTGTCAATGATAGATTATGCCTCTTCCAGCCTTTCAAAGGATACTTAACATTTTTATTGACATTTCTTCTTTTTATAGTGCTTACATGTCTAATTTAATTTTCTTTCCTTCTTGGAGAGTCATTTATTTTACAGCAAAGAATTAAAATAATTTTTAAAAAAACCCCAAATAATAATTTTTTGAATTGTTATTTTGTTTGCCCTCCATCCCTCCCAGCCTCTGCAAAGAAGTGATAAACTGGGGCAGCCAAAGTGAGGTAAGGAAGGCAATTGGCCAATTGGACTTGGAGCTAGGAAGACCTGAGTTCAAATCTGAACTCAGATACGTTTTGTTTTTTTTTAGTGAGGCAATTGGGGTTAAGTGACTTGCCCAGGGTCACACAGCTAGTAAGTGTTAAGTGTCTGAGGCCGGATTTGAACTCAGGTACTCCTGACTCCAGGGCCAGTGCTCTATTCACTGCGCCACCTAGCCACCCCTGAACTCAGACACTTACTAGCTGTATGACCTTGGCAGCTGTTTGTCTCAGTTTTCTCAACTATAAAAGGTAGATGATAGCACCTCCCTCGATCAAATGAAGCATCTAGTACAGTACCTGGCATATAGAAGGTCTTACATAAATGGGAATTCCCTTCCTTCCCTCTCCCTGGTAAGAAGTGCCTTCTTAAAGGGCAGTTAGGTGGCGCAGTGGATAAAGCACTGGCCTTGGATTCAGGAAGACCCGAGTTCAAATCCAGCCTCAGACACTTGACACTAGCTGTGTGACCCTGGGCAAGTCACCTAACCCTCATTGCCCGGCAAAACAACAACAACAACAACAACTGAAAAGCAAGAAGTGCCTTCTTATATCTCTTCTTTGGGGCTTAGCTTGGCCATTATACTTTCTCAGCATTCAGTTTCCATTGCTTTGTTGCTGCTAATATTTTTCTGTTTATGACAAGGTGACACAATATTGCTTTCGATAATTGTGCACAAGATGCAACTTGGTTCAATGGAAAGAATGACTACTAGATTGAGAGTCAGAGGGCCTGGGTTAGGATCTTGTCTCTATTTAATAGTTTTGTAAGCTTAGGCAGCTCATGTGCCCAACTCTGCATCTCAGGTTCCTCACCTAGAGGATGAGAAAGTCCGCCTAGATCATCTCAATGCCAGGGGCTCCTAACCTGGAGTGCACGAACTCCCCCCAAGTCCATGGATAGATTGAAGGGGGTCCATTGACTGAGATGGGAAAAATTTGGATGGTATATTTGTTTTCACTAATCTCTTACTGAAATTTAGCATTTCTTTCAATTATGAACGTGGACCTCAAACCACAACAGCAGCAGCAATTCCCTTGTCTTTTTGGCCACTAGACATCACAGATAGTATTATATCACCTTACAGTTACTGCAGAACTCTGGAAATATTGTTGATGCTCATTGCAACTTTGAAATTACTGAAATTTATTCAACCCACTTCTGTGTCACATATGATCACCGTTTTCCTTTCTACAGGCGTAAAGGGTTTCCTTTGTGTCCTTCGGTATTTATTGGGTGCATTCTAAAACATTATTTTCAGCAGGGCTCCATAAGCTTCCCCAGATAGCCAAAGGGGTCCATCCCACAGAAAAGGGCAAGAGGCTGTTCTGTACTCACTTCCAGCTCTATATCCTATGAGTCTGGGCTTGTGTGTGTGTGTGTGTGTGTGTGTGTGTGTTTGGTTTTTTTTTTTTTTTTGCTACAGAAAATTCTATTCCCTGTGACCCACAGGTATTTATCGTGTGATCAGTCAAGTCTTATATGTTACAGTGAAGGATCAAAGCCTTGGACAGACAGTCACACAAAAGGGGCGGGGGTGGAGGGGACAATGGTCAAAGCTTGCCTAGGGCCCACAAATGCTTCATCTCAGCTCTGGGGGTAGTTGGGGAGAAGAGTAAGCTCACACCTGTCTGTGGGGGATGGGTCTAGGCCCGGGCAGAGACAGGGGCTCAGGTCAGGGAAAGGATTCCATTTTTGTAGGTAGTATTCACTCTTAAGAGAGGGACATTTCAGAGCAGGAGGGGTTTTGAGTTTTTGGAATATGGACTCTGAGTCTTGTTGGTGAGAATTTCTGATTAGTGCAAAGGTACTTAAATAAATTAGACAAAGGACCCAAAGGATTTTCCCTTCCCTTCCCTTCCCTTCCTTCCTTCCTTCCTCCCTTCATCCTCTCCTCCATCCTCTCTCTTACCTCCTCAGCCGCATTCCAAGTCTTGTTAAGTCTTGTAGACTCTCTCTTCAGACTCTCTTAGACTGACTCTTTTCTCCTCTGACACCGTTCTGATACAAGCCATCATCACCTCACACCCAGACTATGGTATTAACCTTCTAGTTGGTCTCCTTGTGGCAAGTCTCTTACCAACCTAGGTCATTCTTCACTTGGCTACTAAAGTGATCTTCCAAAAGTACACGTCTGACCATGCTATCCCCATTTAATCAACTTCAGTGGTTCCCGATTACCTCCAGGATCAAATATAGAACCCTCAGGTTGGTGTTTAAAGCCCTTTATAACCCAGATCCTTCCTTCCTTTCCAGTTTTCTTACACTTGACTCCCCATCTAGGTACTCTATGATGGGGTAGACTCAAGGAGCCTACTGCTCAAGGAGGACTGGCACCTCTGGTGTGAGGGCTTGCTGATACCTTTGGTATCCACCTGGCACTCAACTCTCACCCCTGGCTCCAAGAAGCTGTAGCATGTACAATAGCCACACCCTGGTAAACCGTCTTGGCAGACGGGCTAAACCAGGTTGAGGGTAATGGACCCATCTGTGAGTTAGGGGGGTGTCTATCCCAAGCATGTGAAGACTTCCCCTGGCGGAATGGGCGGATGAGAACAATTTGTTCCAGTGGCCATGAAGCGGGCACTGTGGAGCACTTAGAGCTTGGTTATACAAGGAAGATGCCAAGGTCATCCACTGTATCCTGGGCCATTGCCAGTTGTCTTGACTTTTGTCTTGCTACTGGACTTTGATGACTGGAAGACGGAGTGAGGCTGATGACCCTGCACAGCTATGCCTCACTTAAATCCAGTGCACCCACAAGTTAAGGCATTATTCACTGATGTCACCGATCCTCTGAAAACAAAGGACAAACAACAAGTAACAAAGTCTTCAATCCAGTAACATTGGCCTCCTGGATGTTCCTTGCACAAGAAACTCAATCTCTGGACTCTGTGCATTTTCATTGGCTGTCTCTCACGCCTGGAATAATCTCCCTCTTTGTTTTCACCTACTGCATTCCATGGCTTCTTCCTTCAAGTCTCAGCTAAAATCTCGAAAATCTCTTCTATAAAATGCCTTTCACTATTGCCCCTAATGCTAGAACCTTCCCTCTGAGACTATTTCCAAGTAATTCTGTATATCTCTTGTTTGGACATAGTTATTTAAACGTCGTCTTCCCCATTAGACTGTAAGCTCCTTGAGCACAGGGATTGTTTTGTTTTTTTTGTTTTTTCTTAACCCCAGAACCTAGCACAGGGCCTGACACAAAGTATTTAATAAATGCTTGTTGATTTCCCTTCTTCCCTCCCTCTTCTTTCTTCCCTCATTCCCTTTCTCCTCTTCTTTCTTCTTTCCCTCCTTCTTTTTCATCCTTTCTTCCCTCTTTCCTTCCTTCTTCTTTCTCTTTCTTCTTTCTGTCTTAGAAATAAGTGTTCATGATTACTCTTGTTTTTCTATTTTTGGCTGTACCTCCTCCCCTGGAATTGAACCTTCCCATCTAACAATGAAAGACAGTCAAGCAAAAACAACCAATGAAATGACTGATAAATTATGTGACATTCTGCCATTGTAGTCACCAGCTTCTTAGCAGAGAGATGGAAGGTATATTTCTTTATCCCTTCTCCAGGACTGCTGTTTTTGTTTGTTTGTGTGTTGTTGTTTTTTTTTTAACTTTCCCAGAGGTCATCTTCCTTTTAATGATCTTTTAGCTTTTAATTCACATTATTGGAGTCATTGTGTATATTTTTGTGATTTTTACCTGCCTTATTCTGCATTAGTTCATATAAATCTTCCAGTGTTTCCATGATCCTTTCTTTTCTTTTCTCTCTCTCTTTTTCTTTCTCTCTCTCCTTCCTTCTTTCCTTCTTTCTTTCTTCTCCTCCTTCTCCTTCTCCTTCTCCTTCTCCTCCTCCTTCTCCTTATCCTCCTCCTTCTCCTTCTCCTCCTCCTCCTCTTCCTCCTCCTCCTCCTCCTCCTCCTCCTCCACCACCACCATCATCATCATTTTCTTCTTCTTCTTCTTCAATAGTCTCCCTATCTTCTCAGGGTGTAAGTGACCACTCATGGGCCTCTTCCCACTGCTGATAAGGGCAGAAGTTTTGAACTAGTCCATTTCTGACCTGGTCAGGTTTACTCATCCTGATGGCTCCTGCTCTTTCAGGCTCATTATATTGGTATCAGCCTTCCTGCAGATTGCAGAGCAGAAGTCCTGAGCTCATAGGTTCCTCCTGCCTCAGCTTCCCCAGTAGCAGGGATTACAGGTGTGCTAGTGCACACCTGGCCCGCTCACCTTTTTCTTTTTGCAAAATAATATATTCAGGGACCAGGTTTCAAAGATATCTTTTCTTTCAACTCTTTTCATTGGTGTCATCAGCATGTGGATACTTGTGTCTCCCCTACTTAATCTCAATTCCAAGGTCCGGTTAAGAAAATAAATAAGGCATTGATTCAAAGAGATTTGGGCCGAGGAGAACATTGGAGTAGAATGAGTATACTTGGTCCCACAGAAGACTTGAGTTTGAATCCTGCCTCTGACATTTATTTGGAGTATCAGAAAATAGGCAGTTGATTGAACTACAAAAGTCAACCTGTCCTTTTCCAAGAGCCACCTGAGTTCAGTTTCTAAGGGACTCTGAATATATATATGAACAGAGGAGGGAGAGGAAGGTGTGTCTGCTGTGTGGATTAGGAGGGGACAGAACCCTGAAGACACCACAGAAGTGGACCCAGGGATCTATCCATGCACTTCCTTTTTGAGTCGTCAGATGAGAGGATAGCTACAAAGCGGTCTGTGAAGCAGAAAGCACCATAGAAATGTGTCATTACTATCGAAAGGAATAGCAAGTTGTACATAGGAGATTTGCGGTTTTATGTAGAATCCTCTTTTTGTTGTGCAATGTTATAGAAATGCTTGTTTTATTCCATAAATTTAAAAAATAAATGCATGACATAAAATATATAAGACTATGGAGGAAATCAAAAGTGAGTAAAAATAAAGATGTGATTTTTTCCCACAAAGAACATGGATCCTTCAACATCATTTATTCCCGTGTAATTGTTCAAATTTATTTACCTTTCCAAATTTTAAAGAAAGAGAGAAAAAGAAAAGAAACTCTTTCCCTATATCTAACTCAAAGTCACTAAGTTAGGGGTTTAGAGCACTGAATGTCACCTGAGTCTTTTAGAAACTGATTGGCTTGTGTCATCCCTCCCCTAGTGCCCCCTACCCCCACTGCGTCCCTCTCATCTCAATAACTGGAGGTCTGGGGTCACTAAGATTAATTTTACCCTCAGTCTCCTAAACCCCTTTTCCCTTCTAGTTACATCTTTGATGAGTAAACTTAACTCATTTAATTAGTGTTTGAGGAGACTATCAAAGGAGACAGCCAATTCTCTCACTAAAAGAGGAGGGTGGAAACAGTCCATCCCTTGGCCACTTATTGGGGCCTTTTCATCCATTCCCCCCCCCCCCTTTTCAGATAAACTCCCTTCCCACCTGACCAAGAGACTGTCACGGGGCAGGGCTTGATGCTGGAAGAAGGTAGAGAAAAGGGAAGGAAAGGATCTGAGAGTCCTTTTTCCCTTTTCCCCCAAGTTTGGCTTCTAGGCTGGTGGCTTCACCTTACCTTTCCCATCTGTAAAATGGGATCATAACTCCTGCTGACATCACTGAGGATGTTCCAAAGGTTCGCTTGGGGTTGTTGGGTATTTTTACTTCTCCTCTCTTCACTCCCCCAAATCTGAACCCTCCCCTCCTCCTCAGATATAGACAGGAAAAATGAAAGCCAGATATCTCTGTAACTGTAGTTTTGGTTTTTGTTTGTTTTTTGCAGGGCAATGAGGGTTAAGTGACTTGCCCAAGGTCACACAGCTAGTAAGTGTCAAGTATCTGAGGCCAGATTTGAGCTCAGGTCCTCCTGATTCCAGGGCCGGTGCTTTATCCATTGCACCAACCAGCTGCCCCCAAAAGCTGAATATCTCAAAGAAACCAAGTGGTAGGCCAAATAAAAACCAGGGGGACAAACTGATTGCAAATCAGGCTCTATTTGTGTCTGTGTCTGTGTCTATATGTCTGTGTGTAGGGTTTTTTTTTTTGGGGGGGGGAGGAGCATGACCACAAAACCAGGCAAAAGAACCAAAAGAAATCAAACAGTGGACCTACATCATAGCAGCTGCCATTCCCCTAGTACTTTACAAATATTCTCATTCAATCTTGGAATCCTAAATTTAGCGTTAAAGAGATGTTGGAGGTTATTGAATCTAATCCCTTCATTTTTCTGAGATGAGGAAACTGAGGCTCAGAGAGGTTAATTGACTTGCCTAGAGTCACACAACTGGTGTCTGAGATGGGGTTTACACTAGGCATGGAATCTTCCCAACTTTCTTTTTTCTTTCTTTTTTTTTTTTCGGGGCAATGAGGGTTATGTGACTTGCCCAGGGTCACCCAGCTAGTAAGTGTCAAGTGTATGAGGCCGGATTTGAACTCAGGTCCTCCTGAATCCAGGGCTGGTGATTTATCCACTGCGCCACCTAGCTGCCCCCTCAACTTTCAAGTCTATCACTTAATCTGCTCTGCCTGGGTACTGCAGGCATTGTTCCCATTTTACAGATGAGAAACCGAGGTTCAGAGAAGTTGTCACAGCTAGAATGTGACTGCTGTCTCAGACACTGGTTTGCCTGCCCATCGGGGCCCGTCATCCTGCCTGGGTTTCGAAGCTGCTATTCCAGTTTTCTCTAAGAACAGCTCTGCCTCTGGGTTCAGGGACAGAAGTGCCAGTCAGTCGAAGTCCCCTTTCAAAATTGCTTGACTCACAGAGGTAGAGACCTGCTAAGGGGCTTTTGGAGAAACAGCTATGCAGGCCTTGAGAAGCCAAGGTTCTCCTTTGGGTGTGGCTCTCATTTTTAGGGGGCAGGATCTCTCTGTACAATCCTCCACCCCAGCAGGTAGAAGAGAAAAGTGCAACAAAACACCAAACCAATCCCTCCTAGTCAACAACCCCCTCCGCTCCCCTCCCCCACCATTTCTGACCTGCTCCCAACCTCCAATCTCACCCTTCCCTCCTCTCTCACCTCGATGTCCAACCTAGCTCAGCCCTGCCTCCTAGGGGACGGAAAAGGGGCTGGCAAGCTCGCTCTTTGCCTGTTTACTTCTGTCTTGGCTTGCTCCAAGCCAAATGTGACTTCCTGTTGCTATAAACAGGGCCCGGGAGAGATCAAACGGGGCAGAGGGGTGAGTTCAGAGAAAAAGAATTGGGGCCAGCCGGTATGAGCCTCCATCTAATAGGAAGGTTTAAAAATAACTGGGAGACCAGGAACATGGGCTACCAAAGGTGATATAAAAGGAAAATCCAAATGCTAGGCCAGGCTAGGAGATGACTGCTTCCTCCATAATCTCCCACATTTTATTTTCTTGACTCCTGGGATACTCTGAATCTGCCCCTCCACCCTCCTACCTGTCTCTCTCCTCTCCAAACCTATTTTTCCCCCCTAGATTTGACTTCCCTTCTCCTACCTTCTGGACCAGGGATGCAAGGTCTAATGGAAAAATCCCTGGAGACCTTGCTGTTTCTGCCAAACTGTGTGACCTAGAGTAATTCTCTTCCCCTCTCTGGACCTCAGTTTCCTTCTCTGTAAATTGAGATATTAGACAATAACAACAATAATAGTTCGCATTTACATAGCACTTTAACATTTGCATATCACTTTATTTTTGCTTTTTGTTGTTGTTGTTTTGGTGAGGCAATTGGGGTTAAGTGACTTGCCCAGAGTCACACAGCTAGTAAATGTCAAGTGTCTGAAGCCGGATTTGAACTCATACTCCTGAATCCAGGGCTGTTGCTCTATCCACTGTGCCATCTAGCTGCCCCTGCATATCACTTTACAAATACTATCTCATTCGAATCTCACAACAACCCTGGGATGTAGGTGCTAATTATCACCATTATCCCCATTTTACAAATGAAGAAACTGAGGCAGGCTGCAGTTAAATGAATTGCCCAGGGTCAACACAACTAAGTCTCTGAGGCCACACTTGCACTGACGTATTCCTGACTCCAGACCCAGCACCCTGTTCACCATGCCACCAGCTACCCAGAATATGTCTAGGGGTCCTTCCAGCTTCCAATTCTATAATCTTTTCCTGAACCCTCCCTGATCTTTAGCCCTTTCTCTCCTCATCCTTCTCATCCCTGTTTCACCTTCTAATATGCCGTCTTCCCCGGAAAGGTCCAAGCCCTTTCCTCTGGCCCGAAGAGGAGCAGGAACAACAACAGGGAGGATTTAGTTGATACTTGTACCCCCAGTGTAATACCTTGCCCTGGATATTCTGAGTCCTCATGAAATCTGCCTTATTGGCATGAGATTTAATGCTAGAGGAGAATTTAGAGTTTATTTAGCCAAGACTACTCACCATGTTCCTGATGAGGAACCTGAGGCTCAGGGCACTGACCCACCCAAGAGTGTGGAAGGTAGAAGCAACAAGATGGATTTGAACCAAGTTTGTCAATTCCAAATCCAATCCTTGTCCTATTTACTGTGATATTCACAAAGTAAAAGTCCACAGACTACCAGGAGTAGGATTTTCTGGTATTAGGAACATTCAGTAGGGTCTGTCATTGCTTCCCTCCCCAGTCCAGGCTATGATCGAGGGTCCCTCTTTCTCCTTCTCCCTCAGGGTTCCCATCTCCATCCCATCCCAAGTCTGGCACAGGATGGGCTCCCCAGCAGTTTCTTGCAGGGCACAGCCCTCTCCCTCCCAATCACCAGCAAGAGGCAGCTTTGGCCCAGTAGGGGTGGGGGTGATGGGGGATGGGGGGGCTGTAGTGAAGCTGTCACTCACTCACTCACACCCGAGGAATGCAGACGGCAGGGCTGCCCTGTGGTTATGTCTCCACCCCACCGACAGAGGTAGGCGCCCAGGTACCCAGCCTGTGGGCTTTGGGATTCCGCCAAGGAAGCTGATGAAAAGAAGCTGCCAGATTAACCCTTTCCTGGCCCCTGCCTCCCTGCCTGCCAGGGTGGTCGTAGGGGCTGGAGGCTGCAAAGGAGGATAAGAGGGATCTGAGTACCAGGGTGCTCTGATCTCTGGGTGATAGAGTTAATAAGGTGGACAGCCTCGGGGCATCCTCTTTCACCCCTGATTTTGGCCTTATTTTTTCCTGTGGCCACTGCTCTTGTGTTTTAAAGAGCATTGGACTGGGAGTCAGGAGACCTGAGTTCTGACTTTGATTCTGCCACCGACTTGCTGTTTGACTTTGGATAAGTTGCTTCTTCTTTCAGGGGCTCAGCTGCCTCAACTATAAAATGTGGGGGTTTAAGATGATTGATAAAGTTCCTTCCAGCATTAGCATCTTCTCTTCTCCCCTCCCCTCCCTGCTGCTCCCCTCCCCTCCCTTCTCCTCCCCTTCCCTCCCTTTTCCTCCCCTCCCCTCCCCTCTCCTCTTCTTTCTCTCCTCCATTTAATTTTTTTTCTAATCTTAATAGTATTTTTTCCAGTTACATGTTAAAATAGTTTTCAACATTTGTTTTTATAAGATTTTGAGTTCCAAATTTTTCTCCCTCCCTCCCTTCTCTCCTTCCTCCCCAAGACAGAAAACAATCTGATACAGGTTATATATGTACAATCACATTAAACATATTCTGCATGTTGTGAAAAAAGAATCAGAGCAAAAGAGAAAAACCTCAAGAAAGGGGAAAAAACAAAAAAGAGTAGAAATGGTATGGTTCAATATGCATTCAGATGCCACAGTTCTTTTTTTCTGGATGTGGAGAGCAAAAAATATATATATATTAATTGTATTAAGTGGAGCTCCACCAAGTTTCTTTTTTCTTTCTTTCTTTTGTTTTTTTTGGGGGGGAGGGGCAATGAGGGTTAAGTGACTTGCCCACGGTCACACAGCTAGTAAGTGTCAAGTGTCTGAGGTCAGATTTGAACTTAGGTCCTCTTGACTCCAGGGTCAATGCTTTATCCACTTTACCACCTAGCTGCCCCGTCCCCAAGTTTCATTCTTTTTGTTTGTTTGTTTGTTTTTTTCTGCGGGGCAATGGGGGGTAAGTGACTTGCCCAGGGTCACACAGCTAGTAAGTGTCAAGTGTCTGAGGTCGGATTTGAACTCAGGTACTCCTGAATCCAGGGCCAGTGCTTTATCCACTGCGCCACCTAGCCGTCCCCCTCATTCTTGATTCATTATTACTTAAGTTTTAACTATTTCTTACTTTTATGATGACCTCCTCCCTTTCTATTAACATGTTTCATAGCACAGAAGTTTCCTGGGGCCAGAGCTCTGGAGTTCCAGGGGCACAATCTATCCCAGGGCTCAGATAATTCCGTCGCCCTCCCCCCTCCTCTTCAACAACAAGCCCCAGAGCTAATCATTCCCGAGATCAGAAGGCTTTGATTTTGTTCATCCTTCTCCCGCTTCCCTTTAAATTTGACCAAACCCTAGAAGCATCCATTCTGCCACTACCCTCCCTTCCCCTTTCCTGGTTCCCTGAGGGAGCCACCTCCTACCTTTGTGGGTTCTTGTAAGCCCACAGAGGAGGCAACACATCAAAAGGACAAACCAGGGGGCAGCTAGATGGCACAGTGGATAAAGCACCAGCCCTGGATTCAGGAGGACCTGAGTTCAAATCTGGCCTCAGACACTTGACACTTACTAGCTGTGTGACCTTGAGCAAGTCACTTAACCCTCATTGCCCTGCCCCCCCCCAAAAAAAAGGACAAACCAGGAGGAAAGGGGTGTCAGGAGCAGAAGGAAAGAAGCATCATCCATACATAGCCTTTCTCTAAGCTAGCTTCCTCTTTCTAGCAATACACACACACCCATCCATTTACAAACACCCCCTGAGCCTGTCTATGCTACCTAGGTTTGAGAGGGGGTGAGAGGGAATGGAAACTGAAGCAATAGTGTTGAGACTAGACATGTGGGAGAACTTTCCGAGTGGATTAAGTCTATGAAATTGCCCTCTCAGAGGGAAGAGAGGAGCGGTGTACCTGTGTGTAGGGATGGAGTGTGTGTGTGTGTGTGTGTGTGTGTGTGTGTGTGTGTGTGTGTGTGGTGGGGCGGGGGGGGGGGGGAGGGAATTGAAACATGCTGCTATGTCTGGGATTTAGTGGAATCCGACCTGGGGAACAGAGAAATTGAAGAGATCTCACAAAATCCTTTTTAAAAAATCTGCCAACTGCTCTCCGAAGACAAGTTTGTGTCTTCCTTCACGTAAAATGCCCACCACCCAAGGTGCCTGTCTTAAGGAACCAGATGTTTTGAGGGGGGTTCACATGGGTTCTGGCCACCCATGCCTCAGCCCAGCCAATCAGCAGTTGCCCAATGGGAATGTGGTTCGGTGAAGCTTAGGGGTAAGGCTTCAAGGAGGAGGGGCTCTGCGTTGTTTTCCCCCTGTTGCATTAGCCACTGGGAGTCCGGATGTTGGTGTCTCCTGTGGTCAGAGACCACTTTATCAATCGTTCCTAAGCCACCCACTGAGCACCCCTTCCCCCTCCTTCTCCCCTGAGGATATTCTTCTGGCCTGGGTCTAAGCAACTCCACTGTTTTCTTCTTGCCTCCCCTGCTGGTCCCATCAGCCAACCCCACCATTAACAGCTCTCGGTTCCTAACCTAATCCCCATCCCATCCTGCCCTGGGCACAAAGGGAAGGAAGAGGTTAATATGGTCAGGGAGGTAGGAGGTAGGAGAACTGTGTGTGAGTGTGTGTGTGTGGTTCCTTGTGTATGGGGGTGTCTCTCCCACAGCCCTACAAAAGAAAAGGGATTGGTTTGTGGGGGGTGTAAAAGTGGGGGGTTTTCCCTCCTCCCTCCTAGGAAGGGCTGGCTGAATGAGTGAGGCTGTGTCCACGTAGACATCTAGGCTGGTAACATTCAGATCGACAGGTCAAATATCTATAGAGCCTAGAAAGGGAGTTCCCCAACTCACCTCTCAGGGGTAAGCAAGTAGAGCTACCTCTCAGACATACAGACCCACCCCCGGCAGGTGTAGACACCACCTATGCATGAAGAAACAGCTGAGCAGGTGTAGCCGGTGCCTTGCAACATGAAAGCAGCTGAGCAGGTGTAGACTGTCCAGAAACATAGGTCCAGCAGAATAGGAGTTAGGAGTAGCCCCCTTCCCCCTACCCCACTTAATGCTCTGAGTGTAAATGCAGCGACTCTCATCAGGTCTAGGTCTTTGTCTCTAAGAATCCCATTCTCGAGAGCTAAAGTTTGCCCTTCCTCGTCTCACCCCTGGGGAGGGATCTTGGCCTAAACTGAGATAAAACCCCCAGCATCTTTCCAGCAAGCACCCGGGCAGGTGCATCAGCCTCAGGGACACTATCTCCTAACTGAATAAATGACCCTGGGCTGGTGGAGGAAGCTGATCTCTAAGCACTTTGCTTCGAGGCATATGCTCTTTTCTTCTCGGAGTCAGGCTGAAGAATGAGAGAGAGCTTTCCTAGCCCTTGAAAGGCAGACCTGAGGATAAGACCTAGACATCTGGACCCCCAGCCCTAAGATTTCTGTCCAGAATCAATCTCTCCCTCCCCCCCCCCTCACTTGCCCAGGGTCACAGAGCTAGTACGTGTCAAGTGTCTGAGGTTGGATTTGAACTCAGGTCCTCCTGAATCCAGGGCCAGTGCTTTTATCCACTGTGCCACCGAGCTGCTCCTAGAATCCTGATTTCTTAAAGCCACAGGATTCTCTCTACCTGACCTTTTTTTTTTTTTTTTTTGGTCTTCCCTTATCAGACAAGGTCTCCTGGATGCAGCAGTGATGCTGAAATCCTGAAGAAGCTAGAGAAATGCTTCCCACCCTCACACTGCTTCCAGTCTGATGGAAGGGGAGGGGAGACGTAGACCCAGAATGCAGAGACAAGGGTCAGGGGGAAACAAGGAGAAAGGGGAGTCAGAGCTAAGAGAGAACAGAACTGAGAGGCAGTATGATATAGGAGAGAGAGCCCTGAACTTAAATCTAAGAGACTGGCATCCAGATCTTGCCTTTTACACTTTCTTTGTCTGAGCCTCAGTTTCCTCATCTGTAAAATGGAAGGATTAGGGGGCAGCTAGGTGGTGCAGTGGATAAAGCACCAGCCCTGGATTCAGGAGTACCTGAGTTCAAATCCAGCCTCAGACACTTAACACTTACTAGCTGTGTGACCCTGGGCAATTCACTTAACCCCAATTGCCTTACAAAAAAAAAAAAAAAGGAAGGAAGGATTAGGACATAAACTATCTCACAATAGCTATTGTGCAAGGAAAGTGCTTTGTAAATCACTATAGCAATTATTAATAAAAATAATTAGTAAAAAAATAAAAAACTTAGTAAACATCACTACTGAATCCTAAAGGGATTAGCCTCAAGTTTATCATGTCCATCCCCCTGCCTCCATGCAGGTAATAATTAGCCAAAGCATCCAAAGTGGGGGGGGGGTGGTCATTTCTTTTTCTCTAGGAGACAGCTAACTGATGAAGTGGTTAGAGTGTCAGACCTGGAGTCAAGAAGACCTGGGTTCAAACTGGGAATTTACTAGATGCATGACCCTGAGCAAGTCACTTAACCTTTATCTGTTTCAGTTTCCTCATCTGTAAAATAGAGATAATAGCACCCACTGTTGTTGTTAAAGTATCGAATAAGCTCTCTGTAAAGTGCTTTGCAAACCTTAAAGGGCCATATAAATGGTCTGTGAGTGACTTCTGGGGTTCTTTCACTTTTACCATTAGAGAGTCATGTCCTGTGGTCTAACGATGCTCCTTTTTGCTGCACAAGATACAGAAGATCACTAGGAGCTGGGCACAGAGATGGAGAATCTGCGAGCAGGGTCAGACAACATCAGGCACGTAGGGAGGAGTGGAGGTGGGTGGAATGTGCCCTTCAGCCAGGGCAGGGTGCCATATTGTCAAATTGGATTCCCCTCCCCCCTTCCATAACCCCACCTAAGGTTAACCACATTCCAGGGGTCACAATCCTGTCCTTTGCTCAGAGTCCAGTCTTTCCACTGACCAATCTCCCATCATTCTACTCTCTGAAATCCCTCTCAGTTATAAAGATAATAACTCATATTTACACCTTTAAGCTTTACAGGGTGTTTTCTTACAGAAACCTTGTGATGTCACTAATGCACGTATTATTATTCCTATTTTACAAATGAGGAAACTAAGGCTCAGAGAAATGAAGACAGGAGTATAGACAGAACTGGAAAGGACTGTGCATATCATCTGAATCCAACCCCCTTTATTTTTCAGATGATGAAACTGAAGCTTAGAGAGCTTAAATCACTCACCCAGGGTCACCCGGAAAGTGGCAGAACTAAGATTTGAACCCAACTCTCACTTCCAAACTATAAAGCTTACCCACGGTCAGTCACACAGCTAGTATGTGTCAGGGGCCAGATTCAAAATTTGGAGTCTTCACCTCTTTGCATTAGACCATATTGCCTCCAGGAAGATTAACAAGATTGATGAGACAATATGGGCATGACCACCCTAGACTCTGCTCCTCTCCCATGATCCCCCTTTCCCAGTGTTCTAACTATATCCCCACTCTGACAAACACACTGATGTGTTTATGGGGGAATAGCTTTCTGTTCATCCAGATGCTTGCAGTCTAACCTCTGGGTGTTCCTTACAGCTGTGTCTGAGTGAGATTTTGGTTGAGTAGGTAGAAGAAGAAAGTTCTGTCTGAACTGCACCTGGAACACAAAGGAGATTGATGAAGGTTTCTGGGTGAGAATAAGAAGGATGGAGGAAGGTGGAGATTTCTAGGAGGGGATTAGCAGGAGAGGGCTTTGACTCCATGGAGCCAGAGGAATTCAGTGAGACTGAAGGAAAAGCTTTCTAACACTGAGTGGAATTAGATATAGGAAGAGGTATGAGGTTGATTCTTTCCTCTTTCCTCTTCCTATGGGAGGATAGGTGTGAAAACTGAGGCCAACAATGGGGGAATGACTTCTCTGGCATCCCACAGGATGACCAGCCAGAGGATATTCTAGTCTCAGGCTCCTGCTGGGTGGCCATTCTTCAAACACTCCAACCCCCTCAGCTTCTTTTCTCTCCTCTTAGCATCTAATCTCTTTCCCAATCCCCAATTGCTTCCTCCTAGCATGGAAGTTGGAAACCTAGAGTTATCAGCAGGGGAGTTGGGTTGTACAAAGGAGCTGGGGGAAAATCATAGAATTATAGATTGAAAACTGGAAGGGACCTGAAAGGTCATCGAATTGAACCCCCCTCATTTTGCAGATGAGAAAATGGAGGATTTGCTCAAGATTATCCTACCAGGCTGGATTTGAACAGAGCACTTCAGGGCTCTATTCATTATTTTTATTATTTTTTGGTGAGGCAATTGGGGTTAAGTGACTTGCCCAGGGTCACACAGCTAGTAAGTGTCAAATGTCCAAGGTCAAATTTGAACTCAGGTCCTCCTGAATCCAGGACTGGTGCTCTATCCACTGCGCTAGCTATCCCTATTGATTATTGCCTTTGGGAAATCAGCCCCAAGGTGTCTTATTGTTCTATAGTGCTCCTACCCCCATATTGTTCCATAATGCTCCCCCCCATATTGTTTAATATTGTTCCAACTTGAGGCCTCCTTTGAGACTGGTACCTCAGTAGCATGAGCCTGGCATGGGGTTAGTCTAGAGGTAAACCAGGTAATCCTTTTAAAAAAAAGACCTCCTCACCTTCACCCCTGCCACAGCTCAGACAATCCAGAGACACCACATTGACAGTCATGCCATACTTCTTCAGTTTTGAATATCCCACTCTAGTCCAGCTAGCTAGCTTATGCTCCCTGCACTTGATAGGGGTTCGGTGAAGTGGGGGATGGGTTCAGCTACTAAGCCTGGACCCCAATGATCTCCCTCCCTTGTCTCTTCCTTTTTCTCTCTACCTCCTTGTTCAGCTTCTCTCTCTCTCTCTCTCTCTCTCTCTCTCTCTCTCTCTCTCTCTCTCTCTCTCTCTCTCTTTCTCTCTCTCTCTCTCTAACACTCAGTTATTCATTCTCAAGACCACCTACAAACCACCCATTTGCCTGCAGACCACACATCTCATCAGCTCAGCTCTCAGGGATAATGGCCACCCCCAACCCCCATCCTTCCAGGCCACCCCCACCCCCCACCCTCTTCCAACCTAATTACCACCTTGGCACCTCCGTGGGAGATGAGGGACTGACCTCTGTTTACACTTGGGAATGGCTCTGGAGAAAGCCCCCTGCTCTCCATTGGCCCGCTCTGCCATGCATCCTCTGCCCCAGACAGGGAGCTGCAGAAGCAAATTAGAGACCCTCAGCTTAGTTCCCACAAGCAGCTCCAAGCCTAGGATGGCCCGGGACCAAGAGAAGTCAGACTCACAAGCTCATCTGCCACCCAGGACTGAGTGCCCCTACACACACACACACACACACACACACACACACCCTGATGCTGGGCACTGTGGGAGAAAAGAGGGGACGGAGAATATTTACTTAGTCCTTGCTCTCAAGGCTCTCCCCATTCAGTGGGAGAACTGGTCAGAAACACATAGAAAGTACTGTATTTGGAATTGGAAAAATCTGGGTTTAAATCCCTGAGTTAGCAGTTTGTCTACTAGCCTGCTACATGACGCTTTGTCTCTGAGCATGAGTGTGCTCCTCTGTAAGAGGAGAGAGGTGACCTTGAGTCTGACTTGATGACCTCAGAACGTTTAGAAGATGCTAGGGAATAAGCAGAGTAAAAAGCAATCAATTAATATTAACCAGGAAAGACTTCCTGGGAGATGGGATGATGATAGGGATAGGATCAATCAGTCAAATAGATCAATAAACATTTATTAAGTACCTACTTAATAGAGAGGTGGTCAAGTGGATAGAGCAACCCAGGCCTGGAGTCAGGAGGACATGAGTTCAAATACAGCATCAGACATTAAATAGCTGTGTGACCCTGGGCAAGTCATTTAACCCAGTTTACCTTCATTTCTTCATCTGTCAAATGAGCTGGAGAAGCTCATGGAAGTGGAGAATGGCCATCTAGTACATTTGCCAAAAAAACCCCAAGTGGGATTGCAAAGAGTTGGACACAACTGAAACAATTCAACATCAATAATAAAATGCTTGGTGAATGTTGACTAAACCCAGCAGTGGGCTGGTAGGTAAATGTTTAACAGCTCACCAGGGGTTAGTTGTTATTACCTACTATGTGCCTGGCATTGTGCTAAGTACTGATATACAAAAAAAAAAAGGTAAAAGACAGTACCTGCTTTCATGGTGCTTACAATATGATATTTACACATTTATATAACCCTTTAAGGTTTGCCAAGTACTCTACATAAGGTATTTCGTTTGAATTTCATAACACTCTATATGTTATTTTTATCCCCATTTTAAAGATGAGGAAACTGAAGCTAGTTGAGGTTAAGTGACCTGCCCAAGGTCACACAGCTAGTAGGTGTCTAAAGACAGAATTTGAACTCAGGCCTTCATGACTCCAGACTCAGCCCTTCTATCCACTCTGGCACCTCACCGCCTCTCAGGGCCTCAGTTATTCATGTGAAAAAATTAAAGGGGATGAACTGGAGACTTACAGGCCAAGGTGGGAGAGAAAGAGGAATGGGTTTGATAAGGAAGTAGGACTTAAGAACAGGGATTGGCGTGGATGGGTAAGATAGGAGATCTCAGGATTGGGGAAATCAACAACCTGTTGCCACATCACAGAAGTCCACTGACCTCTGAGCCCAGGTCTATACCAGCTACGAAGGTGAAATTTAGCCTGGAGAGACTGAGATTTCTAATCGGTTGTGTAGGCATGCTCTAGCCCCAGCTGTTAACCCTGAGCAAGCAAGAGGTCCAGGCTGGACTTTGGTTTGCTCTCCTTCCCCCTCTCCCACGTAATGGTTTGGGATCCTAGAGGGCATGTCCTGAATTCCTGGAACCAGCCTCTTGGACCGAGAGGGAGGGTGTCCAAGGATGCCCAAGGCACTGGGTTGGGGGGAATCCTTGATCTTCCAGCTCAAGGTGGACCAGCTGGATCCCTAAGGTGAGAGGGGAGCAAACCCGGACATGCCTGCCTACCATCCTTGTGGTTCAGTGGAAGGAGAAGACAGGTCTCTCCGTCCTCTCCTTCCACAGTCCAGGACCTAGCCCAGGCTGGGCCACAAGGGTGGGGTGGTCTCAGTGTGGGGTCCCTCCCTGGCAATTAACCTTGATTGCCTTTGCCACAGATCCCAGGGTAGGAATTGTTTGGTCTCTCTCAGGAGGTGAACATCAGGATGGGAAAGGGCTGTGGAGGAAGGGGGGCAGAGGACAGAAGGACCCAGACCAGGGAGGCCCCCAGATAATCCCATCTAACTCCACAATCCCTTTCCTCTGAATTCCCTGAGCTGAGTTCTCCCCTATCAAAACCTGTGAGGGCAAAGTGGGTCTAAGACCTGGATAATTCCACAGTAGGAGTGAGTAGTGATCCAGAGAAGTCTGACAGTATAGCTTAGGGCCAACTCTCTTCAACTGGAGGACATCAGGGGAGAATGGAGAAGAAGTAATAAAGGAGGAAATGGACCCTGGTCTAAAAGAACTAGAATAAATAGAAGAGTGAGAGCTCTGGGTTCAGAGTTTGAGAATGCTGGCTCTGTTACTTAATAATAAGAAATAGCTAGCACTTAGGACGCACCTTAAAGTTTGTAAAGTGTTTTATATAAGTTAACTGATTTGATTCTCACAACCACCCTGAGAGATAGGTGCTATCATTATATCCCCATGTTACAGAGGAGGAGACTGAGGCCCAGATCTGTTAAGTGACTTGCCCAAGGTCACACAACTAGTAAGAGTCTGGGGTAGTATTTGAACTCAGGGACAGTCTTCAAGTCCCACCACCTATTCACTGTGCCACATAGTGGCTTCCCATTTATTATCCTTGTATCTTTGGGTGAGTAGCTTAACCACTCATTTGAAAAAATAAAGGAAGATGGCCTCGATTGCCTTTCATTACTAATGCTATGGTCCTAGGACCTTTTAGAAGTCAATCTATCCTTTCCCCTGCTTTCAGGAAGGATTTTGCCAAACAATAGTTATGCAGATCTTTGGGGGTTTTCGTATGTGTGTATACATATATACATATATACATACGCACAAATACATATGGTTTTCTTTTTTGTTTGTTTGTTTTGTTGTTGTTTTTGCAGGGCTGACTTGCCCAGGGTCACACAGCTAGTAAGTGTCAAGTGTCTGAGGCTGGATTTGAACTCAGGTCCTCCTGAATCTAGGGCCAGTGCTTTATCCACTCTGCCACCTAGCTGCCCCCAATTCCTCTCTTCTTTCTTCCTCCCTTTATTTCTTTCTTCCCTCTCTCCTTCCATTTTTCTCTCCCTCCCTCCTTTGTTCCTCCCTTCATTTCTTCCCTCCCTCTTTCCATTCCTCCCTCCCTTTCTTGATTCCCTCTTTACTTCCTTCTTTTTTATTAATGATTTTCAAATGTTACTGTCATTTTCTAGTACTCTCCTCAACAGAACTCTCCCTTGTGACAAAGTATGGTAAAACAAATTAAACCAACAAATTGATCCTACCTGACAGCATCGCCTTCATTCTCTTCTTGTGGTCTACCACTGCTCCAGAGAGGAGGATATGGAGTCAAGACTGACGATTACATCCATCTGAGTTCTGATGGCTCAGCGTTATCTTCCTTTACTTTTTGTAGTTGATCATGTTTTCCCATTGTATTAGGCTGTTTTCTCATTATACCAACCTGGAGAGAAACACTGGATTGAGAGTCACGAGTTCAAATCCAGATTGGGTTACATAACACCTCTATGACCTTGGAGCAGATCATTTCACCTCTCCTGATTTAGTGTTCTCATTCTCTCAAGGAGAGGTCAGTTCTAGATGGAGAACACACCTGGGAATTCTGAGGCCTGCAGCATATTTAGTAGAGAAGAACAGGTAGGCTGGGCCTCAGGAGAGAATTGTCTTGGAGACAGAACCTGGGCTAGTGGGGGAGGACGGGACTTCAAAGGCACAAAGATCTGGGGTAGGGGTGAATGGAAGACTGCCCGGAAGGCTGTGGAGGGAGGAAGTGCACCTCCCCCATGTCATGCTGCCCCAGACTCTCTGGGGCAAGGCCCAGCTCCTCCCAACCTGGCCTAAACCCCTCACAGCCTAGTTAATCTCTAAACTCTAAAAGCTGTGGACCTCCCCCGGGCATCCCTCTATTCTGGAGAACCTTTCCTTGCTCCCCTCCCAACTAGCAGCATCTCAGGAATCCCTTTTTGTTGCCTCACTTCCCTCCTACAGTAGTTTTTCTGTGTCCTGGACTGTGTGGTTATTAAGAATCTAGGGAACTGATTTGACCTGGTCTGCCCTCTCCACCGGCCTCTTCCTTATCCCCTAAACAATCACTGCTGCTCCTCCTTAAACGGGAATCAAATGATGACATTTCCAGTGAAAACCTGTGCAAGGACACAAACCATAGAATATTGTTATTGAGAATCCCGCCCCGCCCCCTTCCAGTGCAATCGGGTCTTCTGCCTTGAGGGCAAAATCATATCGGGAACCTCATCTGCTAATCCTTGCTGGGACCAGTTCCTTTCCTCCAGACTTCATCTGGATAAAGAAGGAATCCGGGACCTCTGATGCCGTCCCCTTGTCTCTTAAGATCCCCGAGAGGGATTGGAATGCAGCGGAGAAAGATTCTGGGCCCCACAGTGTCACTACCTCTTCCCCAGTATTCCTTGGGAACAAACCTCAGTATTGGGGGTGGGAGAGAAGGAGGGAGATGCAGAGGAAACCGGAAGCATCCTGTCCTCAGGGGGCTCCCAGATTGATAAAGCAAGCTCTAACCTAAACTCTGCTGTTTACTACCCACAGATCAGTTTGCTTTTCTGTACCTCTAGTCTTCATCTGTAAAGTGAAGAGATTGGATTAAGTGGTCTCTAAAATCCCTTTTAGCTAGAAATCCTTTGACACGGCCTCTGTCCTCAGGGAGTGCCCCACTCCCCCAGCCTCTACCCCAATCTGATGGCTCAGACACAGTATCGTTGTGGGGAGACACAACCAAGGCAGACTGTAGCCCTGTAGAGCTCAGTAGATAGAGCAGGGCGCTGGGGATAGAGAAGGGCTCGAGGGAGGGGAGTCTGGGGGGGCTAAGAGAGGAGATTGTGGGGCCTAACTCTGAAGGAGGGAGAGGTCGGGACGGGAGGGGGTGGGGGGAAGAGGAGGGGGAGGAATGGCAGAGCTCCCACGACCCGGGCACGGCTGTCTCGGCGCCGTCTCTGGTGCTGGGGCCTTGCGGTTGGGACATCTCAGGGCCACGTTTGAGCCGGTCAGCTCCCTTCGGAAATTACAGAGGCTCTCTCCCACCGTGGTCAGATAGGCCCCCCTGCGGGCAGCACCCGCTTGTTGGAGGCGTCTAAATTGAAAGCAGCTTTCGGGAGGGAGAGGGTGGTGGCTGGGACAATGATGGGCTTGCAGGCAGAGGAAGGGGGGTAGAGGAGAGGAGGGGATGAGGCAGTGAGAGCTGGGGAGGGGAGAAAAGCCCAGGCACACAGGAACCCTCTTGTTCAGGGACCATCCTCCAGAGGGGCCTATGGCGAATGGGGAGGACCCGGCTGGCCCTCTGTCCCCCATACCTACACAGAACCAAGGTTCGCAATTCATTTTGGGTAGCATGGGAACTGAAGCTGGGGCTTCTGCTCAAGGTGTATGGGAGTCAATGGGCTAGACAGATGCATAATCTGAGAAACAAGCCTGGATTGTGACGCCTGGCCGATACTTACTATTTGTGTGATCTTCCCCGTCTCTCCCTTCTCGCCCCTGCTCTAAGTGCCCTGGTCCTTTATGAGTTCCTTTATTGTCCTCTCCCTTATTCCCCTAAATGGTGGCCAAAGCATTAATGTGCCTCTAGCCTCATTTTCATGATTTCCACCCTCCTTCTATCCCGCTCTCTCCTCTTTCTAAACTTCCCTCCTTGGATATTGCACTGGAGGTGGGCAAACCTGCCACCTTCACGTAGTCCCACTTGTAGACAGTCTTCCCCGCTGAACACCTTGGTTTACTTGTTTTTTGTTTTTGTTTTGCGGGGCAATGGGGGTTAAGTGACTTGCCCAGGGTCACACAGCTAGTAAGTGTCAAGTGTCTGAGGCTGGATTTGAACTCAGGTACTCCTGAATCCAGGGCCAGTGCTCTATCCACTGTGCCACCTAGCTGCCCCCTGACTTGGTCTTTTGATAGGTGTGCCCTCCATTCTGGGGCATCCCTCCTCTGTGCCCCCCTTTATTTGTGCACGTAGGGACTAAAGTAAGGATTAGGGTAGGGCATGAAGGCCGGAAGAGGATGTACAACAGGGCTGGGATGGAAGTTAGATGGAAAAGATAAGCGAGGTTTGGGAAGGAAGGTAAAAAAACCCGTGTGAATCTCAGAGAAAGAAGAGACCAATTTAGGGAGAGGCCATAGAGTAAGTTGGTTGGGCTGGATCGACCCCCACCCCTCCCCCAAATTCCCTTGGCTTTGTTTTGAATGTGTGTATTTATGTACACGCTTTCTCCCTGGTAGAATATAAGCTCCTTAAAGTTGGGGACTGTTTAAATTCTTCTTTTGTGTGCTCCAGTAATTAGCACGGAGCCTGCCTGGCACATAGTAGGTGCTTTGATTGTTGATTGACTGCAGCTGAATCCCAGTCAGACTGGGGAAGATCATAGCTGCCCTGGGCAGGGGAGTGGGGATGAGGAAGGACGATAAGGACAGGGCAGAGAAGACTCTCATTTTTGCCCAGGGTAGATGGGGGCGGGGGGGGGGGGGAAGAGTGGACTATCTGGGTAGCAGTCAGGAATAGAGATTCCTAACTCAGTGCCTATTATCCCCAGGGGGCCAAGTGAGAAAGCTTTCCTTTACCCAGGGCATTGCCCCCAGCTGCTCCCTTGTCTCTGAGGTACCCAGCCCCTCCTCTTAGGATCCTGAGAGTTTCCTGAGGCCATTCCCTTGGGGAATTCTGGGGACCAGGTGCAGGGAGGGGGCTTTGTGTTCTTTCTCCTTCAATGGCTTTTCTAACAGCAGGCGCCTCAGGCCTGACTCAGGAGAGAGGGTTGTTTGCCACAGTATCTATCCAGGGAAAAGTTTCTCTCTCTCTCTCTCTCTCTCTCTCTCTCTCTCTCTCTCTCTCTCTCTCTCTCTCTCTCTCTCTCTCTCTCTCTCTCTCTCCCTCCCTCCCTCTCTCCTGGTTTATCCCCTTTGTCCTCCTGTTTGACACCTGTTTCCACTGTTTCCCCAATGCCCATGGGTAACATGGTGGGCATCCAGGTTCAACCACTCTTCCCTCTCTTGTGGAGCAAGTTCTCACAATGGTAGAGCTCTGAGCAGAGTTTCCTAGGCTTCTGCCTTGGTTTACCATTGAGAACCTAAACCTATTTCTGAGTCGTCTATTTGCTGAGGGCTTGGAGTAACAGATTCTGAGAAAGGAAAACATATACTTCAGCTTTATGCAATATCTAGTTTGATGAGGATGATCTTCCAATGGGAGAGGTAGAATCCCTGTCAGCAATGTAGCCAGCTAGGGAGAATAGAGCTTAGTCCCAGAGCACTGACTTGGCAGGGTGGGGGTGATAATTTCCTAGGGAGAGGACATCCTCCCTCCTTGTCCTTGCCTTGAGGTCCTCTGGATTTAGAGGATGCAAACAGGTTGAGGGAATGGGGTGTTGGCAAAGAGAATTCCATGCAGTGACATCTGATGGTAGCTCTCAATCTGACGGGGAAGAGAGAGGGAGAAGACTGAATACACACTAAGAATGCACAGAGAAATAGAGAAAGATAGAGACAGAAAGAGAGAGATAGAGAGACAGAGAGGGAGAGAAAGGGGGAGAGGGGGGGAGGGAGGGAGAGAGAAAGAGAGAGAGAGAGAGAGAGAGAGAGAGAGAGAGAGAGAGAGAGAGAGAGAGAGAGAGAGAGAGAGAGAGAGAAGCGCACAGAAATTATGCAGAACTCTCCTGTTCTGGCCATACACCTAGGAATGGGAGGGGATGGGAAGGAGAAGGAAAGGGGAGGAAGCAGAGACAGGTTTGGGGGAGTCAGGACAGGTTTCTTGAAGGAAACTGCAAGGACTGGGAAGGAAGCAATGTATCTCCAGTGAGGAGAACCTGGATTTGAATCTTAATCCTACTCCTTGCTATATCGTGTGGCTTTGGACAAGCCACTTCCCCTCTGTGGACCTATTTCATCAGCTACAAAAATAAGTATGGCAGACTAAATTATTTGTAAGGGCCCTTCTAAATCCCAGAAATAATTCAGAAAATATAACTGGGTGTGGGCAAAGTGAAAAACCTCAGCAGTAGATGATGAGATGGGGAGGGAGAAACAGAGGAAAGAAACCCTGATGAAGAGTGTGGAAAGGAGAGAAACAGACTCTTCAGTGGGAGGCAGGGAAAATTCCCACTCCACCCTGACCCTCCCACATAGCCTGTCTCTGAACCAGGTCTCCTCCCCAGGGAGCATTTACCATGGTCCTTGAGTATCTCATAAGGAATTACTTTTTATCTGACAAATGACAAATGAGAGTTATAAATATGATTGTAGTGGGGGAGAGAAGGTGAAGAAGAGAATCGTCAATCCCTCCCTCTACTTCCACTCCCCCCCTTTCTCCTCCCTTCCCTATTCCTTTCAAGCTTATTGCTCCAAGAAAGGTCTCTTCACTTGGACAGTAGCAGAAATAATCTGGCCAGGGCCAGCTCACTCATCCCCCTGGCATGTCCTATGTTCTTGCCAGTCAGGCACAAGGTGGTGATTCTGTGGGAGAAGAATGAGCCCTGGGGGTGGTCACTTCCCAGTGTTACATCATCTAGACCAATGGACAGACTGGTTGGGGCTGTGCCACCCCCACCCCCACCCCGCCCTATACTCTTCCAACCTGGTAGCTGTGTAGACACTAGGAGGCTCTCACTGTCCTTGGCCTGGGAGGTGCGAAGCTGCACACCCGCCACCTTTTAGAATAAGGAAGAAGTCAAATATCGGTGTAGGGAGCTAGTTGAGGGTGAGGGTGGAGAAACAAGGGATGATCAAAGAATCTGAATCCTCTCATTTCCCTGCACCATAGAAATCAGTTAGGAAACAATGCTTGTGTTGCTCTGACCCTTTTCATTTGATGATCTTAAAAAAACTCAGTTTGCTTGATGACATCCCCCACTCTTCACCCTCATCCTTGGGTATTTCTCTGAGGTATATAGGCGACTGAAGTAACTCATCTCATTTTATTGAGGAGGTAAACTGAGATCCAGGGATGGGCGGAGGCTTCTCTGAGACCACATAGCGACTCAGTAGCCAAGCGACTCAGGAGTCCGTACTCCCAACTCTGGGACTGAGTCTGATGCTTTCCAAGGACATCTCCCAGCTTCTGGGCCCCCTTTATCCCTATGTCATCTGTCTCCATTGCCTTGATTCATCTCCCTCTCTGCTGAGTCACCTACTAGCCCCTCCAAGCCCATTTTCTAAAGAAAATCCATCAAGACAAAAAAGGTAATGGTGAAGGGATGCTCCATTTCACCTTCTCTAGTTTGTTGGGAGAAGCTGGTTTCTGCCCAGAAGATAAAGTCATACATAAATTCTAAGTGCTCAGATGCTTTTGGGAATCAAACTGGGGAAACCTCTTGTGGGCACTGCGTTAGGGTGGAGTTCAGTAATTCAATAAACATTAAGGGCTTACTATGTACATTAGATGGTGGAGGCACAAATGAAAAAAAGGGACACAGTTCCTGTCCTCAAGGAAATTTTGTTCCACCAGGGAGAAAGAGAGGTGACATTTCTTCCCACATTTCTGTCTATCCCATGAGCCCCAATTTGAAAGCCAGTTGTTGTTCCATTGTTATTTAATTATATCTGACTCTTTTTGACTCCGTTTGGGGTTTTCTTGGCAGAGATATTGTAGTGGTTTGCCATTTCTTTCTCCAGTTCATTTGACAGATGAGGAAACTGAGGCAAACAGAGTCGAGTGACTTGCCCAGGGTCACACAGCTGGTAAGTGTCTGAGGCTGGAGTTGAACTCAGATTTTCCTGATTCCACTCTATCCTAGCCCTCTATCCACTGCACCACCTAGCTGCCCCATTTGAATGCTAGCTTCTTCATGAAACCTACCCTAAGTCTGCCCTGTTATTTAAGACCTTGCCCCCATTTTGATTTCACATAATCCCCCCTTTTTCCTCCTACCTTTTGTGTCAAGGGCACCAATATCCTTCTGGTTACCCAGGCTCTCAATTAATCCTTGATTCCTAACAACCTCTCATCCCAGGTGTTCAATCTGTTGCCATGTCCTATTCTTTCGACCTTTGCAACATCTCTCATCTTCGTCTCCTCCTCTCCTCTGACACTGCCACCACCCTGGCGCAGGCCCCCCACCTCACCTCACACCTGGTCTCTTGCCATACCCTGCTGGTGGGTCTTCCTGCCTGTTTTGTCCTCTACTCAGCTGTCATACTGATCTTCCCAGGTCTCAGGTCTGACTAAGTCCCTGCTCTACTCCAGGATCGAATATAAAGCTCTCTGGTTGACTTTTTTTTTTTTGACAGGGAAGTGGGGGTTAAGTGACTTGCCCAGGGTCACACAGCTAGTAAGTGTCAAGTGTCTGAGGCTGGATTTGAACTCAGGTCCTCCTGACTCCAGGGCTGGTATTCTATCCACTGCACCACCTAGCTGCCCCCTCTGGTTAACTTTTAAAGGTCACACAGGCAGAAAACATCAAAGGTGGGATTTGAACCCAGGAGGGAGCAGCAATGACCTGGCCCTTTCTTTCTTTGCAGTCTTACATTTACTCCCCTCCGTATACTCTACCATCCAAACAACACTGCTCTTGCATTTCCTCCAACACAACATTCCATTCCCCAACTACATACATTTGCACTGGCTTTCCCTATTGCCTGGACTATTCTTCTGCCTCCTGGGTTCCTTCTAAACTGCACTCAGGTCTCACAGTCTACAAGAGGTTCCCGCCCCCCACCCCCACCCCACCCCTCAATGCGAACTGCTTTCCTTCTTAAGACTGCTTCCAATTTACCTTCTATCTATCTTGTACATACATAGTTGTTGGCATGCTCTTTCCCCCACTGGAATGTGAGTTCCTTGAGGGTGGGGACTGATTTTTGTTGTTGTTGATTTTTAACCTTTCTTTGTATCTCTACTGACTGCATATAGTAAGTGCTTGGCTACTTCAGAAAACCACATACCTCTCTGAGCCTTGGGCAACTCTGAGAGCTTACGTTATAGATAGGTTGAGATCTACCTGTGGAGGGAGCTCCCACACCCTAAGACACTGAAGTATCTGTTTATCTATCTTATTATCCTCTTCTTGTTGTTCAGTCGTCTGACCATTTGTAACCCCATTTGGGGTTTTCTTGGCAAAGACACTGGAGTGGTTTGCCATTTCCTTCTCCAGCTCATTTGACATTTGAGGAAACTGAGGTAAACAGGCTTAAGTGACTTGCCCAGAGTCACACAGCTAGTAAGTGTCTGAGGCCAGATTTGAACTCAGGAAGATGAGTCTTCCTGATTCTATGCCCCTCATTCTATCTACTGTGCCACCTAGCTGTCTCTTATCCCTTTACTAGACTGTAAGCTCCATGACGGCAGGGACTGTGTGTTGACTAAATTTTGTGTCTCTTCCAGCACTCAGTAAAGGTCTCTGCACAGAGTGGATTCTTTATTTGTTGAATTAAATTGAATTTGGACATTGCTTGGTATGTGGCACCAGGGGGTAGTTGGAGCTATTGGTAAGGGTAGCCATATTCTTAAAGTCTTTGGGCTTCATTATTTTCTTTTGTAAAACGAGAGACCTGGGCTAGGTGCTGTCTAGGGGTCCTTTTAGTTTGAAATCCTAGGAAACCTTCTGGGAAAAGAAGGGGGGAGGGAAATAGCTACAACACATTTTTCTTTTCCCATAAAGAAGCAGTGTGGTATAGTCCAAAAAGCACTGACTCTGGAGTCTGAGCAAGGACTTGAGTTCAAATCCAGCCTCTGACACCCCTGTGATGTTTGTTGGGCACATCATTTACCCTCCTTTGGGTCTCGGTTTCCTCAACTGTAAAATTGTAAAAAAAAATTTTTTTAATTGTACTAGATGGAATACAAAGTCATTTCCAGTTATAGATCTAGGATCCATGATCTTATAACCAGATCATCTGAAGTGAACATGGGGCACACTGGTGAGTGAGTGACCTGGCACTGGCCAGATGATTTTTTGCTGATCAGGGTATAAGCCCCTTCCTGAGGCCTGAAATGGATCCCTTCACTTCTACCTCTTAGAATCTCTGAGTTCCTTCAAGATTCAATTCCAGGATCACCTTATATATGAAGTTTTCCCTTCTCTCTCCAGCTACCAGTGCCTACCCTTCAAAGACTACCTTGGTTTAATTTTGAATATATTTTATATTTTGAGTATATTATATTTTTACATACATATTCAAATCTGATTAGCTAAACCTGAAAGTGCTAAAGACATGCTAACTAACTATTATGTTAGAATGTAAGCTCCTGGGGCAGTTAAGTGGCGCAGTGGATAAAGCACCGGCCCTGGATTCAGGAGGACCTGAATTCAAATCCAGCCTCAGACACTTGACACTTACTAGCTGTATGACCCTGGGC
The DNA here is from genome assembly GCF_019393635.1 of Dromiciops gliroides. Classification (NCBI taxonomy): domain Eukaryota; kingdom Metazoa; phylum Chordata; class Mammalia; order Microbiotheria; family Microbiotheriidae; genus Dromiciops; species Dromiciops gliroides. The sequence goes on from NC_057864.1 coordinate 188,773,865, forward strand.
AAGTCACTTAACCCTCATTGCCCCCACCAAAATAAAATAAAATAAAATAAAATAAAATAAAAAATAAATTAGAATGTAAGCTCCTTGAGGGCATGGACTGGTTCACTTTTGTCTTTATATCTTTGGCACTTATCACCAAGCCTGGCACACAGCAAGCGTTTTATAAATACCTGTTGATTGATTTACTGACTTGAGCCTCTCTTACCCAGTGGAGTAATGTTCTTACTCTCTTCTCCTGTCAGCTCAGGGTTCTGGCACCCCAGCTGGCAAGGTGGAGGGTCTGGGCCATTCCCACGGTGCTGACATCCACAGAGGGAAACCTTGGGAGATAAGGGGGAGGGGATCAAAAGGCATAGAATAAGTTTGTTCCCACCTGTAAACAACCCTGATCAAAGGGTTGAAGAGGATGGGGGGAACATGATCAGATGATGAATAGATCCAGAGGTATTGACTCAGGCTTTGCTTTCCAGTGTGGGGAAGGGGGTAGATAGAGACTGGCACTAGGAAAAGGAAATCAGGACAGACAGTAAGGACTCCAGAAGTACCATCAGATGCTGCTCAAGGGTTTTTTGGGGAGATAGGGAAAAGGAAACAGGATGAGAGTCACAGCAATGCCTTTTCTCCTCTGATAGATCCAGGAAGGCTTCCTGGAAGAAGAGGATGAGGAAGGACATTTTTGTCCCTAAATGACACACAGGAGGGAAGTACATTCCATGAAAATGAGTGAAAATGGAAAGTGAGACAAAGGGAGGTATATAGAAAGGGAAGATTAGAGCATCCCAACATACACCCAGTGTCAGAATACTGAATAGTGTCCAGGAGGGCAAGTCAGGCTGCTACTCCATCCCGGGTTCAAATCCAACATCTCATGTTTTTTATCTGTGTGACCTTGGGCAAATCATTAGAGTTCCTGGGATTGGATTAGAGATTTCTTCCAGCTACAGATCTATGGTTGTATAGTCCTTCTCTAAGAGGACATTCTTCATTTTACAGAAGAGGAAACTGAGATTCAAATGAGGGGTAATGACTTGCCTAAAGTCACGCTTGTAATTGGCTGAGTAGGCACTGGTCCCCCTCATTTCAGATCTGATTATCTTCCTGCTACCTTATTTTCTATCTATACCTAAAACTACTGCCTTCTCTCCGTTTCTCTAAATTTCCAGTCTCAAGCTGGTCTCCTTCCTTTCTCTTACCTGTGCCCCACTCTCCTCCCTCCCCCCTCCTCATCTCTCTCTGGGCTGATTACAGGCAAACAGCTGGAGGTGAACATCTGCTCTTCTCCTCCGGAGTCCCCTGGCTCCACTCCCTCGGGGGTTGTAGGGTTTCAGACATCCCCCAAAGGACACAGTGCTTGCAGGCAGCTTGAAGAGTTGGATTGCATTCTCTGATATGACCCGTGCTTTCTGCTTAGATAGGGTCTATGGCAAAATGTCCCAGGGAAGCGGCCAAGGTGCCCCTGGGAGGAAAGGTCCCTGCGAATGAGAGTTCCCTCACTAACAGGACCAGGTCTCCACCTTCCTCTCTTCTTTCCTCCAATGCCCTGATTAGTGTCCACAGGGGGCGCTAAGAACAGGGGAAAGAGCCATCACATAGAAAGAAAATCTATCTGGGGAGCCGGTTGAGAGAAAGTCCAGTCTTAGATGTATCGTCTGGCCAATCTTACTTTCTTGACCCGATCATCCAACCCTCGTTGACACTATCACTCTAAGACACTCTCACTCCTTCCTTTCCTCCCCTTCCCCAAAGCTCAGCCAGAGACCCAGAGCTTCTGTTCTATCCCCTGCCCTCCCCCGCACCCCAAGGAAGTTAACTCCCAGAGTGAGGGTAGGGAGTAGTCCTGCTCTTGACGGGACTTAGATTCAAAGAGATCCAGCTGCCTGTTACTGGCTCCAACATATAATTCCTCAGAACATTAGAGTGCCCCCAACCCCCAAGTCACACGGGAAGACCAGAGCACATTTCCGTGTCAGAAATTGTTTGGGGTTATTTATTGCTGTGTCACAGTTTCCCTCCATTACCATGGAAAATTAAGAACGTGGAAAGGAAAGAGAGACGCTGGGCAGTGTGGGCAGGTTGTCAGCAGCTTTGCCGTGGACCCTCCCTTTTCCCTGAAGTTTTAGTAGGATCTCGAGTTGGAAGAGTCCTTAGAGATCACGTTGGACCAACACACCCTTGTTTTAGTAGAGTGGGGAAACTGAGGTCTAGAGAGGTTCAGAGACACCACTCACGATAAATACCAGCTAGCTAGCTAGTTTAAGCAGCTGACATGGAATTTGGACCAGTGTTTTCTGATTCCATGTTCTGGGCTCTTTTTCCTAAACCTCTCTGCTTCCTCAAATTCCCAATTTCAGCAGCATCTCCAGGTAGACAAGCCTTAGGAGTGTGTAGAGGAGTGGGGGAAGAGGAAGGATAGCAGGTTGTCGACAGGGTGTGTGTATGTGGTCCCAAGTGACTCCCTCAGCAGGAGGATAAAAATTCCTCACATGTCTCTCTGCCTTTCATCTGAAGATCCCCAAGCCCTTCCCCAACATTCCGCTGCCCCTCCCCCTCCGCTGGGGGAAGGGTTCATTACCCCCATTTTATAGCCCTGTAAAGCCTGAGGGGGAAGCCAGTTGGAGAGGAGGGCAAGTAGAACCCCAGAATTTTGGGCCCCTAGCTCCGACCTTGATACGGGGGTTAAGGAGTTTCCACACATGTGTGTAAATGATCACGGATTTACACACCGACCTATGTTGACTCATGTAAGTGGATGTGGATCTGTTTACAAACGTATGTGGCAATTTTTCTCTACTAAAGATCCCCTCTGATCCTTTATCTTGCCTGGTGACCCAGGGTTCTTGAAGACTGTGCCAATAAATCAAATGAATATAGTTAGGATGAGAGAAGCTGTTGACTGGGGAAGAAAAAAATCTTCATGGCCAAGAGCTCTGATAAAGGTCTGATGATAGCCAACTCCTCTCTCTCTCTCTTTCTCTCATTGTCTCTGTCTCTCTCCCCTTCCCTCCCCCCCTCTATCTTTCTTTCTGTCTCTGTCTCTCTCATTCTCTCTCTCTGTGTCTCATTCTCCCTCCCTCCCTCTCTCTCTCTCTCTCTCTCTCTCTCTCTCTCTCTCTCTCTCTCTCTCTCTCTCTCCTTCCCTCTTCCCTCTCTGTCGCTTTTTGTCTCTCTCCCTCCCTCCCTTTCTGTCTCTCTCTCTCTCTCTTTCTTTGTCTCTGTCTCTCTCTATATATATCACTAGGTTTGAAGAATACTTTAGATATATAGATCATCTCATTTCATCCTATTTGTTTGCTAATTGTCTCTTTCCCATTAGGTTTTGAGCTTCTTGAAGGCAGGGATTGTCTTTTGTCTTTTTTTGCATCTCCAACACAAAGCACTATGCCAGATACACAGTTGATAGATAGATAGGTAGATAGATAGGTAGATAGATAGATAGATAGATAGATAGATAAATAGATAGATAGATGATAGATAGAGAGATAGATATACACACACATATATAATGTACACATTACACAAGTGCCTACACATATTTCCCCAAACCTTGTAAGGTAGATTGTATTATATCCCCATTTTGTAGATAAGGAAATGAACCTGAGATAAATCGTGACTTGCTCAGAGTCATGCATTCAATAAGTGCCCGAGGCAAGATTTGGGAATAAGTTTTTCTCTGATTCCAAGTCAAAGGAAGGAGAGAGAGAAAAAGAAATATTAAGTGCTTGCTATGTGCCAGGTACTGTGATAAACACTTTACAATTGTTATCTCATTTGAGCCTCACAACACCCCTCAGGGGTAGATGCCATTGATAATATACAGGGAATTTATATAAATATATAAGAATAAGAGCCCTCCCCCCTTGGCTAAGTGGTCAAAGGATATTATAGGCACTTTTGTTTGTTTGTTTGTTTTTGTAGAGCAGTGAGGGTTAAGTGACTTGCCCAGGGTCACACAACTAGTAAATGTCAAGTGTCTGAGGCTGGATTTGAACTCAGGCCCTCCTGAATCCAGGACTGGTGTTCTATCCACTGCACCACCTAGCTGCCCCCATATTATAGGCACTTTTCAACAAAGGAGATGCAAAAAAAATATCTCAAAACAAATCACAACTAACAAAGGAAACACAAAGGAAATAATCTTCAGGTTTTGTCTCTTACCCATCAGATTAAAAAAGATCACGAAAGAAAACTGGTAAATGTTGGGGGTTTAGGAAGACAGTTACCATAATGCACTGTTGCATGAATTGGACCATTTGTTCTCAAAAAAAATTGAAACTCTACTTTTTAAAAGTCTTTAAACTGTATAGTGTGGTATGGCAGAAAGAGTGGTAGTGGTGCTTGAGTCCCAGAGGCTTGGTTCAAATCCTTCCTCTGATGTTTACTACCTGCGTGATCTAGGACAAATCACCTAACTTCCTTCGGTCTCAATTTCCTGAACTATAAAATGATGGGGTTAAACTACATGTTACACCTTTAAGGTCTCTTCTAGCTCTAGATAAATGATTCTTTGACTTTGAAGAGTAATTGGAGGGAGATCTGGGAAAGTAAAATGGAGGAGGTGGCACCCCAGTAGAGTTTTGTTTTTGTTCTTGTTCATTTTATTTTTCAATTAGCATCTAGCTGCCCCTGCAATTATTTTTAGAAATTAGTGTGGTGGCCATGTGAGGAGAAAGAGGAGTATGGAGGTGAAAACACAAAAGAAGGAGAATTAACAATTTTGGTAATTGATTAGATGTGGAGAGTGAGGGAAGAGGAAAAGTAAAGATCGAGTGTGAGATAAGGAAACTGGGTGACCGGAAGAAAAATGGTGATGTCAATGGAAGTAAGAAAGTCTGGAAGAGGGGCAACCTTAGTAGGAAAGTTAATCCATGATACTACTGCTACTACTACTACTACTACCACCACCACCACCACACATTTATATAGTGCTTTAAGGTTTGCAAAATGCTTTACAAATATTATTTCATTTCATTCTTGCAACAACTCCGGGAAGTAGGTGCTATTATTATACACTTTATATGCTTTATCATAGTCTTTACAGACAAACTGAGGCAAAACAGAGTTAAATGATTTGCCCAGGGTCACACTGCTAGTGAGTGTCCAAGGGAGGATTTGAACTTAGGTTTTCCTGACTCTAGATCCAGAACTCTGTCTGGGCCACTCGGCTTGCATAAATTAAGTGTTTCATACATACTTAAAAAAATTATTTATCCATCCATTCATCCATCTATCCATCCATCCATTCATTCGTTCATGTTGAATGTGTGATGGCTACAGCATCCCCAGGTCCAGCAGGCTATTGCTGAAGGAGCACTGTAGTTTAGGGGACAAATTAGGACTGGATATACTGATTTTTGTCTCACCTGCAATAGAAATAATTGAATGTCATGGAGCTGATGAGATCATTAAGGGAGAGAGTGAAGTCAGAGAAGAAGACTCAGATGAGACCCTTTCAGGAAGCCCATGTTCAGGGGACAGGAGAGGGAAGGATAATCCATCTTTTCCTACGTGATCTGTGTCCTGAGCTTCAGTCCCATATTTCCAGCTGCCTGCTGGACATGTTTGCCTCATCTCAACTGCATAGAATTCCAGAATGTCAGAGCTGAAAGGAACCCTAACAATCATCTAGCACCAGCCCTTCATTTTATATGTGGAAAAACTTAAGCGCAGATTAGAGAAGAGAATTAGACATAGACATACTTGACATCTGGCTTCCTCATTCCTCCCCCCACAATCAATTTCTTCAGTTCAGTCATTTTCCAGTTATGTCCAACTCTTGGTGACTCCATTTGGGGTTTTCTTGGCAGACATACTGGAGTAGTTGGCCATTTATTTCTCCAGTTCATTTTTATAGATGGGGAAACTGAGGCAAACAGGGTGAAGTGACTTGCCCAGGGTCACACAGCTAGTAAGTGTCTGAGCCCATATTTGAACTCAGCAAGATGAGTCTTCCTGATTCCATGCCTGGCATGCTATCTACTGTGCCACCTAGCTACGTGGTTATTAATAGTTTCATTGTGTAGTACAAAGAGTATTGGCATCAGAACCAGAAGAATGGGTTTCAAATACCAGGTATGATGCTTGCCAGCCAAGGAGAGAAGTTAGTTAGCCTCTAGAAACCTAAGTTTCCTCATCTGAAAAATGGACATAATAATACTTGCACTGTCTACCACACAGGTGGTTGTGAGGAAAGTGTTTTGTATACCATAAAGCTCTATGTAAGGGGGAGCTATTATCACCATTATTGTTGGCCTGGCCAACCAGGCTTGAAATATCGGTCACAGTGACTCCTCCTCCCTTCCCTCTATATCCATCAGAGGCTGTCTTGTCCTTAGCCTGCCCCTTTGTCTCCCACTCCCATTGACATCATTCTAATTTCAGGCCCTCATTATCTCTTTTTTTCCATTCTTAAATAGTCTTTTATTTTTTCCAATTACATGTAAAAACAATTTTTTTCTTTTTCTTTTTTTTTAAGTGAGGCAATTGGGGTTAAGTGATTTGCCCAGGGTCACACAGCTAGTAAGTGTGACGTGTCTGAGGCCAGATTTGAACTCAGGTACTCCTGACTCCAGGGCCGGTGCTCTATCTACTGCTCCACCTGGCTGCCCCTAAAAACAATTTTTTACATTCATTTTTTAAAAAAGTTTTGAGTCCAAATTTTCTCCCTCCTTCAAATGGTAAGCAATTTGATATAGGTTATATATGTGCAACCACCTCATTATCTCTTGTTTTTGTTTTTGCAGGGCAATGAGGGTTAAATGACTTGTCCAGGGTCACACAGCTAGTAAATGTCAAGTGTCTGAGACTGGATTTGAACTCAGGACCTCGTGAATCTAGGGCCAGTGCTCTATCCACTGTGCCACCTAGGTGCCACCACCTCATTATCTCTTCCTTGGACTACTGCAGCCTGGTCTTGCCACCTTCAGTCTCTCTCCCCTCTCCAGCCCATCCTGTTTGCCATAGCCCAATTGCTTTTCTTCATTTACTGTTCATGTGTTTGGACAAATCCCTTCTCTGCTCTGGGCTTCAGTTATATTGGAAGACCCAGCCCTGACGTAATTTTTTTGTTTGTTTTTTGTTTTTTGGTAGGGCAATGAGTGACTTGCCCAAGGTCACACAGCTAGTAAGTGGTAAGTGTCTGAGGCCGGATTTGAACTCAGGTCCTCCTGAATCCAGGGCTGGTGCTTTATCCACTGCGCCACCTAGCTGCCCCTCCTGATGTGATTTTACTAGGTCCCTCCTCTACTACTAAAGCTTCAGTAGCTCTCTACTGCTTCTAGGATCAATAGATAAATTTTGAGAGCATTTGATTTGGCATCAGAGGCCTAGGATTTGACTCAACTTTATTCCTACTATCTGAATGACCTTGGGCAAATCCATTAAGCTGACTGAATCAGGCAGGCTCTTCATCTATAAAAAGAGAGAACTGGCCTAGATTGTTGCTAAGGTCCCTTCCAGCTCTAAATATTTATTAACAGGCCTACCTTTATACAAAATGTCCTCCATGTCTCACTCCCATGGCTTAAAAGCCCTGGCTCCTTTCAATGCTCAATTCAAGGGCTACTTCCTTCAAGAGGCCTCTCCTGATTCTCCCAGTTTTTGGTGTACTGCCCCCTACCATTGTCATCCTACCCCCTCACACACATATTACTATATTTATTTGTTATATATCCTGGGTTTATTGATCTGTGAACAACAGTTCTTCTAATAGAATGTAGGCTCTTCAAGAATGAGAATATTTTCACTTCTGCATTTATATCCCCATTTTTCAACACAACACTTGACACATACTTAATAAATACTTGTTAATTGATTGATACCTGGCAGGCCCAACCACTTATGATATCTCCTTAAACCCGCCTTCCTTCCTTCTTTCTCCTTTCTTCCTTCTTTCCTTCCTTTTCCTTCCTTCCTCTTTTTCTCTCTCCTTTTCTCTTCATTTATTCATATATTTAGCTTTTACACAGAAATATTTACTTCAAAAATATAATCACAAATACATAAACTTATTCCCCTAATATCTTGGAATCATATTTTTTTTCCTTCCTCACACTGTTGGGCCTTCTTTATTTATTTATTTTTCTTTTTTCTTTTCTTTTTTTTTTTTTTAGTGAGGCAATTGGGGTTAAGTGACTTGCCCAGGGTCACACAGCTAGTAAGTGTTAAGTGTCTGAGGCCGGATTTGAACTCAGGTACTCCTGACTCCAGGGCTGGTACTCTATCCACTGTGCCACCTAGCTGCCCCCGGCCTTCTTTATTTATGATAGAGTAAATACATTTTCTGTTTCCCAAAACCACTCCTATAGAACCTCCTTTGAAACAAATAAAAAACAAATTGAACAAAACAAGCTGATACATCTTCCACGTCCAATTATGTTTGCAGAACTCCATATCCAATGCCCATTACCTCTCTATTGAGATGAGGGAATTATACTTCATCATTAATCCTAAGGGATCCAGATAAATTATCAGTTAATCTGAATTCTGATTTCTTTTATTATTTTTCTCTTACGTTATTATGGTCATAGGAGGTATTATTCTTTTGCTTCTGAGATCTTTGCTCTATATCAATTAATACAAGTCTTCCTATATTTCTCTGAATTCCTCATGTTTGTTGACATATTTGTGGTACAACAGTATCCCATTCCCTTCAAATAGTCCATTTTGATCAGCCATTCCCCCATAAATGAGCACTTTGTTTCCAATTTTTTGCTACCACAAAAAAAGCATTGCTACAACCCCCCCCCCACACACACCCAGGTTTTTTCCTCTGTCTTTGACCTGCTTGGAATATATAATACCTAACAAATACTTAATAAATAGGATACTTGTTGACTGATTGTTTCCTTAAGGTATATACCCAGTGCTGAAAGACTGGGTTCCAGGGCTACAAACATCTTAGTGACTTTTTGCACTAATTTGTTTTCCATTTTCAAGTGATTGGACTGATTCACTGCTTCACCAACAGTACATTTCTATGCTTAGGTTTCATCTAAAAACAAAATAAAACACCTCCCCTCCCCATGAACTAGAACTCCTATTAAGATTAGACTTAGCATGCGGCATAATAGATAGACAGTTAGCATTGGCACCAGCAAGCTTTGGCTTCAAGCCCCACTTCTGACATATCCTTGCTGTGTGACCCTAAGCAAGACACTAACCTCTCATTGCTCAGATTGGCAAAAGTGACAAAAAAGGAAAATGAAGATTGTTAAAAAGCCTTTAGGAAAACAGGCTTTTGGTGCCCTATTGGAGGAGCTGGGATTTGGTCCAGTCATTTTGGAAAGCAATTTTGAACTATGCCCAAAGAGTGACTACACTGCATATACCCTGGTAATAACCACCAAAGATATCAAAGAAAGAAGAAAAGGGCCTTTACAAATACAAATATTTGTAAATGGCTCTTTTTGTAGTGGCAAAGAGCTAAAAACTAAGGGGGAGCTCATCAGTGGGGGAAATAGATGAAGAAATTGTGTTAAATGAATGTGATGCAATACAATTGTGTGGTAAGAAATGTGAACGATGGTTTCAGAGAAAACTGGGAAGATTTCTTATGAACTGATGCAGTGAAGTGAGCAGAACCAGAAGAACAGTTAATACATGGGGCAGCGAGGTGGACCAATGGATAAAGCACTGGCCCTGGATTCAGGTGGACCTGAGTTCAAATCTGACCTCAGACACTTGACACTTACTAGCTGTGTGACCCTGGGCAAGTCACTTAACTCTCATTACCCTGAAAAAACAAAAAACCAAACCAACAGTTAATACAATAACAACAAAATCGAACAACTTTGAAATCCTTAAGAATGCTGATCAACACAATGATCAAACATGATTCCAAGAAGACAGATGATGAAGAATGCTCCCCATCTCCTGATTGAGATGTGATAAGACACATATTTGCGGACATGGTCAATAGGGCAATTTAAAAATATACATACATATGTATTACAAGAGTTTTATTTTTCTTTTGGGATGGGGAATGGTAGAGAGAAAAAATGTTTGATAATTTAAAAAAATTCCTTTAGAGATTATAAATTGAAGAGAAGGGGGTCTCCTAGTTTGGGTTAAAGGGAATTTCTTCATCTGGGAGTTCCCTATGATTCTGAAATCATGGGTCTATTATCCATCTCATCCCAGTGTTTTGTGAGACTAGATGAGTCTTTTACATTCAACTGGGAAGCAGGAACATTCAGAATCTAGGGACTCTAGACCCTAGCTTCTTAAACTGTGGGGTGTGACTCCATTTGAGGTGTTGTAACTGAATGTGGGGGTTGCAAAAAATTTGGCAAAAGTAAAAGGTTATGTTCACCTATTTTCTATACCTACGTGACCCAGGGTCATGTACAATTTCTCAGACAAAAAGGGGTCATGAGTGGAGAAAGTTTAAGAAGACTTGCTCTAGACCAGTATCTCCACTCTCTGTAATCCAAAATTCTCTCTGGTATAGTTACAATGGGCTCCACTCTCTTTCCCCAGAGGCCTCATCTAAACTTTATATCTCCTCCAATTCCTAGCCCAGAGCTTTGCAAAGAGTAGGCACGTAATGAACATTTGTTATTGTCTTTCTCCGCCAAAGCCCCTTGGGGCCAGGGCTTCTTCTCATACCTTACTAGCATCTATAGTGCCTAGCACATAGAAACCACTCAGTCAGGATTGGATGGTGGATTCCCCTACAGCTTCGGGGCCCTTTTATTCAGACCTGAGGGGGGAAAGTAGCTTAATCAGATTCCTCAGGGCTTTTCTCAAGATTTATCTTCCTTCTTTCACCCACTGTTACCCCCTTCTCTGTCTTTGCGTCTGTCTCTCTGTCTGCTGTCTCTATCTCTCTGTCTGTCTCTGCTTCTGTCTTTCTCCATCTCTCTCTCTGTCTCCCCCCCTTCTCCTCCCCAACTCACCTGTTTGGCTCAACTCAGCCAGAGGTAGAGAGATGCTATTTCCCTAGGGGTAGAGGCTTAAATAGGGTCATTGTTCCCAGTCTCAGGTCCAGAACAGTATTGGGAGGGGACTGAAGGGAGAGGGTGGGGATGTCCCAGGTGTCACACAGGGTGGCTTTGTCCTTCCAGAGGCCAGCTGCCCTTATTTCCCATTCCCCTCCCCCTCAAAAGGCTTTCACCAGCCTTCCCCACACCCTTTGCCGTCCTAGCCATGGGCTGAAACCTGGCCTCCGGCAGGAGGGAATAGGGCCTCCCTTTGGCCCCTCCCGACCAGCCCCCCTCCCTGCCCTGGGAGCTGCAGCTGTTTATGGGGCAGGGCTTGGTCCTGTTCGGGGGTAGGAAGCCCAAGCCCAGCTGCATAGAGGGAGCACTGTGTCCCCTCTGTAAGGTGGTATTTGAGGTCAGCCTGGCTTTCAGGTCTCCCACAGTATGGCCCCAGCCTACCTCCCCCACCCACCTTATCTTCTAGCCTTCCTCAGCAGTCAGCTTCTCCTCTGGGCATGCTCAGTTCCCTGACCCCAAATTCTTCAGGTTCATTCCCACCTCCAGCTCTTTACCTGCTCAGCTTCCCTCATCTGGGAGTCTTCCCTCTTCCCCTATCTATTCAAATCTTACTCATTCTTCAAGGGCCACTCAACCTCCACCTCTGTGTGGCAGTCATAGGATTATTGGAGCTGAAAGGGTCCTTAGGCAGAGAAGGAGCTCTGTCTCACGAGTCAGAAGACCTCTATTTGTCTTGTCTCTGACACATATGTTTGACCCTGAGCAACCTCTCCATGCCTCAGTTTCCTCCTTTGTAAAATCTAGGATAATAATATCTGTGCTATAATTCATTGGTACCCACTCTCCTAATGCAAAATTAACACCTGTTCTTCAATTTACAATCTAAGATAATTGCCTGGGGCAGCAAGAGGCCAAGTGTCTTGCCCAGGGTCTCCCCCCACTCCCCCAACCAGATGTTTTAGAGGAAGACTTTAACCATTGCAACATACTGTCTTCAGTGAAATCACAGGTCTGCTGCCCTCACAAAAATACATGTACCGTGCAGGCCTATGGGGAGGAAAATGCTTTCTTACCCATAGCATGTCAGAGAAATATGAGTAATTATCCAGTTCAAACCCCTCCCTATTTTACAAAAGAGGAAACTGAGGCCCAGAGAAGGGAAAAGACCCGTCCAAGATCACAGAGCAAACCAGGCAGAACGAAGAGCCCAGATCAGAGCCCGTTCTTCTATTCCTCCTCCATTGAGATGTTCCGGACTGTTCTAGTCCATAGTATCGGAAATAATGCCTCTGAAGTGCCGTAAAAACTTTCAGGCACTCGGCTGGGGAGCCATTATTATTTTGTTCACTTCATTTCCCCGCCCCCTGGGGTTCAGTTAAAAATGATCTTGGGACAAGTTGCTATCCTATTATTCTTTTCTAGTAAATGTTCTGTGTACTATTTTTAAAAATATAGTATTTTATTTTTTTCCTGTTACATGTAAAGAAAGTTCTCAACTTTTGTTTATACAAGCTTTCCAATTTCAGATTTTTTCCCTCCCACCCCTCCCTCTCCCCTCCCCTAGACAGCAGGTAATCTGATATAGGTTATTTATATATATATATATATATATAATAACATTAAACATATTTCTGCATTAGTCATGTTATAAGAGAAAAATCAGAGCAATGACGAAAAACCTCAAAATAGAAAAACAACAGCACCAAAAACAAAAGAAATAGTATGGTTCATTCAGCACCTATACTCCAGTTCTTTTTTTTTTCCTGGATTTGGAGATCCTCTTCTATCACGAGTTCCCTGGAACTCTTCTGTACCATTGCATTGGTGAGAAGAATATAGTCCATCACAGTAGATCAACACACAATGTTGATGATACTGTGTACAGTGTTCTTCTGGTTCTACTCATCTCACTCATCATCAGCCCATGCAAGACCCTCCAGGTTTCTCTGAACTCCTCCTGCTCATCGTTTCTTACAGCACAATAGTATTCCATTACATTCATATACCACAACTTGTCCAGCCATTCCCCAATTGATGGGTATCCCCTCAACTTCCAATTCCTTGCCATCATGTAAAGATGTTCTGCGTACTATTGCGCAGATTAATACAATAACTGCTTTTTGTAGCTGACTAACTGTATCAAGGTGCCAAAGCATCTTTTGCCATAGGTGCCCCCAAAGCATCCTTGATGCAATTACAATAAAAGGGAGATTATTATGCATATCATCTTGTTCCCACAAGGTTCTGATCTCTCCTGCTAGACCTCTCTGTTTTGATAGCTTCTCATTCCATTGTGAGATAGCTAGGCAGCACAGGGGATAGAACACTGGACCCAGAATTGAGAAGACCTCAGTTCAAACCCACCCTCGGGTACTCACCAACTAGGTGATCCTGAACAAGTCACTTTACCTCTGTCTGCCTCAGTTGCCTCAACTGTAAAATGGGATAATAATAGCACTTACCTCCCAGGCTTGTTGTGAGGCTCAAATGAGATGATATTTGTAAGGTGCCCAGCACACAGTAGCTTCTTCTTGTTCTTGTAGCTTGGAATATTGTTAGTATTTGGTATGGTGATATCTACAAGGTGTCCCAAAATTGTTAGTACAGTTTTAAGCTATGAAAACTGTGCCAAGACTTTTAGGATACCTTGCATTAAAATATTCCTAAATTTTCATGAGGGTGGCTCAGCCTTTTCATGGTGCAGTGAATAGAGTGCCTGGCTGGGAGTCTGGAAGACCCATCTTTGTGAGTTCAAATCTGACCTCATACAAGTGTGTAGCTATGTAACCCTGAGCAAGTCACTTAAATCTGTTTGCCTCAGTTCCCTCATCTGTAAAATTAACTGGAGAAGGAAATGGCAAACCACTCTAGCATTTGCCAAGAAAACCCCAAACAGGGTCACAAAGAGTCAGACATGACTGAAATGACTAAACAACAACAAACATGTTCATGATTCAATGTTCAATTTGGGCAGTTGTGGGCAAAAGTTCAGTCTGTGGTCATGATCCAGTTGCACTGTAGTCTATTGATTGAGTTTTCCAGAATATTTTGAGGTCTATATTTGTAACCCAGAGATCTGTTGTCTGTTAGTCCATGAAAGATAGTGAGCTTCTGATGTACAGGGCTGTCTTTGCTGGGTATTTGGTAAGTGCAAGATTCTTTTTTTTTTTTTTTTTTTTTTTTACATCCTGCAGTGATGAGTTACTTAGTTCCTACCATTCCCTTGCATAATCTACATTGACCACTAAGCCTGGGTTCCTTAAGGATAACTCTCCTGAAATTTCTGATGGCAATGGCCTGGTCATGACCTGCCATCATAAACCCCTCTGTTTGTATAAACAAATCCTCATGACTCAAACATTTGTTCAACCTGTCTTTGTCTATTATTGGCTTAAGTTCATGGGGATGTTGCCATTTTGGTTTCATTCTTGGATCTTAGCCATTCCATAGGCTCCATCCAGAGGTAACCCACTCTTGGTTACAGTTGCCAAATCCAGCAGAATGTACATGCTATCTTCTTTTACTATTGCTTGGTGAAATTGGGTCTGCTTGTTCCAAATATGTCTATATCTATGTCTACGTCTATGTCTATTTCTATCTATGTCTATATCAATATCCATATCCATATCTATATAATCTATATCCATATCTATATCCATCTATATCATTTTATAGATGTATTTTTAAATATCACCATAGTTTTCCCTAGTATCTTTCTCCATTCTAGAGAGGTATCCCATATAATAAATGTTGTTGCTTAGTTGTGTTTTTCAGTCATATCCAACTCTTTGGAACCCCATTTGGGGTTTTCTTGGCAAAGATACTGAAGTGGTTTGCCATTTCCTTCTCAAACCCATGTTACAGATGAAGAAACATAGGCAAACAGGGTTAAGTGACTTGTCTAGGGTCACACAGATAATAAGTGTCTGAGACCAGATTTAAACTCAGAAAAAGATGAGTCTTCTTGATTCTATACCAAGTGTTCTATCCACTTCAACACCTAGCTGTCCCATTTAACAAATAGTATTTCCCAAAAATATTTTTTGTAGATTTTGACCTGTCTGTCATGTTCTCTAAGAATGTCTATCAATCATCTTCCCCTTTTCTGGAAAGTTAAGTATTAATCTTTTTAAAGCCACCTTGGGGCAGTTAGGTGATACAGTGGATAGAGTGCCAGGCCTGGAATCAGGAAGGTTTATCTTGCTGAGTTCAAATATGGTCTCAGACACTTACTAGTTATGTGTCCCTGGGCAAATCACCTAACCCTGTTTGCCTTGATTTCTTCATCAGTGAAATGAGAGGGACAAGGAAACGACAAACCATTCTGGTATCTCTGCCAAGAAACCCAAAATAGGATCATGAAGAGTTGGACACAACTGAAAAACGACCAGACAACAGCAACAACAACAACTAGCCACTTTAGGATTATGAGTCCTGTGTTCCATTAATTTCACATGAATTTTTTTTTTTTTAGTGAGGCAATTGGGGTTAAGTGACTTGCCCAGGGTCACACAGCTAGTAAGTGTTAAGTGTCTGAGCCCAGATTTGAACTCAGGTACTCCTGACTCCAGGGCCGGTGCTTTATCCGTTGCGCCACCTAGCCGCCCCTCACATGAATTTTTTAAAGGAAACTTTCCAAGTTTGTTATGATCCATCTTACTGTTCCTAAAATGTACATTGAGACTACTGTGGCATGAATTAAGTGCTTTAAATGTTTTTCTCCCATTTGGTTTTGATTTCAGGATAACAATGAAGCAGCTAGGTGGCACTGGGCCTGGAGTCAGGAAATTCTGAGTTCAAAACATAGCCTCTGGCTATTTGACCCTGGACAAATCACTTAATCTCTATTTGCCTCAGTTTCCTCAACTGTGAAATAAGGATAATAACAGGCCTGTTATAAGGATCATATAAGATAATGTTTTTGTATTTTATTTACTCATTAATTTTTTAATTTTTCTCAATTACATGTAAAGATATTTTTTGAGTTCTAACTTTTTCTCCCACTCTCCTTTCCCTCCCCCGTCCAGAGGTCAGCAAGCAATTTGATATAGGATATACATTACTATCATGTTAAACAGATTTCCACATTAATCAGAACAAAAGGAAAAAATACAAAAAAGAATAAACAAGAACAATAACAAAAACAACAACAAAAATGAAAATACTATGCTTCAGTCTGCATTATGATTCCATAGTTCTTTTTCTGAATGTGGAGAGTATTTTCCACCATAAGCCTTTTGGCATTGTCTTGGATCATTGTATTGCTGGGAAGAGCTAAGTCTATCACAGTTGCTCATCACACAATGTTGCTGTTACTATGTACAATGTTCTCCTGGTTCCACTCACTTCACTCAGCATCAGTCCACTTAAGTCTTTCCAGGTTTTTCTGAAATTGGCCTGCTCATCATTTCTTACAACATAATAGTATTCCATTACATTCATATACCATAACTTGTTCAACCATTCCCCAATTGATGGGCATTCCCTTGATTTCCCATTTTTGCCACCACAAAGAGAGCTGATATAAATATTTTTGTACATGTGGGTCCTTTTCCTTTTTTTATGATCTCTTTGGGATACAGACATAGTAGCATGCACAGTTTTATAGTCTTTTGGGCATGGTTCCAAATTGCTCTCCAGAATAGTTGGATCAGTTCACAGCTCCACCAGCAGTGCATTAGTGTTCCAATTTTTCCACATCTCCAACATTTAACATTTCCCTTTTTTGTCATATTAGCCAATTGGATAAGTGTGAGGTGGTACCTCAGAGTCGTTTTAATTTGCATTTCTCTAATCAGTAGTGATTGAGACATTTTTTCATATGGCTGTAGATAGTTTTAATTTCATCATCTGAAAACTGCCTGTTCCGATCCTTTGACCATTTCTCAATTGGGGAATGACTTGTATTCTTGTATATTTGATTCTGTTCTCTATGTATTTTAGATATGAGGCTTTTATCAGAAACACTATCTGTAAAAATTGTTTCCCAGATTTCTGCTTTCCTTCTAATTTTGTTAGAGACAATGTTTATAAAATACTTAGCATGGCACCTGACACATAGTAGGCACTATACAAATGCTTATTCCTTCCCTCCAAACATCAACATAGTCAGCTTTCTCCTAGATATCTTTATGCTTGATGTTTCTTGTCTGGAAGACATCAAAATATATTTGTAGGTATCACCTCTCTCTATGAGTTCAAAGTAACCTTGGGATGCAATCAACCTCAACAATCTCTATCTTTTCCTTGTGTACACAAAAAATTTTGTACCTAGAAACTCCAAATGACATCTTGATGCCATTAGAGAAAACATCCACAAGATGGAGAAGTTTTTTTTAACATAGTTTTTGGTAGAAGCAGACAACTTCATGTCATCCATGTACATTGAGTGATGAATAAGATGCTTGGTTTGGTGGCCTCTTTAACTTAAAAAACATATACAGCCCTACTTAGGAGTGATGATGATGAATTTAAGGGAAGGAGAACTAAAACAAACTTAAGCCATTTCCCTGGAAAATGCCACCTTTTAAAAAATCAATTGTACTCAACATTATTGCATTGGTGATGTGTTTTGTTTTTAATATTTCATTTTTTCCAAATTTTTAAACATTTGTTTTCTAAAATTTTGAGTTCCAAGTTTGTTCTCTCTCTCTCTCTCTCTCTTTCTCTCTCTCTCTCTCTCTCTCTCTCTCTCTCACACACACACACACACACACACACACACACACATCCTCCCCTCCCCCCTCATTGAGAAGGCAAGCAATCTGATATAGGTTGTACATGTTCAATCATGTAAAACATATTTCTATATTGATCATGTTGTGAAAGAAAAAACAGACCAAGAAAAATAAAGTTTAAATAGGTATTCTTTCTACATTCAGATTCCATTAGTTCTTTCTCTGGAGGTAGGTAGCATTTTCATCATGAGTCCTTCAGAATTGTTGTAAATCACTGTACTGCTGAGAATAGCTATGTTATTCACAATTGCTCATCATACAATATTGCTGTTACTGTGTATAATGTTCTGGTTCTGCTTACTTCACTTTGCATCAGTTCTTTGCATTAGTCTTTCCATGGTTTTTCTGAAAGCATTTTGCTCATCATATCTTATATATAGTATTTCATCACAATCATTTGCCACAACCTGTTCAGCCATTCTTCTTTTCCTTCTCTTCTTCCTCCTCCTCCTCCTTTTCTTAGTCTTATTGATGCTCTCTTAAAACCACTCTCACTCCTCAATGGCTCTCTCTCTTCACTGCCAATAGGACTCCCCCTTGTAACAATTAAGCAAAACAAAACAAAACACATTTGATATATCTGACTATGCATGCCTCATTCCATACTTGTAGTCCATTATCTCTGTGCCAAGAGGAGAGAGACATGCTTTACCATAGGTCCTTTAAAGTCACAATTGTTCACTTCATTGATCAGGATTCTGGTGTCCTTCAATGGTTTTTCATCCCTTTATATTGCAGTGTTCATCAAATTAATTGTTCTCTGGTTCATTTCATTCTGCATCAGTTCATCCAACTGTTTGTAAGTTTCTCTGATTTCTTCATATTCTATTCCATTCAAATACAAAAATTTGTTCAGCCACTGACCAATAATAGATAGGCATCTGCTTTCCTTCCAGTTCTTTGCTATTTCACAAAGCACTAGAATAAATGTTTATATATAAATAACACTAGTTTCTGCCATGAACCCTATAGATACTGTTACTATATCTTTAAGAGATCATAGATTGGGATGTGTGTGTGTGTGTGTGTGTGCGCGTGTGTGTTTGTGTTCAGTGGAGTGTTAAATTGTAGCCTTCTCTAGGGTGGTGTGGAGCAAGGCGAGATTAAAACAATTAAAAGTGCACAGCAGAGAACAAAAGAAAACTTAGAAGGAAGCACAGAAAATAGGGTAGCTTTGAAAACAATGTGTAGTATTTATTACATAGTTTAAAAAAGTAAACAGTCTGAAATGAAAATTCAAGGTCTTTATGTTATGCTGTGTACATGAAAATGGTTTTTTGTCTAAGTTCAAAATGAATAAAAACTTTTTTAAAAGAATTGCTGAAAATTTAAAAATTTTAAGAGACTTTTCAGAAACTAGCAGCTTAAGTGTTGTCTAGAAAGACTATTAACTTTGATGATTGAAGAGAGAACAGAGCAAAAGGATTAAAAAACTTATTTTCCAAGAGAACTGAGCATAATGTTTATATTTAACATGAAGAGAATTTTTGAGAAAATATTTTAATTGATATCCCAAAAGAATTGGCATGGTGGGAACAGATTTCAGAAGTGAGAAGTCAAGGGTAGTAATGAAGGTTATTGGGTACTCTAGCTGTGAATTATTTCACAGCTGAAACAATTTAAATAATGACTTATATCTTTATTTTGTTACTTATTACATTGTTAATAAATTGTTCAGCCAGTTAGAGGTTTTAATACATAAAAAGACATGAGCAACAGCTTATGGTGAAAGAGGTTTCTTAAATAGAGGTTACTCAAGTAATATTCAATAAACAGGGGTAGGTGTTCAGAGTTGATTAATTAATGAGACAGAAAGGTTGTAATTTTAGTAATTAATAAGGAAATAACCAAATATATCCTTGGCTTACCTTAGAAGTCAAGATGATTGAGAATGAATATGGTAATGGGTCAAGCAAAAAGCAGAAAGGTAACTACGCAATATGGTTAACCCTAAAACTGTGCTATATATATATATATATATATATATATATATATATATATATGGGACTGTATAACTAGTAGTGGTAGTACTGGATTTAGTGCTTTTGCCATTACATTGGAATAAGTCATAGCACTCTACTTCCACCTCCACCCCTATTCCCCCATACACTAAATAGCTAGTTGGGAGTTCAGCTCTCTCTTCTTACTGGTATAATTAGAAGTCGGGCAGATGTCACTCTGAATGCCAACATGCCTCGGCTGTCTACATTGATCCACAGACCCTAGCTGGGTAAACTCATTCTTTTTTTAAAAAATTTAATGTAATTTAATTTTTTTTTAGTGAGGCAATTGGGGTTAAGTGACTTGCCCAGGGTCACACAGCTAGTAAAGTGTTAAGTGTCTGAGGCCGGATTTGAACTCAGGTACTTCTGACTTCAGGGCCGGTGCTCTATCCACTGCACCACCTAGCTGTCCCAGGTAAACTCATTCTTGTTTCAAGGTAATTTTCAATCAATCAACAAGGACTACTATGTGCCTTGTGCTGTGTTAACTTCTGGGGTAATACAAAGCCGAGAAATGGGATAGTTTCTTACCCTACGGAACTTACATTCTATCAGGAAAAACAACATGTACACATAGAAGCAAATACAAAACATAATGGGTTGGATTAGAGCATATTCCATGGAGCATGTGGGGCAAGTCATGCCAGGGCAGTCCCATGTAGTCTGCTTGGAGCTCTCCTGGAGATTTCCGTGGACATTGTGGCTCAACACTGAAGGAATCAGCTCATTAGGTTGCTAAAGCATTCTGCCCCTCTCGTCCCCCACTACCGGAGCCAGTGGCAGAGGAGTTATTAGTTAAAAGGAAGAAACAGCTTCAGCTTTCATTCTCTCTTCTGTTGATCTTCTGGAATGAAAGGAAAATAGCTCTCCCTCCCTCTGAGGGACTAGGGAAGGGTCTTCCTCCATTCTGATAGCATGACATCTTTGAGCACATGGTATGTGTGTTGGCTTAGATGATCCTGAGCCTGGGCCTGGCCCTTGGCCTCTGGCTGCCTCTTCCATTTCTGCTCTGAACCAAGATAGTATGTGTGTCCAGCCTTGGAGGCAACTTTGTGAATGTAAGTGATCGGGAGCTCCTATACCCTCAGTTGGTGGCAGCTAAATTTGAGAAGGAGCCCCATCTGTACCACAGGGCTTCTTCCAGAAGATGATCTGGAGGTTGGGGTCATGCCCAACCTTTGGCCTGGCTTGACAGATACATGTTGAATTCATGCCCTTTGGGTAGGTTCTTGGGACCATGGATTAGAAATGGAAGGGACTGGGGGCACCTAGGTGGCACAGTGGATAAAGCACTGGTCCTGGATTCAGGAGGACCTGAGTTCAAATCTGGCCTCAGACACTTGACACTTACTAGGTATGACCCTGGGCAAGTCATTTAACCCTCACTGCCCGGCAAAAAAAAAAAAAGAAAAGAAAAAAAGAATTAAAAACATATAGTATACTTCCATCTGCAGTCTCCATAGTTCTTTGGATATGGAGAGTTTTCCTTCATGAGTCTTTTGGAATTGTCTCAGATGATTGTATTGCTGAGAAGAGCTGAGTCGATCACAGATGTTGCTGTTACTGTGTACAATGTACTCCTGGTTCTTCTCACTTCACTCAGTATCAGGTCATGTAAGTCTTTCCAGGTTTTTCTAAGATCCGGTAAAGGGCCAATTTGAACCCAGCCCCTCTGACTCTGTGTTCAACAGTCTTTCCCCTGTACCATGAAATAATAGTTGCTTGATTCCTCAGACACTATTCAGTGGAGGTGCTGATGAGGGAGTGGAGGTGGGGAGAGAAGGGCAATATCCCACAATGGAAATGAGAAACAGGTTGCTTTTGATGTGGGGAGGGTGGATAGCTGAGATTTCAGAGATGGTGGAAAAGTCCTATTTGCACTCTCCACCCCCCAAAAAAACTTCCCCATCTCCCTTCCACCAACAACACACCATCAACCAACCCCCTCTTGTCCTTTGTACCCAAAACATGAATGACAGCCAAAGAAAATGAATTGTAACCCAGGCTGTTGCAGAAGTGGAAATGGATCTCCAGTGGATCTAATTTCCCTCTGAGGCAGCCTCCTCCCCCCACTCACACCTGCTCAGTCCCCCCTTTGTCCTCAGGCCTCTGGCTCCACTCACTGCCTTTCATCTGCTCCCCTCAGCCTCCCTCCCCATTCACACCCTAAGCCTGGTGACGCCCTAGCACCTCCCTCACCCCGCCTCTGTAGAGGGACAGGATTGTGCTCCCTGATCTCCAGACTAGGACCATGCAAGCTGGGTGTCCCATCCCCCTTTCTCTAACCTGGAAAGATCTGGAGGGAAGTGAGTTCAAAGGAAGGGAATGAGAGGACAGAGGGGCAGAAGAGTGGGTAGGAAGGAGGGAAGTGGGATTCTTTGATGCTCTCAGCTGCTCCTAATACCTATTTTCCAAGGGGCTGACTGGCATAAAAGGGGAGAGCTACTCAAAGGAGGTGGGCTCAGTAAGTAGGATAGAGCATAGCTTGGTCAGCTGATCTGCTCCTCCCCCACCCTGCCTATGGGGCAAAACCACTGAGGGAGTAAGACTGGCCCTCCCCTTTCCTGCCTGCTTCCAGGTGTCCCTTCCACACCTCTCCTAGACATCTGGTCCTCTGCTTAACCACTTTCCACCTCACCTCAAGCTGAGGGACTTAGCCACGTCACTCCCAAAACAACCCACTATATCACCTTTTACCTATCCTTGCCTAGGTCTTTGAACTCTATCCCATCACCAATGCCGAGACACCTTCCCCATTGATTATAGAGGAAACTTGTCCCATCTGGACTTGGGACTCAAGCCTAGGTTAATGCCCTATTGGGGTCCCCCTTGTCTTGCACTGCACTGAACAAGTATTTATTATTAAGTATCTGGTATGTGCTAGGCACCAGGGATTCAGTGATAAGAACAATGTAGTACCTGCTCTCCTAGAGTTTACATTCTATCTGAGGAGATGACATCCATCCACATCCACATCCATATGCATATATGTATACAGCCATGCACATATGTACAGACATATCTCTATATCTATCTATCTATCTAACAAGGGAGTACCCAGCATCACCATCATCTTCAGGACCCTGGGGCACTTCTGGTGGACCATGTGTGGTCTGGCTCAGTTCTAAGGGGATTGATGCTTAGGGATAATGCTGCACATTCTGAATGGTCACTTGATTTCCTGGTGAAAAGATGCATCAGAGAGAACTGTCCATTGATCCAGGAAGATCCCCACTCAGCAGATCTGCAAAGGCTTGACTGCCCTCTGAGACTCTCTCTTCTTTCCATTTTCTGTAACCCTGCATGTAACTCTGTCTGTCTGTCTCCCTCTCTCTCTGTCTCTTTCTGTCTTTGTCTCTCTCTCTCTCTCTCTCTCTCTCTCTCTCTCTCTCTCTCTCTCTCTCTCTCTCTCTCTGACTCTGTCTCTCTGTCTCACTCCATCTCTGTCTCACTCTGTCTCTGTCTCTCCATCTCTACATCTGTCTCTGTCTCTGTCTTTCTCTCTCTGATTTCCCATGAAATGGGAAGGGGAAGGAATTTCTTCTTCTCCTCCCTCAACCCCAGAAGCTATTATGGCTTCAAATATGCATGTTGCCTTGGTCAGCCTTAGCCTCTGGCTTCTTGCTGCCTCTTTTACTTTGTGGTTCTTTTCCTGAGCATCTGTGCTCAAATATTGGTCCTGAGAGGTGAACTTTTGGGCAATGGCTGCTTCTGGGTCCCTCAATCAGTGCCAGCTGCACTCTGGTAGGGAAGTGCCCAATACAGCTACTTCAAGACTTTATGGAAAGGATGACAAGAGCTAGGAAGAAGTTTACCTACCACCTCTACTCCAAATCTGGCTTACTAGAAAAAATAGACCTTGAGGGAGCTGTTTAGACAGTGTAGCACTGAAGCAAAGGTAAAATGCCAATTCATTAGTCTCACAAAATGTTTCATGTTTTCATGTTTTAAGTATCAACCTCTTGGAAGAGTATAATAGAAATTATAAAAATTATTGCTTCACATTTAAGTCTTTGTTAATGTATACTTGTGAATCTTTTGTGTTTTTAGCATTTATTTTGGGATAAGGAAATAAATAGCTGTCCTATACCTGATCTATATTGTATATTGAGTACCACCTTAGTGCCCTCTTTTTGGAGAAATCCTAGACAGAAGCCAAAATGAGATTTTCAATTTTTTCTCTGGAGCTCTGGAGTGGGGACTTAAAGAGCCAAAGAGAATGTCTAAAAAAGTCTCATTCCTCTCTTAAGAGGCCAGTCTCCTCAGACTGCTTCAGGTATGTTTGTGTGCCCATTTTCTCACATGAGTACAGAGCTCAGGGCCCCTTAGTGGAGGGAAAAGGGCAAGCATTCCAGCTGTGCTAGGTTCAGCAGCAGTTCTGTGTTGTTACATAAATATGACCATATACAGAATTACAAAGTTGGTTAAGGAAAGAGAGCACTAGTATTTGGGGGTGGGGATGAATCAGGAAAGACAATGTAGAAGATAATGACTGAGCTGAGTTTTGAAGGAAGTAAGGGATTCCATAAGACAGGGATGGGGGGTACACTGTAGGCATGAAGATGGAAAGAGGAAAGATGGGAGTTGGAGAGCCACATGTGTAAAGGAGGCCAAATTGGCTGGATCATAGAGTATAGGAAGGGGAATAGTTAATAAGGAAATTGGAAAGGTAGTTTGTTTTTTTAAAGAAAGTGAGCAATTGAAACATCCTAGGTATACAAGATATTGTTTAGTCCTTTTCCTGTCATGTCTGACTTTCCATGACCCCATCTGGGATTTTCATGGCAGAGATACTAGAATGATTTGTCATTTCCTTCTCCAGCTTATTTTACAGGTGAGAAAACTGAGGCAAACAGGGTTAAGTGACTTGCCCAGAGTCACACAGCTAGTAAGGTTATACAGGGCTTTCAAAGTCAAATATAAAGAATTTTCATTTTATTCTAGAGGCAATAGAGAGATATTGGGGTTCATCAAGTAGGGGAATGATATGGTCAGATCTGCAATGAAGGAAAATCACTTTGGTAGCTGTGCAGAGGATAGATGGGAATGAGGAAGGAGTTGAGAATGGGAGACCAATTAGGAGGCCATTGCGATCGACCAGGCAAGAAGTGGTGAGAGCCTGAGCCAAGGTGGTTGCTGTAAGATCAGGTGATAGATGTGAGAAATATTGAGTAGAGAGAAATTAAAAGATTTGGCAACTGACTTGGATATATAGAGGGAGGGAGGGAGAGAGAGGGAGGAGTCATGGATAAGAATAATGCTGAGGTTGCAAATGTGGGAGACTACAAGAATAGAGAGGTACCTTCAACAGAAACAGAGACGTTCATAAAAGTGGTAGGCTCTTGGGGAGAGATTAGGAATTCTACTTTGGACATGTTGAATTTGACATGTTTGTGGTTAAAATGTCTAATGAGTAGTTGATGATGGAGGAATGGAGCTCAGGAGAGAAACTAGTGCTGTATATATAGATCTGGGAGTTATCTGTAGAGATGGTAAAGAAACTTATGGAAAGTGATGAGATCACTAAGTGAGAAAGAGGATATAAAGAAGGAAAGAGGGCTCAGGACAGAATGGCAGAGCATATCCATGATTAAGAGGAGGGATGTGGATAAGGAACCATCAGAAGAGACAGGAGGTGGGAGGAGAACTAGGAGAAAGTAATAATATGATAATCAACATTTATATGGATTACACAATTATTTACATGTGTCATTTTAATTGATCCTCATAACAGTCCTGTGAGATGGGTGTTATCATCTTTCCTCTTTTGTAGATAGTGAAAGAAGTCAAGTCACTTTTTCTTTGCAGGGCAATGAGGGTTAAGTGATTTGCCTAGGGTCCCACAGCTATTAAGTGTCAAGTGTCTGAGGCTGAATTTGAACTCAGGTCCTCCTGAATCCAGGGCTGGTGCTTTATCCACTGCACCACCTAGCTGCCCCTTCAAGTCACTTTCATGGGGTCACACACTTAAGTATCTGAGGGAAGATATGAACTCAGACCTGGCACTCTATGTACTATGACACCTATCTTCTTCCTATGAAGAGAGAGCATAGTAAAGTAAAACTGAAATTAATAATAATAATAGCTAATATTTATATAGCGCTTAATATGTGCCAGTCACTGTGCTAAGCATTTTATAATTGTTATCTCATTTACTACTACTACTACTACTACCGCCACCACCACCTAACATTTATATAGCACTTTCTATGTGCCAGGTACTGAGCTAGCGGGTTGGTTATTTTCCTTAGTGCTCAAAGAGGACCAAAATGACATCACTATGTTGGAGTCAAGGTACAGTGCGTCTGAGTGTGCCTGAACTAATAGGAGCTCAGAAGGCTCAACCACAGGTTGGGCACAAATAATCTATATGAATATTTAGATTAAATATGGCTCTAAATTTGCATATCTTACTTTTGAGCTATTGCAATTCTGCTTTGCTTACAGAGCACAGCACCATCTTTGATGTGAGTACGACACACGGGTGGTCCTGTGCCAGTGTCTCCTATGTCATACAATCAATTACTAAATTCTTCAGAGAGACCTTGAGAGTGTCATTGTATTGCTCCTTCTGACCTCCATGTGAACACTTGTCTTTTAGGCAAATATACATTTGGCATCCAAAACACATAGTCCGCCCATCAGAGTTGTACTCTCTGCAGTAGAGTTTGAATGCTCAGCAATTCATCTGGTTAGAGGACTTCAGTGTCCAGTACCTTATCTTGCCAGATAGTCTTCAGAATCTTCCCAAGACAATTCAAATGGAAATGATTCTGTTTCCTGGCATGGCACTGGTGGACTGTCTAGGTTTCACAGCATACAACAATGAGGTCAGCACGGTGGCTCTGTAGACCTTCAGTTTGGTAGGCAGCCTAATACTTCTCTCCCACACTTTCCTTTGGAGCCTCCCAAACACTGAGCTAGCTCTGGCAATGTGTGCATCAGCCTCATCATCTACGGACACATTCCTGGAAACATACTGCCAAAGTAAGTAAACTCATCCACAGCGATCAAAATCTCTCCACTTGCTCTAATGATTACATGTATGGATGGTGTTTTGCTGGCTGGTACAGAACCTCTGTTTTCTTGGTGTTAATTGTCAGGCCAAATTTAGCACAAGCAGCAGAGACTGGATCCATAGTCTGCTGCATCTTGACCTCAGAGGCTGCACTGAGTACATAATCATCTGCAACCAAAAAGTCATGCACCAGGGGCAGCTAGGTGGCGCAGTGGATAGAGCACCAGCCCTGGAGTCAGGAGTACCTGAGTTCAAATCCAGCCTCAGACACTTAACACTTACTAGCTGTGTGACCCTGGGCAAGTCACTTAACCCCAATTGCCTCACCAAAAAAAACAAAAAACAAACAAAAAAAAAGTCATGCACCAACTCTCCCTCTACTTTAGTCTTGGCTTATAGCCTTTTCAAATTAAATTATTTGCCACCAGTGTGGTAGCTGACCTTGATGCCATTTTTGTCCTCGTTGAAGGCATGTGCCACTATTGCTACAAACATCATCCTCAAAAGCATGAGAGCAAGCACACAGCCCTGTTATACTCCACTGGTAACTGGGAAAGCTCAAACACATCATCCATTATCCATAACCTATCCAGCATGCTGTTGTGGAACAGGTACACAATACTGATGAACTTCTCTGTGCAACCAAATTTTGGCACGATCTAACAAACGCAGTATAGAAAGGTTGAAAGGTTAGAAAAGAAGAGAATAAACCCAGTATCTATTCTAGGCAGGCTTCTTTGAGGTTGGGGTGGGAAGTGAGAAGGAATCTACCCTGCCTCTGGGAGAAGGAGAAGGATATTGATTGTCAGAGAATGGGAATGGTATCTGGTGGCAGGCATTTAAGTCTTTTGTGGTTACTACGGTCTATGGATTTTTCAGATATCAAGCTATCCCTTTGTGGGGTACCTGGAAGTCCTGGAAAGCCTGGGTGGGCAGGGCTATATCAGGACCAATTAGTTTGAATCCAAGAAATTTAAGGTAATCGGTGGATATGTCTAGTAATACCTTAGGCTTGTGACCTCCTCATTCCTTTTCCAGCATTACCCCATTTTATTGGTACCCCCTTCTTCCCTTATAGTGGGTGTGGCACATGGAGGAGGCACAGAGTGTAGTAGAAAGATCTGGGAGATGGGGCAGCTAGGTGGCACAGTGGATAGAGCACTGGCCCTGGATTCAGGAGTACCTGAGTTCAAATCCGGCCTCAGACACTTGACACTAGCTCTGTGACCCTGGGCAAGTCACTTAACCCCAATTGCCTCACAAAAAAGAAAGAAAGATAGATAGATAGATCTGGGAGAGGTGGGTTTGATTTCCAGCCCACTATTTATGGGCTCTGTGGCCTTAGTGAAAGTCACTTTGACTCTGAGTCTTAGTTTCCTCATCTGTAAAATGGGCATGATTATACTTGCCTTCTCAGTTCCTTCCTTTGTAAATTGAAGGGGTTGGACTAAATGATCTCAAAGATCCCTTCAAGTTCCAAAACCTGTGATCCTACCTTACAGGGGTACCCTAAGGATCAAATGAGACAATAGGTGTGAAAGTGCTTTGTAAACTGTTATTCTTCCAGCTGTTATTCTTTCACAGGTGTGGATATGCTGGCATACTAGGTACTGGGAAAACACCTATTTTCTGCTTTCTGGGGCATGCCCGGTGCTCCTCTCCTCCCCACGGCTCATACAACGATCATGATTCTGGTTCTGCCTGTGTGACCTGGGTAGGTCACTTTCTCTCTCTGGACCTCAGTTTTTCCTTTTGTACAATGTGAGGTCTAGCTAGATGGCATCTAAGATCTCTTCCAGCTCTGACTTTTATGATCCCATAATTTTAGCTACTGAAACCTCTGGAGGGGGGAAGATATGGGACCTGAGCCCTGAAAACCATGAGAAAGTGGTTATAGAGGAGGTCAGTGTGCTAGTCTCTGTAGGAACCACGGGGTTTTAAAAAAATTATATTTTGTTTTTCCCAGTTGCATGTAAAAACAACTTTTAACATTTGGGTGTTTTTTAAATTTTGAGTTCCAAATTCTCTCCCTTCCTTCCTCCCATGCTTACTCCCTGAGACAGCAAGTAATTTGATATAGGTAATCAAATAATAATACAGTCACCCCTTCCACATCGCAACTTTCCCTGTCAGGCTTTTGCTATATCATGGGCCGGCAAAGGAAATTAAATGGGAATTTTGGGGGGAGTTTTGCGGAAGCTACAGATGACATATGAAGGCCAGCAGATGACACAGAAAAGGTTTAGAAATCTAGAAATACAGAAAACATATGTATAGTATTGTATAATATCAACCTAAATTTTGCAAAAAGGTATTGTAAACACCCCATAAAAGAAAAAGAAAAGATTCCAACTTCTCTGGTATGGAGGGAGGGCCAAAAATTTTTACAAGGATTTTCCAGATCATGGGGCAACCATGCCCCTAACCCCCTCAATGTAGAAGGGATAACTGTAATACCTAACATTTATACAACTCTTTAAGGTTTGCAAAGCACTTTATAAATATCCCATTTTTATCCTTACAACTACAGTAAGAGATAGGTGCTCTTATTAAATTCCTTTTATCATTTGTAGACAAAGAAACTGAGTCAGACAGAGGTTAAGTGACTAGCCCAGGGTCACACAGCTAGTAAGTGTCTGAGATCAAATTTGTTCTTGGGTTTTCCTGACTACTAGCACTCTATCCACTGAACCACCTACAGCCTCTGTCAAAAACTTAAAACATACAATCATCATTACCTTTATTGCCACACTTTTTCTTCCTTTAAAAAGTTTTGTTGATATCTTTACAAAACCAACATTGTCCTTTCCTAAAAACCACCATAGACCCTCCATTGAACCTCTCCTTGAAACAAAGAAAAATAGTTGAACAAAACCCACTGCAAATGTGTGATACTGTGACTGGATCTGATAGAGTATACAACATTACTCTGTTCACTACCTTTCTACCAACAGATGGAAAGTGTTTCATACATTGGTTCCAAGAATGGTCATTACATTTAATCTGAGTTCAGGTCTCTTTCAGTGCTATTTTTATTCAAAATATGATAATCACCATGTATATGATTCTCTTGGTTCTTCCCTTTGCAATTAGTCCATAAAAGTCATCCCATGTTTCTCTGAATTCCTTGTATTCATTGTTCAGCTATTTCTTTTTTTGTTTTGTTGGTTTGTTGTTTATTTTGTGGGGCAATTGGGGTTAGGTGACTTGCCCAGGGTCATGTAGCTAGTAAGTGTCAAGTGAGTGTCTAAGGCCAAATTTGAACTCAGGTCCTCCTGTCTCCAGGGCCAGTGCTCTATCCACTGCACCACCTAGCTGCCCCTTCAGCTATTTCTTAATTTATGGGCACCCACCTTGTTTCCAGGTTTTCATGGCCACAAGTATTGCTATAGAGCATATCATATACACACATATGTGTCTATATGTATATGTGTATATATACACACATACAAATAGATTTAAATATATGTATACATGTTTATACATATTTCTATATAAAATACACATATAGATAGATATAGATATTAACATATGTATACATATATATGGGGCAACTAGGTAGCATGGTGAATAGAATGCTCTTCTTCCTAAGTTCAAATCCAGTTTCAGACACTTACTAGGTTTGTTTTGTTTTTTGTTTTGTTTTTTAGTGAGGCAATTGGGGTTAAGTGACTTGCCCAGGATCACACAGCTAGTAAGTGTTAAGTGTCTGAGGCTGGATTTGAACTCAGGTACTCCTGAATCCAGGGCCGGTGCTCTATCCACTGTGCCACCTAGCTGCCCCCACTTACTAGGTTTGTGACCCTGGGCAAGTCACTTAACTCTATTTGCCTCAGTTTCCTTATCTGTAAAATGAGCTGGAGAAGGAAATGGCAAGCCATTCCAGTATCTCTGCCAAGAAAACTCCAAATGGGGTCACAAAGAGTTGGACTGAAAAGCAAACAAATATATATATATGCATATTTTCTCTCTCAAAATATATATGTATACACATGTAGATAGATAGATAGATAGATAGACAGACAGACAAACTTTTTTCCCTTACTACAATCTTGAGGGCATTTGCATTAGCAAAGCCAGGACAATATGAGGAGGTTTTATGACTAAGAGGCATGGAGATCTACCATCTATCTACCTTGCTGCTGCCACACTGGACACAGGCACATATCCTCTGTATGGAGTTGGAGATATGATCCAAATGAATATGTTCCTGTTTTCATAAGTAATGCCAATTTTCCTTCTGTGTGTAGTTTTCCATCTGTTATCCAGGTAACTTTGGCTTCAGTTTTCTCATCTGTAAAATAAGAGGTTTGGACTCAATTACCTCTGTGGTTTCTTCCAGCTCTAAATCTCTAAGAAGATGATGTCACTTCCCCTTTCTCAGTCTCCCCAACCGAAAAATGAAGGAATTTAACAGGATGAGCTCTAAGGTCCCTTTCAGCTTTAAATCTTCTCATTCAATGCAAACCAATAGTCCATGATCATTGAGCTCAGCACCAACTCTGGGTGAGACACTGTGAGAGGTGCCAGGGATATAAAATCAAAACAAAAATTGATTCCTGTCCTCAAGAAGCTTATCTTTTCCTGGGTGGTGCTGGTGCAGGTGGAGATGGAGCATGAAAATTGATAAGTATAGACACATGATAATTTGAGGAAGGAGAGAGCACTGATAACTAGAGAAGGCATGAAGGGTTTCCTGTAGGTGATGGCATATGAGCTAAGCCTTGAAGGAAATTCGAAGAGGGGGAAGTGAAGGGGAAATATAGTCCAGACATGGGGGAGAGCCTGTGTAGAAGTAGTCAAGAGATGTAATCCTGAATTGAGGGAACAGTAAGAGGGTTGGTTTGACAAGGCCTTAGAATGTGTTAGGGGGAATAATGTGAAAATAGGCCTGCAAAGGCAAAAGGATGACTCCTAATGGGCAGCTTGGTACTATTGTCATTGCTCATTGAATATGGAGTTATGGGGCTGGATTCGAATTCCAGCTTGTCCCAGTTACCATCTGACCCTTTGGGGTCAACTTCCTCATATCTGTGAAATGAGGGGCTTGGGCTAGATGGTTTTTAAGGCCCAGGTTTATTCTGACTACAGCGTTTAAACTTCAGGTACCATTGGTGGAAATATTGGTGGACACTTGCAAGAATTCTTGACCTTTTTGTTGTTGTTGTTGTTCTGGGCTCCTTTTTTTTTTTTTTTTTTTTTTGTTGTTGTTGCGGGGTAATGGGGGTTAAGTGACTTGCCCAGGGTCACAGAGCTAGTGTCAAGTGTCTGAGGCCGGATCTGAACTCAGGTACTCCTGAATCCAGGGCCGGTGCTCTATCCACTGTGCCAC
Organism: Dromiciops gliroides; assembly: GCF_019393635.1. Lineage (NCBI taxonomy): Eukaryota > Metazoa > Chordata > Mammalia > Microbiotheria > Microbiotheriidae > Dromiciops > Dromiciops gliroides. The sequence goes on from NC_057864.1 coordinate 188,805,892, forward strand.
CTAGCCGCCCCCTGGGCTCCTTTGACAGACCTTTTGGTGAAAGCTAAGGATTCATTCACAGAATATTTTAAAAATAATCAAATAGGGCAGCTAGATGGCACAGTGGATAGAGCACCAACCCTGGATTCAGGAGTACCTGAGTTCAAATCCGGCCTCAGACACTTGACACTTGCTAGCTGTGTGACCCTGGGCAAGTCACTTAACCCCAATTGCCCCTCAAAACAAAACAAAACAAAAACAAAAATAATCAAATAAAATGCATAGGATTGCAAATGAAATCAATTATGTTGAAATACATATGCATATAAATATATGATATCAACATTTTGTTTTTGTTTTTGTTTTTTGGTAAGGCAATTGGGGTTAAGTGACTTGCCCAGGGTCACACAGCTAGCAAGTGTCAAGTGTCTGAGGTCGGATTTGAACTCAGGTGCTCCTGAATCCAGGGTTGGTGCTTTATCCACTGTGCCACCTAGCTGCCCCGATATCAACATATTTTTAAAAAACGAGTTCACAGACCCCCTCAATTAAAGAGTACCTAGTGTACGGAGACAAGGAGAAAGGATGTTTGAAATGAGGATGCTTCCAGAAAACCTGTATCTAATGGACCCATCAGGTAAAATCTGAAAGGGCTTTTCAGAAGTGGTCCTTGTCACAAAAAGACAACTGGGCATGAAAGGTGCAGGCAGTGAGCGGCAGGGTTATGCGTGTGGCTTTTCTAGCACCCTCCCTCCCCGCCCCCCACACACTCCCTTCCCTTTTCTCACTACCCACCAACAAGGACAAGTAGACCAGGTCGCCTTTGATGGAGCAACGAACCATTATGATAAGTTGTGAGACCAGCCCACACGAAACTCTTCCCACCCCCCAACTGTAGGCCATCCTCAGGACCTCATCAGGGCCTGGCAGGGTGCCTGGCTCCCTACCCTCAGGGTGCCCAGGGTAGCCAAAGCGGGTGGAGGGGGGCAGGAGGCCAAGCATGTTCCCAAAATATTTATTTATTTAAGGGACCAAGCCTTCCACATACCTGGCTATGATTAACCCCCCGAGGCCTGGGGAAGGGGGGAAGACGCTGCTCTCTCTGCCTTTGATGTGAAAGAGTAGAGATTGATGAGATGAATCTCTGGCAGCATAGCTTGGGGGAGGCTAGGAGGCTGGAGGGAGGCTGGGAGGGGACTGGGAAACCCGAGGTGATGTAACTCTGGGGACTTGTGAGATAAATGCCATAGAAAAAATGGCAAGGGTCAAAGAATAAATTTGATAGGGTAGGAAGAAAAAGTAAGGTTTGTCTTAATGCTTCAGACCAGGCCTGTAGGAGGAATTTACCAGGTTCTAGACTAGGGGGAAGGTGGGAAGGAAGGGGTCATGCAGATATTTGCATAGATTTGCGTGGTTCTCACCCTAAGTGAATTGGGGAAATTCCTGAAGGCAAACAGCCCCAGTTGAGATCATATTCAGGTAAACATTTGAGACCCCCTACCTCCGACTCCTTTCAGTGTAGAAGAAGACTAAGGAGAAGATTAGAAAAATCCTATGTCTCAGGGATTTCAACTTCCAAAATCATAGGAATTAGACAGAGATAGGAGTAGGATGTGCTTTGAGAAAGCACAAAGACGTGCAGATGGTGGTGGCTTGGTCTCAGAGACCACAGACATAGAGACATGAGGGAGACATATGGAGACAGATCTGATGAAAGAGATAGATAGTGATACACACAGAGACCAGGTGAAAGAGATCTTTCTCAGAGATACACACACAGAGGAAGACACAATCCAGAAAGACCGAGACAGAAGAGAATCAGTCAGAGAAAAGAGTGTAGGGGTGGGGTAAAGAGGAGAAAATGGAGGATCCCAAATAAGCCAAGCTCTCCAGTCCTCACAGTCCCTAATGCTACCCTCAGGATATGAAAGCATCAACTCTCTACTCCCCATTTCCACTTAAAGGCATTTGTCATTCTCAGCCAGAGATGTGCCCCCTCGCATCTGACAATTGCTTTGAGATTCCTCAACTTCCCAGGCTACCTTAGGTTTCCTGATCTTCCAGAGCCAAGATTCTGAGAATGCTTCTGTCCCTGAACACCAAGCCCCTAATATCCCATGAGATTGGACTCCCTCCTTGGCCGTCTAATATTTCTCTACCTAGGAAATGGAAAACATGTTGAATTTCAAGAAGGTTTGCAAATCCCTGCTGCCAACAGCCCATAAATTCTCCCTCCCTCTCTCCCAAGAGAGGAGAAAGGGAGGGAAAGCTCTGGATCTGTTCTTCCAGATTTGGCTGCCCAATGGGCCTGGTACAGTCATGCTTTGGGGGAAATGAGGGGGAGGATGGAGAGAGGAGAATCATGGGAGTAGTGGTCAGTGGAGGGGAACCCCAACCTAGGAAGGCAAGGCAGGGCTGGGGCCGGGTGGCTCATTTTCCCCTGGGGACCTTTGGTATTTATGGCCTTAGCTCTGCCCTTAGCACTTCCTAGAGAAACTTCAGACAGCTGAGTCCTGGTTTGGGGGGGGTGGGGGAGGCAGGGTTCATAGGGGAAGGAGTCCATTAAAAAATAGTCCCTCATGGAGAAGACAAAGTCCCCTTCCTGAAAAATCCAGCAACCCAAATCCCATCATGCTTTTCACTTTGTTCAGTCTTCTGACAAATCTCAAGTCTCAGTTTACCTCTTTTGTAGAATGGAGAAAATCAAACTTTCACTACCCACCTCGCAGGGAACCCTTGAAATCTTCAAGGAACTTGTGTTGTCATGTTATATTACTGTTCTTGTTCATATTGTGACCTCTAAGTGTGTAGGACTCTCCCCAAGATAAACTTGGAAGAAAAGGGTTACCGGGGAAGGGGGGGGGTTAGTGATCTAGCTGTTTCCTCTGCCCCCGCATCCCTTCTCCTCCACTTCTTGTCATTTGTAAGGAAATAGCTTTGGCAAGAAGCTGGAATTTAATGGGAGACACAAGACAGCAAAAATGTGAAACTAGAAAATATAGGCAGTTGGTTGAGATGTTGGCAAGGAAAAATTAGGCCTAGGCTGTCCCCAGGGATCATGACAGTTGGCAGGGCCAGGCTAGGCCAGGCCAGGCCTATGTAGTTAGCCCAACAGGGGGACAAAATCAGAAATTCTAGAAAGGGTAACACCAGTCCGTTGGTTCTGGAGTCAAAGGACCTGGGTTCAAATTTCTGTACTTCTATCTATGTGACCTTGGGCAAGTCACATCACCTCTTTAAAGTCTCAATTTCCTGATCTGCAAAATGAAGGGTCTGGACTAGGCAGTTTCTAAGACCATTTCTTATTCTGGAGCTAGATGCAAAGTACTGTCCAAGGGCTTTAGAAATAAAAGCTGGGGGGGGGGGCAGCAAGGTGGCGCAGTGGATAAAGCACTGGCCCTGGATTCAGAACAATCTGAGTTCAAATTCGGCCTCAGACACTTGACATTTACCAGCTGTGTGACCCTGGGCAAGTCGCTTAACCCTCATTGCCCTGCAGAAAGAAAGAAAGGAAGGAAGAAAGAAAGGAAGAAAGGAAGGAAGGAAGGAAGAAAGAAAGAAAGAAAGAAAGAAAGAAAGAAAGAAAGAAAGAAAGAAAGAAAGAAAGAAAGAAAGAAAGAAAGAAAGAAAGAAAAGCTTTTCTTATGGTGGGAACAGAGTGGTGACAATGTGGAAAAAGAGTTGGGGGATGAGGGACAGTATGTAGTGCCCCTACTTTGCCAGCTTGCTGAGGCAGCACAGTTCACTAGAAAGAGTGCTATGCCCAAAGTTAAGACACCTAGATTCATCTGATCCTTCCTAGCTAGTGAGCATGGGGAATGGTTTCATCACTTTGAGTTCCAGGTTCCTCATCTGTGAAATGGGTATGAGACACTCACACTACCTTCCTCATAAGAGCATTGTTAGGAAAACACTTTGGAGAAAAAATGTCACCCGTTCTTATCATCCATGGCCGAATTTTTCACATCATCTTAGAAAAGACAAGGATCTCAGAGATTATCAAGCCAGAGGATCAGAGTGACAAGGAACCTCTGAGGGTCTAGCCCAACCGCCTCAATTTACAGATAGGGAAACTGAGGCCCCAAGAGGGCAGGTAACTTGCTGACCATCCCATAGGAAGAACAATAGACAGGGTTTGAGCGTTAAGTCCTCCGACTCTGGAGCCAGTATTCCTTCCACTGAACCAAGCTACCTCCCAAAGAGGTCAAGTGAATTTCCTAGCATCACCTGAACTTAAGTAAGCTAGGAATCTTAGGAGCCAGAGCCTCAGATCCAAAACCCAGGGCTCTTTACACCCTAAGGGTTTGGTACTCTGGAAACCTTATGGTTCCAAGCATTAGCTTGAATAATATCTTCCTACCCCTGATTCCATCCATCCTTGTTTAGAGGAACCCAGGGCCATGGGATTTAGAACCAGTAGCACCTTAGGGATGGTCTAATATTTAAGCTTTCTTAACTGGTTTTTTTGTTGTTGTTTTGTTTTTTGTATCATGGACCCCTCTGGTAGTTTTAGTGAAGCCTGTGGACCTCTCCTCAGTATAATGTTTTTATAGTATTTTTTTTTTTTGTGAGGCAATTGGGATTAAGTGACTTGCCCAGGGTCACACAGCTAGTAAGTGTTAAGTGTCTGAGGCCGGATTCGAACTCAGGTACTCCTGAATCCAGGGCCAGTGCTTTATCCACTGCACCACCCAGCTGCCCCAGTATAATGTTTTTAAATGTACAATTAAAAAAATGTACAATAAAATACTCAGGATCACAAAGGAATAAATTGAGATAGTTATCAATTAAAAACAATATTTTTACAGATTATAGGTTAAGAACCCCAGATTTCCAAACTTCTCTTCTTACAAATAAGGAAACTGAGGCCCATAGAGTTTGTGACTTTCACAAACAAGAAATTCTAAGAGATGGTGTTGGAACATAGGTTCTCTGAGTCCGAATCTAGTAAAAGTTTCTTAAAACCAAAATAAAAGCCATCTTTGCCTTGGCTGAATTGGAGAGAAAAAGGCAGAAGTGGGGTGGCTATAGCAACAATAGTAGGTCACAGTTAAGAAGTGCTTAAGGTTTACAAAATGTTATCATCCCAACAACCCAAGTGAGGTACACAGTACCCTTGAGGCCAGGCAGGGTATGGTGGGAACTGCCCAGGGAGGCCTCCCAGCTCCTGCCCCTCCCTCACACCAGCTCTGGGGCCAGAGAGTCTGTTATATCTGCAGAATAGGAAGCAGACTTGATGGGAATCATGTCTTCTGTTCCTTTGCCCCATTACCTTTGGGGATATTTGTTCATGCAATTCATGGTACAATAGAAAGAGCACTGAGTCTGAAGTCAGAAGATCCAAGTTCAAATCCTACCTTTGATTCTTATTACCCAAGTGACCTAGGGTGAGTTCTTTCACATTTCCAGACCTCAGTTTCCTTCTTTATAAAATGAAAAGATTAGACTAAATGGCTTTTGCAGTCCCTTCCAGCCAGGGGTGATACAGGTATTTAAGAACCAGCTTTTCTAGGAGCAGGTAGGTGGCACAGTGAATAGAGTACTGGCCCTGGAATCAGGAGGACCTGAGTTCAAGTTTGGCCTTGGATACTTACTACCTGTGTGACCCTGGGCCTGTCACTTAACCTTGATTGCCTTCAGTTGGGAAAAAAAAAGGGTGGGGGTGGAGAAATATACCCACAACTCACTTTTGAGTTTAATCTGCATCTTTAACATTTTCTCCATTACTTTCTTAAGTCTAGAAAACCAACAAAGCACTAAGTCAAACCCTGTTTTGTAGCGTTTGAGATTTCTGAAGTATAAATGTTCAATCTGAAAATTTTAACAATCGGCTTTTGCCAGCCAATATGAACTGGATCCAGATCTAGGAATTCAAATGTATTCAATTCAGTTCAGATAATATTTGTAAAGTACTTAGCACAGTGCCTGGTACATAGTAGGCACTTAATAAATATTTGTTCCCCTCTTCCCTTCCCTTGATCCCACAAACGTTTATTAAACACCTACATAATGCAGAACACATTTTCTAAGCCCTGGTCTATTCTCTACAACCCCCCCCCCCTCCCATTCTTCCCCTCTGGATGTCCATTCTAAGACATCCATATGCAAACACCTCAAACCCAGATAAAAAGAATAGGGAAGGGGCAGCTAGATGGCGCAGTGGTTAAAGCACCGGCCCTGGATTCAGGAGTACCTGAGTTCAAATCCGGCCTCAGACACTTGACACTTACTAGCTGTGTGACCGTGGGCAAGTCACTTAACCCCCGTTGCCTAAAAAAACAAACAAACCAAATAAAATAAAATAAAATTTAATTTAAAAAAAAGAATAGGGAAAAAAGAAGACAGGCAAGACCTAGAGAGATCCACCACTGTTCAGCCTCTAATGCTCAACAGTAACCAAAGGAAAGGGAAGAGGGTACACTTAGGGAGCTTGTACTTAGATCTTAAGAAAGAAGAGCTTGGATTCTTTCATCTCCCAGACCAGGAAACCTCTGTCCATTCAAAATACCAGTGTCCATCTTGGATGGCTTCTGAATAGGCCTGCCAGGGTGGGACAGGAGGATGGCCCTGTTGGACTGGGGACCTTCTCCGATCTCCTGCTATTTTACCATGGGTCCTCTACCTGAGCCTCAGAAAAGTTCTATGCATAGGTAATAACAAGATTAACATCCATTTACCCCCCACTACTTGAGCCCCATCTAGGGCTCTGTCTACCAAGGAGTGAATGGATCGATAACTGGGAAAGTACAGCAGGATGGAGCCCTCTGATGCAGCTAATTGGGGCAAAGGTACCCCCTCCACACCCTTCTCAGGGAGAGTTGTCCAGGCCCCCGGTCCCCTGGGTCCTCCCACCCACAGGCTGGACATGGGCCTCTCCCAGTGACTCAGCCTTATGACGTCTTGGAGAGAGTGGAAAGACTGAAAGCGGAGGAGGTGGCAGCTCCTTCCCCTCCTGTCCTCACCTCCTAGGCTCTGCCCTAGTATCCTGGGCCCAAAGGCCACCTCCCCACCTTTTCCTGTTTTCAGCAGGCACACAGCCCAAAAACCTTTTCTTCTGGCCCATGTCCAGGAAGGGAGGTCTCATACCCACCTGTGCACAGTCCCACTATGTAGGTGGGATAGGTCACCCCAAGGACAAGGCCTGTTCTGTGTCTTTTCTTTGAGTCTCAGTTTCCTCCTTTGTAAAGTTAGGGGACAAGACTAGGTATTTCTGAAATCCTCTTCCAGCTCTAGATCTTATGATTTGCCCTTCCTGGGGGATCCAAAATGCTTAGATTGGTAGATTAGGCATCATCCTTGCTCAGTAGGGTTGCCCACAGTATATTCTCTGCCCTGGCTCTCCCAGGCCTCTCTGGGTTTCCCAAAATCGTCAGTCTCTCAAAAGCAGAGATCTCTTGTTTGGCCCACTCAGCGCCATCTTGGACCAAACTAAATGCCTGGCATCTCCTGCACCCTACATGTTGTGCTGCTTGCTATCTGTGCTCCACCCTTTCCACCCTCAACTCCATCACCCTACTTCAAAGTGCTGCAGCAACGGGAGCTAATTAGACACCTCCCCCCTTGCTTGTTAAGTGTCATTAACCCCAGTTTACAGATGAGGAAACTGAGACTCTGGAAAGGGAGCACGTCACCCCCCCATCCCCACCCTACCCCCAAGCCAGAGATGGCACAAGGTCTTGGGATTCTGCCCAGTCCCATCCTGGTTCCGCCATCTTAGAAGACAGGTGCCCTCAGCACCTTAGCTTTTAATTCTGACCACAAGGACATAAGAAAGTAGGAGCACTTCAGGAAAAGACCCTTCTTCCCACTTCTTGCTTCATTCACATAAGCCCCACTTCTAGGGTAAGGGAAGCCCCTGGAATGGGTGGGGTGGGGTGGAAGGGCAGAAATCTCTGAAATTAAATGTAAATGAGATTCAAATGAGTCCCCCAATTATTACAGAGTCAGGGCGGTGGCACTTTGGGTAATAGAAGTTTAGGGAGGGGTAGAGGGGATAGGTAGCTAAGGGAGGAGACCCCTAGCTCTCCCTTCCCTGAGGTCCCAGTTTCGAGAATGATGTTATCATCACCCCTGATGAGGCCACTGGCAAAAGTGGTGAAAAGTATGCTGATGTTGGCAAGGCCTTGGAGTGACCCAACGCCATGCCCTCCATGCTGATGCCATCAATTCCTTCCAGACTGCTTCACCCTTTAGGGATGAAAGGAAGGCCTGATCCATCCTCATCTTCCAGGAGAGTGCAGGCAGCTAGGTTTTCTGAGAGGGTCTCTGAACATAGCTAAAAAGAATATAGTCCTATGCTATGGAGAAAGTGCTTTCCTCATGGTGACCTGGGAGGCTGTGGACTTAAAAGCAGGTATTATTATCCCCATTTTGAAAATGAGAAAACTGAGACTCAGGTATACAAAATGGTTTGCCCAAGGTCATACAACTACTAAAGCTGTGAACTATTAGGATTGTAAGATTAAAGAGCTACAACTGAAAGTCACCTTAGAGACCGCCAATAGGCCAACTGATATTTATTAAACACCTATGTGCCAAGTACTTTGCTCGGTGCTAGGGATACAACCACAAAGAATAAAACAGTTCTTTTTTGCAAGGAGCTTACATTCTAAATTCTAACTTTCTTATTTTACAAAGGAAGAAACTGAGGCCCAAAGAGGATCTCAAGAAAGACCCAAGAAAGCAAGCCTCATTTCTTTCTCTTAAGGCTCAGAAAGTCTTTAGATAATAATGGGATGTCCTCTAGTAACTTTGCCAAGTGATCTGGGAAAAATCCAGGGAAGATGAAGGGGTAGATGAGGCCAATTCTTCAGTGTATAGAAAAGTAGGAAAGAGAACCCATCCCTGGTCTAAAAGAAACCCTAAGGCATAAGATGGGAACAAGTGGGGAAGAAAAGAGAGTCTTTCCTGAGATGAGGATCTCTCTGTATCTAAAAATCTAAATACTTATTGTTGTTATTGCCGTACCTGTATCTATATCTATCTATCCATGTCCATGTCCATACCTATATCCATACCTATACCTATGCTTACATTTATCCCTTCCACATTGCCTCTTTCCCCATCTTGCTTTCGATATATCATGTGTCAGCATAAGAAATCAAATGTGAATTTGGGGGGAGTTTTGTGGAAGCCTCATATGACACAGAAAAAGTTTAGAAATTCAGAAATGTATAAAATATAATTATAGTATTGTATAATATCAACATATTTTATCTTTTAATACCATAAAAATACCCCAATATTACAATAAGGTACTGTAAATACCCCATAAAAGAAAAAGAAAAAATTGGGGCTTCTTTTCTGGTACAAAGAGAGGGCCAAAAAATTTTATGCAGATTTTCCAGATTGTGAGGACGCCATGCCCCTAACCCCTGTGATGTGGAGGGGATAACTATATATCCAGACTGATCTCTATCTCTACATCTATGCTTATATCTACCTATATCCAAATCCATACCCACATCTGTGTCTATGTCTATGCTTATAACATAAATGTATACACGATCCTTTAAGGAAAGAACATCCCACCTGGCCACTGCTCCTCTTTCTTTTCCTTAGAAATGAAACCTGGGGAGAGGTGGGGCAGCTAGGTGGCTCAGTGGATAAAGCACCGGCCCTGGATTCGGGAAGACCTGAGTTCAAAACCGGCCTCAGACACTTGACACTTACTAGCTGTGTGACCCCGGGCAAGTCACTTAACCCCCATTGGCCCACAAAAAAAGAAAGAAATGAAAATTGGGTCTGATGCACCTAAAGGGAGCTAAATCAGGGGTTGGTGGGGCACAAAGTTGAGGTGAACTGGCTTGCCAAGTTCTGAGAGAAGAAATCAGTGGTTGAAGAAACCCAGGGCAAAGGGTCTGGGGCTTTTGAGAGTGAAGAAGTGAAGGTTGCAGCAGATGGCAAAAAGATTTCAGGAGCTAGAAAGGGGAATGGCATAGACTTTGGACAAATCACTTCAAGTCTCCAAGCCTTAGTTTCTTCATTTGGAAAATGGGGGTGATAAGCCTTGATTTGCTTGCATCATTCTTACCATAAGCTTTGCAGATACTAACACGTCTCACACACCTGGGACTACTAAAGGTAGCTGGGAAGCTGAGGACTTAAACTGAGACAGGAGCAGAGGGGCTACATGTAATAATGACAGCTCACTTTTCCTCAGAACTCTCTTCCACCTAAGCCCAAGTCCAAGGCTTCATTCCAGGATGATTACCAAAGGTGACTTCAGCTATTGTTATTGAGTGTCTGTGATCTGAGCTATCCTGGCTGTGTTTGGAGCAGCCTATTCGGCCATCAGAGGGTGATGGGTTTTGGTGGTGGTGGATTTTTTTGGTTTTGGTCTTGGTTTGTCCTGTTTTTGCCACAGCAACTCTTGAAGATCATATACATCGTAGAGATGCTGCAACCTCAATCAGTGGAGGGAGTGGCCTCCCAGGCAAAATCACAGAGCCACCAAGTACTGAAATGGATGTAGAGAAATAACAAGCTTACAGAGTACTTTCCCCACAACAAGTCTAACAGATAGGCAGTGTGGGTGTCATCATAACCATTTTAGAGATGAGAAAACAGAGGCTTAGAAAGGTAAAATTACTTGCCCAAGGTCACATAGCTAGTGTTAGAGATAGGGGGCAGTTAGTGGTACAGTGGATAGAGTGCCAGGCCTGGAGTCAGGAAGACCTGAGTTAAAATCCAGCATCAGACACTTTCCAAGGTATGTGATGCTAGGCAAGTCACTTAACCCTATTTTGCTGCATTCCCTCATCTGTAAAATGAGCTGGAGAAGGAAATGGCTAAAACCACTCCAGTATCTTTGCCAAGAAAACCCCAACTGAGATCATGAAGAGTTGGAAATGACTGAACAACAACAATGGGGAGATGGGATGTAAATCTAGAACCTAAATTTCACACTCTTTCTACTATGCCAGGCTGCTTGTACAAAGGGAGAATATTTGAGATCATTTGTATTTTTCCAGGGTCTAGAGGATGTGCTAGATGCTCTCCAGGGACATCAGGAAGAACCATTGTGTTGGCTTGGAGAAAAGGGGCATCTTGCTCTTTTCAGTGACCTGGCCCCCTGGCCCGGGTTCCCAGATCCGTTTCTTAGTAGTTCTCATGGGTCAAGTCCTTGAAAAACTGTCATCCTCCAAGCTATCCCACCCCCACTACTGCTGCTTATCCCTCATTGGACTTTGTCTATCATCAGAGGGGGAGAGAGGGATGAGAGGAAGGCAGGAGGATCCCACATTTGAAGAAACAGGAGGTGATGTCATCCACAGCTTTAATCCAGGTGTGGAAGCTTCTTTCCTGCCTTTGTAAATCAGAGGAAACCTCTGGGGTCTCCACCAAGCCCCTAAGGGCCCCAAGTTAGGAGCAGAAGAGTCTGGAAAAGACAAATCAGGAAGCACAAGAAACTATGACCCTTCTATTAGCAATCAAGGTCTTTCCCCCCTTCTCCTTGTCTCTAAGAACCAGTGGAGACTTCCATCTCCAGAATGGTAGGGGGGAAGAATACCGTCCTTGGAAACAAGAGGACTGACAAAATGACCTTGAGGTCCTCAATTCTTCTCTTCCTTTATTTCTCTCTGTCTCTGCTGTCAAGGGCTAGAGGGTGGTGGTCTCCATAGGCATGATCCAGATGACTCTGGGAAAGTGGCCAGATCTGATGACAAAGGTCCCTGCCAGCTCAGGGGAGCTGAGACTCTGATCACCCGCTTCCCTGGTAATTCCCTGGACCGTTTGTTACTTTCCTATCTAGTTTTGATCCTTGGGTTTGAGGATTCATAAAGGTTTTGTTCTGCCACATTCCGAGATCCTATGAGGCTGGTCCAAGTCTCCTACCACCCTCCACTGAAATGCTTGGCAACAGAGGCTAGAAGGTCAACCCATGGCCTGGGGGTGGGTGGAAGAGTTGAGGTTTTTGTGGTCTGGGTGCCTTCAACTTCTCTAAAGTGTCAGGAATTTAGGGAATTCTGGGAAACAACTCTGAGCTTCTGGTGAGGCCCATCTGGTTTGGATACTCAAGAAAAAGGCACAGTATTATTAATAAAAATATCTCCTGTTTATATTGCACTTATAAAATCACATTTATATAGCAGAGGATCATGGGACTTTGAGCTGGAAGGGACATTTGAGATTGCTGAATCTTGCTCTTTCATTCTACAGAGGAAGAAACTGAGGGCCCAAGAGATGGAGTGCTAAAAGTCACTCAATAAGCAATACAACTAGAATTTGATCCCCGCTTCTCTGCCCTGGCATCCTTGCCACTATCCCATAATGCATTTCAGTAGTATAGCATGTTTCTAACAAGGAACGAAAAATACAGGATTTAGAGCTGGAATGGACCTGACATTTTCTCTAGTCCAACCCCCTAATGTTACAGGTAAGAAAACTGACACCTAGGGAAGTTAAATGACTTGCCCAAAGTCAGAGGCAGTCAATAGCAAAGCATGGAACTGAACCAGGTCTAATTTTCTTTACATGTTGCCCAATACATCGCCTCTCTTCTTCAATGGTTGCATTGCCTGTATTCTGCTGTGCTAAGCAAAAAAACTAACCTACCTAGGAATCCTTTCCTCTTCTCTTTCCTGAATGACAAAGGAAAAGGAAGTATAGATAGAGAGTGAGGGAGGGAGAGATGGGAATCCCTGAGGAAGAAGGAAGAGAGAGGAAAGCAGAAAGAAGGTATATCTAGTGGTCAGAGATCAGAGAAGGCAGACATATTTTCAGGGAATGGAAGGAAGAGAGGCCATGTCCCCTAAGGACACTGGGTAGCATGGGGACAAGATCTCGCTGTAAAGAGGTATCCTGTCATCTCCCACCCTACGTTCCCTTTCTTGGAAAAATAAAGTTGATTAGACACTTTTCCACCCTCACTCCAAGACAGTCAGGAAGCAGTCAGTTCTGGAATAGGGATGGGGACATGGATGTTGAGAGTCTAGCTTTCTAGTAACTTCTGAAAAATAGGTAGATGTGTTCAATTTAAAGAAGCCAAGTCAACAAGCATTAATTGAGCACCTCCTGTTTTGCAGGCACTGTGCTAAGGAAGCTCATAAAGAGGGACAAACTCAGAAGGGACCATTGGGTTAGGATACTAGACTAAGAAGGTGGTGATATCCCCTTCTGTAGAGAACATTGAAGCTGGCCAGCCCTGTAGAGATTATTTAGTCCAATCCTCTCATTTTACAGGTGAAGAAACTCAGGCCCAGAGACAGAGGAAAATGCCTGCCCAAGATTTCACAGCTGACATAGCGGAGACTCCAACCCAGGTCTTCTGCCTGCAAGTCTACTATGATGAAGCCTCATGATCAGATGTCTCCCTATCTGTCCACATGGATGGAATAGAGTCCACTCCTGCAGTAGATGAACCAGAGAATCTCTGTAGGATGTGTCTTGTTTCAGCCTTAAGGAGGAGAGTAGGGGAGTAGGGGACAAGAACACCCAAAGAGAGAAACCATTAGGATTGGGAGAAATTTCTTCTTCAGAGCTGATGGGGACTAAAGTTAGATGATCTCCATTCAAAGCAGACTCGTCCATTTACTTCCCACTCCCTCCCCCAACTCAGGGCCTGTACCTACAGAACACAGGGAGAGTGGGGGAGGAGAGTTAGGACCATGAGGAATTGGGTTACCAGGCTTCAGGACAAAGGGGGATTAAAGCATTCCTCTTCCCATTGATCACTCAGGCAGTTGGCACGGATGGGGGAGGAACAGAGGCTGGGGGTATCCAAGAACAGGGGGATCAGTATAGAGGATGTTTTATATATTAAAGAAGGATGGGGGGCAGCTAAGTGGCACAGTGGATAAAGCACCGACCCTGGATTCAGGAGGACCTGAGTTCAAATCCGGCCTCAGACACTTGACACTTGACACTTACTAGCTGTGTGACCCTGGGCAAGTCACTTAACCCCCATTGCCCCACAAAAAAAAAAAGGAAAAAGAAGAAGGATGCCTGGTTCTGTGTCAGCCTCAGCCAACAGGAGTTGTGCCAGTGTGGAGCATGCTGGGTAGGCGCCACTCCCCTCCTGTTCCTAGGATCATAGGTTTCCGAGCTAGATGGATACCCCCTCACTTTTATAGATGAGGGAACTGAGGCCTAGAGAAGAAAAAAATAACTTATTCAGAGTCACACAGATAGCAAGCAACAGAGATGAGATTTCAACCCAGGATCCTGAACTCCCAAATCTGATCTCTTCTCATTATACTATTTATTCATCCTTTGCCTGTTTCCCTGACACCCATTCCCTCCCTCTTGGAGGATCTGCTCTTGTGTGCTGGTAAATGTTTAGCAACTTGCTTGCCAAAAAAAAAAATCAAATGTGCTATATACTTTTAAGTTGAATCTCTCTTATTAACATTTCTTCCAGCACCTTCTTAAGTCTCAACAATCGGCAAAACAACAAATCAAGTTCTGATTTGTAGTTTATGATTTCCAATGGGTAACTATTCAAATTAAAATTTAATAATGTCTCTCCCAATTGATCTGGCTCCAGTCCATCCTTCTGTATGGCAGCTTGAAAATGGGGGGAGAGGGGTCCTAGGAGGTCTGAGACTGGGCCTTACTTCCTTTTCAATGAAACCCTTTCCTGATGGTTGTTCTATCTTCTCCCAGACTAAGGGCCACCCATAGAAAGGGTCTTGCCTGGGAGGAGAGAAGTTGACCATCCGTTCCTGCCTCCTCAAATTCCTAATCAGATGTGGAAGGACTAGATCAAGAAAAGCTAAATTAAATTTCCATCTATTATCTATTTCTAGAGACAGAGAAACAAATGAAATGTAGCCTTTCTGAGAGAAAGTTCATTAAAGGAGCAAATAGCATTCTGGACTTTGGGAAAAGTCAAGGCAAGACTTTCTGAAATAAAGGAGCAGGACTGCAGGAAAGGGAAAAGTTAAAAATAGAGGTAGGGGGAAAGAGCAAAGTTGCTCCAGGAAGAGGAGTTTGTATGAAGGCCTGGAGTAGGAGGGGGTGAGGCATGGATAGAGACTAAGGGGAGAACTGCCCGGACAGATCAGAGGGATCTGAGAGAGGAAGTCCCCAAGAGACAAGGGAAAATGGAATATGGCCGGGAAAGGAACACAGAGAGGAAAGGATGAAGGAAGCCAGGTTTCCAAATTGAGATCTGGGGGCAGCTAGGTGGCGCAGTGGATGGAGCACTGGCCCTGGAGTCGGGAGTGCCTGAGTTCAGATCCGGCCTCAGACGATTGACACTAGCTGTGTGACCCTGGGCAAGTCACTTGACCCCAATTGCCTCACAACCCCCCCCAAAAAAAAACAAACAAACAAAAAATTGGGATCTGGCTTCAAGGGGAAGAAGAGCCATTTCAGTTCCCCCCAAACACAGAGATGATTATGGGATATGCTCTTCATGTGGGGCTGATGGAGACACAATGACTGGTGAAAAAGAGGCTGGCCTAACAACTCAGGCATGAAGGGATGAGAGCCTGGATTAGAGTGAGGGCTTTGGCAATGGAATGAAGAATCCAAGACATCGAATGAGCCAGAAAGAATGACTGAACTGAGGGCACATCATTTCAGAGCTCCCCCAATTCTGTTCTCATCCTGGATCTCTCTGGGCCCCTCATACCACAGGGAAGATTAGAGCATCCCCACCTTCTTTATCCCTTCACCCACCCTGTGTGATTGCCACATTCCAGCCCCCCAACTCTCACATCCTGGCACCCTGGAGATGAGGCGGGTGCTGCCCACCCCAAGTGCCCAGAGAGCTGATCGGAGGAGACACAGCTGCCTGTGATGATTCCGCCTGTAGTGTTTCAGTCGAGGTTAGCCGGGAGACTGCCAGGCGCCGCTTAATAGTATTTTAATTATATAGCTACAACAAGAATTCTCCCCCCCCCCAACCCCGGGCTAAGGCCCTCACAGATACCTCCATCTCCGACTCAGCATCTTCAAGGCCTTAGCAATCTCTGTTGCTCAGACCCCTTTCCCTCCCTGCTTGTTGGGGTTTCTTGTCTCTATGGAACATGGGAAGAGCTGAAGCCTACCCCCAGGACTCCTTGGCAGGGGACCCCGGTCTTTATGTCAATCCCTGCTGAAGAGGATGGAGTGTTGGCTAGTTCCAAAGATTCTACCCAGCTTTTGGCCTGCCTAGGCACTGTAAAGGGTCAGGGTTAGTTGGTTAACAATTACACTTGAGTCCCCTGTTGCCAATCAATGTAGTATACCTAGAAGAAGGAGGACAATGTCAGTCCTCCGTAAGCTCCTAGTCTGATGGGGGAGACTTTGATGGGAGGAGATACAACCCTTACGCTCTGGGAGTTACCACTCTGAGGGTGGAAACAGGCCCTGCCTTCAGGGAGCAAGATAGAACACTACTACAGATCATATAGACCTTAATATCTCCAAATTGAGCCCCCAAGGTGACAAGGAGTAAGGAAATCATTAGAACCAGGTGGTGATAGTTAGGGAGGGTTTCCAGGAGGAGAAAGTATGTAATGGGATTTGGGGAAAAGGTGTGAATATGTGTTAGTGGAGAGGAAGAGGTGGGGTAGGATGTTTCAAAAAGAGGAACAACCTGTAGGCAGGCTAAGAAATTTGACCTCTCCATTGGGAAGTTCCATATCTCAGACACATGGATGTGGACAGATACAGAGAGGAAAGAAGGACACAGGAGCCAATCAATCAGTGAACAAGCATTTATTAAGTGCTTACAATGTGCCAAGCACTATGCTAAGAATTGGAGAAAGAGCAAACACAATTCTTGCCCTCTGGTAGCTTATACTCTAAAGGGGGAAGACAACATACACATAAGCTTGTACGTAGAACATAACTACAGAAGAGATGGAAGATAGCCTTAGAGGGACACTAGTAGTTTGGGGATCTGGGAGATGCCTCCTGAAGGAGATGGCACTTGAGCTGAGTCTTAGAAGAAGTCAGATATTCTAAGAGGTGGCAAATAGGAGGCAGAGCATTCCAGTCACAGGGAAACCATTCATGAAAAGGCACAGAAACAAGAGTTCGGGCATCACATTGGAGCAGGAACAGCAAGTGGAGGAGAGTCATGTATTAAAAGCCTGGAAAGACCCAACAACATGGAACCTGACTGACCTTCCCAAAGGATGACTTCTCACTAAGTCCCTCTCTCAATCATTTTTCAGTCATGTCTAACTCTTCATGACCCCTTTTGGGGTTTTCTTAGCAAAGTTACTGGAGTGGTTTGCCATTTCCTTCTCCAGTTCATTTTACAGATGAGGAAACTGAGGCAAACAGGGTTAAGTGACTTGCCCAATGTCACACACATAATACGTGTCTGAGGTTGGATTTGAAATCAGGAAGAGGAGTCTTCCTGACTCCAAGCTCTGCATTCTATCTACTTTTCTGCCTAGCTGCCCCTCCAAAACCTTAAGACCACTAGAAGAGATTCTAGAGATCATTTACTCCTTGTATTATAGATTAGGAAATTGCGGCTTAGGAGGGGAGGAAACTTATTCAATGTCATCCACCCGAGTAATGGCAATGCAGGAATACAGATATCGTGGTTTCTGGCCCAGTGCCCTTGCCCACCATTTTGCCTCTATAAACTCCATCACATTTTGAACTCATCTTCCTGCCTCCCATCATCTGCATCTATGCACTTTGTATTCCTTTGGCCAAAACTGTCTTCTCCTCTGCCAATCAAAATCCTACTATCATAGGACCATAGATTTCCAGCTGGAAGGGAGCTTGGAAATCATTAAGACCAATATACCCCTTTGAAAAAACCAGACCAGAGGCAGGAAGTATCTTGCCCCAGAATCAAATGGTTAGTATTTGAGGCAGGATTTGTACCCAGGTCTTCCTTACACCAAGTCCATGGCTCTGTCTATTACGCCGCTCCTCTCAAGTCTCAGTTTACATCCTACTTATGTGAAGTTTTTCTTGACATCCCTCTGGCCCCCTCCAACCCAAACTGATACTCCTACTAACATAACTGACATTTGTTTATATTGCACTGTTCAGTTCTCAGAGCACCTTACGCACAGCATCTCATTTGAATTGACATACATTATCTCATTTGAGTCTCACAACAACTTGATGAGGCAGGGAGGTGCTATTATTATTAACCTTGTTTTACAGATGAGTTTTACAAACTCAGACCAAGAGAGATTAAATGATTTGCCAGAATCACACAGCCAGCAAGAATTGGCAGTAGGATTTTAAGGCAGATCTTCTCAATCTAGCATGGTATCCATTAAGACCCATTGCTTTTCAGTAATATCTCCTTTCTCTAGGGGCAGCTAGGTGGTGCAGTGGATAGAGCACCGGCCCTGGATTCAGGAGGACCTGAGTTCAAATTCAGCATCAGACCCTTGACATTTACTAGCTGTGTGACCCTGGGCAAGTCACTTAACCCCAATTGCCTCACCAAAAAAAAAAAAATCTCCTTTCTCTGAAGTCCTATAGATCTTCTTGCCTGGACCAAACATTTGGTTACTATTCAATATTGGCTAGGATTGGTAGCTATCTGTGGGTATATCTATTTATATCTAGCTATGTGTGTGCATATGTGTCTATTTAACATATATACATATGTGCTATGTATACATTATATGGAGAGAGAGAAGAAAGAAGGGAGAGAAAGAGAGGAGAGGAGAAAAGAAGAAGAAGAAGAAGAAGAAGAAGAAGAAGAAGAAGAAGAAGAAGAAGAAAGAAGAAGAAGAAGAAGAAGAAGAAGAAGAAGAAGAAGAAGAAGAAGGAGGAGGAGGAGGAGGAGGAGGAGGAGGAAGAGGAGGAGGAGGAGGAGGAGGAGGAGAGAAGAGAAGGAGGAGGAAGAAGAAGAAAAAAGGGAAAGAGAGAGGAGAGAGAAAGCTAATGATTCCTAGTCAATATATGTGTATTCCTTTTCCCCCGCTATATTGTAGACTTTCTCAGAACAGGGACTGGATCTTATATATCTTTATTTCTCATCTGGTATGTAGTTAAGTGGTGCAGTGGATAGAGCACTGGACTTGGAGTCAGAAAAACCTGAGTTCAAATCTGGCCTCACTTACTAGTCGTGACCATGGATAAGTCATTTAACTTCTATTTCAGTTACAACTGTAAAACTGGTGCTAATAATAGTACCTACCTCACAGAGCTATTCTGAGGATCAAATGAGATAATACTTGTAAAGCTTTAACACAGTGCCTAGCATATAGTAGGCACTTAAGAAATAAATACTTGTTCCCTTCCTGGAGTATGGCACAGTACCTTGAATCAATTTGTCAATCACCAAACATTCAGTATCATGTGCTAGGCTAGTCAGTGGGGATGAAGAGACAAAAAATCAAATAGTCCCTGTACATAAAATCAAATAGTCCCTGTACATACATATAACAACATGTACATACACACATAGAAATGTATACAAAAATTAATAAATGCAAAGGAATTGGGGGCAGTAACTAGCAGCTGTGTGGGCACCTCGGTGGCACAGTGGATAGAGTGCTGAGCCTGGAGTCAGGAAGACTCCTCTTTCTAAATTCAAACCTGGTCTTAGGCACTTACTAGCTGTGTGACCCTGGGCAAATAATTTAACCCTGTTTGATTCAGTTTCCTCATCTGTAAAATGAGCTGGAGAAGAAGGAAATGACAAACTCCTCCAGTATCTCTGCCAAGAAGACCTCAAATGGGATCACCAAGAGTTAGACACAACTGAAATAACCAAACAATGGCAAAAACTAGCAGCTGTGGGAACTGGGAAATGTCTCATGTAGGAGGTAGTCTCTGAGCTACACTTCGAAGGAAATTAAGGATTCTAAGAGGCAGAAATTCAGAGGAAATACAGGCATGGGAGGACAGCCTGAGCAAAGACATTGGAGTAGAATGTTACATGTGGGGAATATTGAGGCCAATTTATCTAGACCCTATGTGAATGAAAGGGAGACAGATATAATGAAACTGGAAGTCAGGTTGAAATCAGGCTGTGAAGGGCTTTAAATGCCAAAAAGAATAGGTGCTTAAAAATTATTTGTTGGACAGGTGAATGAATGAATGAATGAATGAATGAATGAATGAATGAATGAATGAATGAATGAACGAACGAATGAATGAACTTGGCACATCTCAATGTTTATCCAAATTTCGAAACTTTCCCTGAAAGTCCATATACCTGCTAAAAGAAGAGTCTAATGGGGATAAATCAAGGTATGAATGGAATGGTGAGGGAAAGGGAGGAATATAATAGAGAGGAATACAGTAAGGAGTATATTTGTGTAGGGATGACTATCCATGTATACCCTCTTGGCAGTTTTGGCAATCTCAGTTTGGTCCTTCATGGAATCAGAGTTGGAAGAGAGAGCTTCTCCAGCCCAAAACATCTCTCTCTCTCTAGTACAGGGCACTTGGTAGATACTTAATAGATATTTCTGAATGAAATTGAATCGACTCCTTTCCCTAATCCAGAAATCACTGACTCAGATCTCCCTCTGTTCCCTCTCTGTTCCTCCTACTCCAGTCTTCCCCTCTCTCCCTCCCCCATAGAAGCAAAGCTTCTATCTTCTTGCTCTATATGTTATTCATGCTCTATCAGGACCCCAAACCAGAGCCTCCTTCCTTGTTGAGCCCTTAGAGGGCAACCGTGTGCTTCCTGAGCCTGCTAGAGAACCTCCAAACTTGCCCAATACCCTCCCCAGGGCACCCCCTCCCACTCTCCATGCTCCAGCCTCCCAATCTGTCCTTTCACTGGAAAGCTTTTCCCCTGAGATGGAAGAGGGTTCCTCCTGGCATTTTCTCTTACAAATGGACAGGAGTCCTTTGGAGGGCATTATTTTTCTAGTTATTTCTCATTTGAGCATGACTGGGTACCTAGCCTGTTAATGCCCATTATTTGGGTTACCAAATTAAGACCCCCAGTTGTCACGGAAAGGTCTCTGGGCACTGAGAAGAACCCAGCTGGGCACTGCTCTCCCCATTCCAAATGAACTAATATAGAAATATCCCTTTCCAAATCTACCCACCTAACAGTTTTCCAGGTCTAGGAGAGACCTTGACAAATCCTCTTGTTCAAAGCTTGGCCCTAAAGAAGAGATACTAAAAGATGCCTTTCACTCCCTGACTCTGTCGCAGAATTGGTAAATCCATGGATTTGGAATAAGGAATATACGATATCAGATTTTTAAATTGTTTTTTGCTGAATTGTTTTCTTCCATTAAAAAAAAAAAAGCTTTAGGGGCAGCTAGGTGGCGCAGTGGATAGAGCACTGGCCTTGGATTCAGGAGGACCTGAATTCAAATCCAGCCTCAGATCCTTGACACTTACTAGCTGTGTGACCCTAGGCAAGTCACTTAACCCCAAATGCCTCACAAAATAAAACCCTTTAATAAGGGATGGTTCTCTGGAAGGGAAGAGACACTGGGAGAAATCTAGATGATGTAAAAACAAAAGATATCAATAATAATCTGTCTTTTAAAAAAAAAACCTAACATAGTCTTCTTCATATCCCCTGCCTCCCCATGAAGAACTGTATGATTTGATCCTGGAAGACTTTCCCTCCTAGAATGGTCAGGCCTATTCCCATATGTCTGAATTCTTGATTCCCTTAGACCACTTGTCATATACACACCTTTGCCAGGACTCCTTAGATTGGGTTAGGGGGGTGGTCAAAGAATGCTTCATTGTCTATAATTATTTTCAGTTTCCAGGGGTGGGGGCACTTGAGGGTTGATCTCTTTGTTCTAGTGAGTGCCGCTCTTAATCTCTATTCCCCATTTTGCAGATTAGAGCAAAGGCCCAGCTCCCAGCTACAATGCCTAGAGAGATGAGAATACCAAGGTGCACAGGGATGGGGGCAACCCAACACTACACTCCATGGGTTCTGGAGCCTGATTTCTGGGAAGAATTGGTTAGGATAGTCAGCTGGATCACCCATTTACAACAGGAGTCCCCCTAAGAGGATGAAGAACCAAAAGGAGGTTGGGGGAAGGGTTGCTACTGCTACTGCAGTGCCAGAAGAGCTGGCTGGTGGATGGCAGGAGATGAAAGGAGAAGGAGTTGGGCTGCTTGGCAGACAGACCAGTGGTCCGGGGGTGGGGAGGTCTGGGGTGGAGTCAAGGTGCATGTGTGGGGAGGGGTGGGAGAGTACTGTGATAACCATCAGGGAAGGCTGCCAGGTGTAGACGTAGCAAAGTGTGGAGGACTCATGGCAGACTTTTGGCCTCCAGGATTAGGGCAAGAATCCTAGAGTTGGAAGGCATCCTGTGAAGCCATCTGGACTAGTCTGCCATCTCAGGAGCTGACTGGCCCCTAACTGAGCAGTGGCTGAAGATTTCTGAGCATATAAATCCATGTTTTTGCAAATGATGAACATTTATTTTTTTTCTCCCTTCCATGTTTTCCCTCCAATGAAAAAAAGAGAAACAATACCCTTATAACAAGTCTCCACAGTCAAGTAAGACATCCATGTCCAAAAATATGCACCTCATCACACACCATCATGCACTCATCATCTCTCTCCCAGGAGGTAGGCAGCATGTTTCAGCATGAGTCCTCGGCAATCATGGACAGACATCGCGTTGACCAAAGTTCTGAAGTCTTTCAAAAGTTGTTTTTCTTTACTATGTTGTTGCTATTGGATGAATTGTTCTCCTGGTTCTGCTCACTTCACCCTGCATCAGTTCATATAAGTCTTCCCAGGGATGAAGACCCTCCCTCTCCACCATTTCCTGTAGGATATCTTCTTTCCCCTGTGGTATCCCCTAACATCTAATGAAGGTTCCTCTTGTATCAGCATCCACTTTGGTCTCCTAAAGAGTTGCAGCAGCAGCAGCAAGAAAGAACGAATCATGGAGCTCTTCATAATCACCCTTCATCCTCTTGGGGTTAATTATCTAATGGTTCTTTCATATTTTCTGAACTATCAATCATTCTGCTCTCTCTCCTGTGCTTGAATTTCATAAATCCATAGAATCATGGGATCTTAGAGCTGTACAGTTTTAGTGGCATGGTGGCAAGTGTACGGGACTAAGGGTCACAGGACCGGTTCTGCCACTTATTAGCTATTTGATTGTGAGCAGATCACTTAGCTTTCACTGAGTTTCATTTTCCTCATTTATAAATTTAGGATAATGATGCCTATAGAACCTACCTCACAGAGTTATTGTGAAAAGAACAAAAACTCTTTATCTACAATAAATGTAGTATCATGTGGTGACAAGAGCACTGGATTTGGACCCTAGAGATATGAGTTCTTATGCTAGTCTTCTAGTCTAATATCCCCTTTCCAGATGAGGAAACTGAGGCCAAGGTAAATTAAGTGACTTGCCCAAGGTCACACAGATGGTAAGGAGCAGAGCTGGGTTTTGAACCCAGGATCTCAGATTCTAACTCCACCGATCTTCCCACTGCACCACATAGGGGTCCCCTCTAGGTCTAACATCTTATGTTCTATGTTTGTCAGCCCTCCCCTCAAAATGCTAGTGCCTTCCCTCAGTTTGTTATTTCCAATTTATCCTGTCTATCGCTTGTTTGTTCATGCCTGTTTGCATGCTGCAATGCTTCCCATCAGACTACAAGGCAGGGACTCTCCTTTGCCTTTCTTTGTACCCCCAGCCCTCAGTGCAGTGCTTGGAACACTGTAGGCACTTAATAAATGCTTGTTTCCTTGACTTAATTATATTATTGTCTACCGTAGGCATTATTGACCTTTTTGTGTCATGAACCTCTTTGGCAAGATGTGAAGTATCAGTTGAAGGTTAGTGAAAATAATGATGTGATTTTCCCCCATCCAAGTTCATGGATCCCTAAAATTTTTCCGTGAACCACTGGAAGGTCTGTGGATCCCAGGTTAAGAATTGTTGCTTTAATTAAAACAACTCTGAGGTACCACCTGACACCTATAAGATTGGCTAAAATGACAAAAAAGGAAAATAATAAATGTTGGAGAAGCTGTGGGAAAATTGGAACACTAATTCATTGTTGGTGGACCTGTGAACTGAACCAACCATTCTGGAGAGCAATTTGGAATTATGCCCAAAGAACGATAAAGTTGTGCATACCCTTTGACCCAGCAATACCACTTTTGGGTCTTTTTCCCAAAGAAATCATGGAAGGGGGAAAGGGACCCACATGTACAAAAATATTTATTGCTGCTCTTTCATGGTGGCAAGGAATTGGAAGTTGAGGGGGTGCCCATCAATTGGGGAATGGCTGGACAAGTTGTGGTATATGAATACAATGGAATACTATTGTGCTGTAAGAAATGATGAGCAGGAGGAGTTCAGAGAAACCTGGAGGGTCTTGCGTGAGCTGATGATGAGTGAGATGAGCAGAACCAGAAGAACATTGTACACAGTATCATCAACATTGAGTGTTGATCTACTGTGATGGACTATATTCTTCTCACCAATGCAATGGTACAGAAGAGTTCCAGGGAACTCATGATGGAAGAGGATCTCCAAATCCAAGAAAAAAAAAGAAAGAATGAACTGTGGAGTATAGATGCTGAATGAACCATACTATTTCTTTTGGTTTTGGTGCTGTTGTTTTTTTCTATTTTGAGGTTTTTCATCAGTGCTCTGATTTTTCTCTTATAACAGGACTAATGCAGAAATAGGATTAATGTTATTATGTGTATATATATATATATATATATATATATATATACATAACCTATATCAGATTACCTGCTGTCTAGGGGAGGGGAAAGGGAGGGGAGAGAGGGAGAAAAATATGAAATTGTAAAGCTTGTATAAACAAAAGTTGAGAACTATCTTTACATGTAACGGGAAAAAAATAAAATACTTTATTAATTAAAAAAAAAGAATTGTTGCTTTTGTCCAACCCTATCTGAAATATCAATCCCTAGGCTTGAGTTGGCTTGGTGGTCCTTTTCTGATGCTCACCAAGTTCTCTAGTGACTTTAGAGACCATGTATTTGGACCTAGAAGAAACCTTAGAAGTCATCTGGCCCAACACAGAGAGGTATTTGAATTTAGGATTGACTACAAAGATAGTATTCTGTCTCCGTATACGTTAGGGTCACAAAGATGTAATGGCTGGGTTGGCCATGGTCAGAAACTTAGAATGAGTGGAGCTTAGAATGATTGGAGGTTGGCTAGATGGGATGATTGGGAATGAAATACCAAGAATGAAATTAAGTTCTGGGGTTTGAAGGTCAAGATTTAAAAGTTACGCATTTCTGTTAACCTTTAGAAAATAGTTGGAAATAGAGCCCTTCTGAGGGAGTTGGGGAAGGGAGGAGGGACTAAGTTCTGGGGATGGAGCCTCAGTGTCAACAATAAGCATCAGTGTCAGGCTTGGGAATCAGTGATAGATGATTCAGTGGCTAGAGTGGAGGTTCAGTGTTCAGGATGGGAGTCAGTGTCAGGGATGGGAGCTAGAAATCAGGAATGGGGAGGTCAGGGTCAGAAAAGAAGGCTCAGTGTCAGGGATAAGGACTAAGTACCTATGGAGTGGGGACCTAAGTAACGGGTGTTAAATGCTGGAAGAATAGGAGAGTGGGATGAGGAGATGAAAAGATATGGACTGGGAGATCCTGGAGTTAGAGGGGTGGAGAGCAGGTGGAAGGAAATGTAGAAATTTAAAGAAACAGCTGAGGTGCTTGGATTCAAGCCAGGTTTGTAAATCGGTATCACCAGCTGGGCAACCATAGATTATTTGTGGTCCCCATGAGCTGATTGGCTGGGAGTTTGGAAGAAGCCCCTCAGGCCCCTCCGCCCCTAAGACTCAGAGGTAGGGCCTGACAGCCAGGACCTCCCTGGAGAGGTCAGATGAATGTACAGGAGGAGGGGAGGCTCTCAGGAGAAGCAACCTGATGGAAATAAGCCCGGGCCACTGTCACAGGTAGGGGGCAGAGACAGGAGCTGGAGAAAATCCTAAACTAGGGAGAAAGACCTGGCTTTGAGTTCAGGTTCTTCAGTGTGCTAGTGATGGGATCTCAAATCAATCACTTCTCCTCCCCAAAGCCTCAGTTTCCTTCTCTGTAAAATGGAACGTTAGGACTAGATGGTTGTAAATGTCCCTTACAACTCTGATCCTAAGGCACAGTACGGAGGATTGCTGGTGGATTGGATGGTCAGGGGACAGAGGAAGGAAATCTTTGAAACCCCAGAAGGGGGATTATACAGGAGGTCTGAGGAAAGGAGGGGAGAGAGGGTGATGTTTTCTAAATCATGGTGTCAAAATGGGCTAGTTATCCTTAGGTCGCTAGGTCGTTTCTGGCTCGAAGGACTTCCCTAAACGTTTAAAAAAAGGGGCTACGGTTGCAGCAGGAGTGTTTGACATTAGATTTTATGAAAACATGGTTCAGTGGATAGAGCATTGGGCCCTGGAGTCAGGAAGACCTGAATTAAAATCTGGTCTCAGACACTTATTAGCTGTGTGACCCTGTGCAAGTCACTTAACCTCAACTGCCTTAAAAATGTTATGAGAACAGTGGAATGAAATTGGTGTATGGGCCATCTGAAACAGAAGAGATTCTCATCTGGCTGTAAATAATGAGTTTGGGCATGGGGTAGAGTAGGGGTTGGACAGGCAGCTGGAAGCAGAGAAATTTTTTAAGTGACCTCCTGAGTTTCTTGGGGTGTCTATAACTCAGGTAAAATCAGCTCCCTTCCCACTCCCCAAATCCAATTCCTCCCTTCTAGCCCCTATTGAATCAAGCCCCACCAGGAGTCATTGAACTCTATTCAGGACACCAGTTAATCCCACTTCCCATTTACAGCATCTACATAGGGGAAAGCTAGGAGAGGGCTCACCATCTGCCCCTCTATCAAGCTCATTTGTGCCCATCTCTCTCCGTTTCTTTGCATTGATCTCCCCTCACTATCTCTGTTTCTCCATCCATCTCCCTGACTCCACCTCTGTTCCTTTCTCTGCATCCATCTCCCCTTGGCTTTCTTTCCGCATCTATGTCCCCTTCTCTTACAGCTATTCTCTGTGTGTGTGTGTATCATTGCATCCATCGTTTCTCTCCTTCTCTTCATTCACCTCCCTGGATCTCAGTTTCCTCATTTATAAAACAAGACAGTAGAACCAAATGGTCCCCCAAGTCTCTTCCAGCTCTAGATATGATTCTATAA